>NC_089849.1:106162173-106482173 GCF_035609145.1 Eleutherodactylus coqui
CCTCATGCGGTTTATTACCTGCCCCTGGAATAACATCAATGGCAATTATAAGAATAATGCTGATAATAGTACAAATTTTGTATGTATGTTTTCAGCCCTACAAAACCATAACTATAGAAGTTTAAATTTATACGTAAAGCTAGATATTTGTAGAAATATCTATATTGATATATAACTATCTATTTATATAGCTAGATATATATCTATGCAGTAACATACATTAGATAGATAGATAGATAGATAGATAGATAGATAGATAGATAGATAGACTGTATATAAGCCTGCAAGTCTTTGCACTTGAAGCAGCTTTATGATGTCATTAAGGCTCGATGGTGACACGCGCACCCGGAACAAGGACCACAGGTTGTTAGCGGCCATTTTTCCATCAGTCTCCACTGGAGCTAGAAGTGAGCAGACAGATACTCCTATAGACGCTGCTGGAGCCAGATCATTTGTCTCTGTGATGGACAACGTTTGAAATTCGCCCTTAAGCGGGAGACGGCAGCCTACAACAGTCAAATTGATCGCTGCTTATCACTTCTTTTGTGGTAGGTACAGTTATTCCAGATAGGGGAATGGGTAGGTTAAGTTATTCCAGGGAGGGGAATGCTTATGGGCAAGGCATTATGCTTGATCGGAGGCGGATGAAGTGGCAAAAAAGGCTCGGCCTACACCATGACCATGCCAATCGTCAACCCAAAGTGAATATGAGCCACACAGGTTGGTTGAAATAGCGCAACATGAATGATGGAACCTGGATCCAAGCGTCCCAGGATGCATTGCAGCGAAAACGTTCAACAATGTTCAGTGTGACCAATGTTTCTATCTTGGAAAATGAAATTGCATGATGTATGGAGTGTTTTTGACATATCTTGTCTCAGGATTTGCTTGCAGTCCTACCATATCCCACAAAATGCAGAAGTGCAGTCAATGCAGCTTTTTACCTAAAATGGTAAAAATTGGTCAAAGCCTCATGCGGTTTATTACCTGCCCCTGGAATAACATCAATGGCAATTATAAGAATAATGCTGATAATAGTACAAATTTTGTATGTATGTTTTCAGCCCTACAAAACCATAACTATAGAAGTTTAAATTTATACGTAAAGCTAGATATTTGTAGAAATATCTATATTGATATATAACTATCTATTTATATAGCTAGATATATATCTATGCAGTAACATACATTAGATAGATAGATAGATAGATAGATAGATAGATAGACTGTATATAAGCCTGCAAGTCTTGCACTTGAAGCACCTTTATGATGTCATTAAGGCTCGATGGTGACACGCGCACCCGAAACAAGGACCACAGGTTGTTAGCGGCCATTTTTCCATCAGTCTCCACTGGAGCTAGAAGTGAGCAGACAGATACTCCTATAGACGCTGCTGGAGCCAGATCATTTGTCTCTGTGATGGACAACGTTTGAAATTCGCCCTTAAGCGGGAGACGGCAGCCTACAACAGTCAAATTGATCGCTGCTTATCACTTCTTTTGTGGTAGGTACAGTTATTCCAGATAGGGGAATGGGTAGGTTAAGTTATTCCAGGGAGGGGAATGCTTATGGGCAAGGCATTATGCTTGATCGGAGGCGGATGAAGTGGCAAAAAAGGCTCGGCCTACACCATGACCATGCCAATCGTCAACCCAAAGTGAATATGAGCCACACAGGTTGGTTGAAATAGCGCAACATGAATGATGGAACCTGGATCCAAGCGTCCCAGGATGCATTGCAGCGAAAACGTTCAACAATGTTCAGCGTGACCAATGTTTCTATCTTGGAAAATGAAATTGCATGCTGTATGGAGTGTTTTTGACATATCTTGTCTCAGGATTTGCTTGCAGTCCTACCATATCCCACAAAATGCAGAAGTGCAGTCAATGCAGCTTTTTACCTAAAATGGTAAAAATTGGTCAAAGCCTCATGCGGTTTATTACCTGCCCCTGGAATAACATCAATGGCAATTATAAGAATAATGCTGATAATAATACAAATTTTGTATGTATGTTTTCAGCCCTACAAAACCATAACTATAGAAGTTTAAATTTATACGTAAAGCTAGATATTTGTAGAAATATCTATATTGATATATAACTATCTATTTATATAGCTAGATATATATCTATGCAGTAACATACATTAGATAGATAGATAGATAGATAGATAGATAGATAGATAGATAGATAGACTGTATATAAGCCTGCAAGTCTTGCACTTGAAGCAGCTTTATGATGTCATTAAGGCTCGATGGTGACACGCGCACCCGGAACAAGGACCACAGGTTGTTAGCGGCCATTTTTCCATCAGTCTCCACTGGAGCTAGAAGTGAGCAGACAGATACTCCTATAGACGCTGCTGGAGCCAGATCATTTGTCTCTGTGATGGACAACGTTTGAAATTCGCCCTTAAGCGGGAGACGGCAGCCTACAACAGTCAAATTGATCGCTGCTTATCACTTCTTTTGTGGTAGGTACAGTTATTCCAGATAGGGGAATGGGTAGGTTAAGTTATTCCAGGGAGGGGAATGCTTATGGGCAAGGCATTATGCTTGATCGGAGGCGGATGAAGTGGCAAAAAAGGCTCGGCCTACACCATGACCATGCCAATCGTCAACCCAAAGTGAATATGAGCCACACAGGTTGGTTGAAATAGCGCAACATGAATGATGGAACCTGGATCCAAGCGTCCCAGGATGCATTGCAGCGAAAACGTTCAACAATGTTCAGCGTGACCAATGTTTCTATCTTGGAAAATGAAATTGCATGCTGTATGGAGTGTTTTTGACATATCTTGTCTCAGGATTTGCTTGCAGTCCTACCATATCCCACAAAATGCAGAAGTGCAGTCAATGCAGCTTTTTACCTAAAATGGTAAAAATT
This sequence comes from Eleutherodactylus coqui, assembly GCF_035609145.1. Lineage (NCBI taxonomy): Eukaryota > Metazoa > Chordata > Amphibia > Anura > Eleutherodactylidae > Eleutherodactylus > Eleutherodactylus coqui. Next base: position 106,165,059 of record NC_089849.1, read on the forward strand.
GGTCAAAGCCTCATGCGGTTTATTACCTGCCCCTGGAATAACATCAATGGCAATTATAAGAATAATGCTGATAATAATACAAATTTTGTATGTATGTTTTCAGCCCTACAAAACCATACCTATAGAAGTTTAAATTTATACGTAAAGCTAGATATTTGTAGAAATATCTATATTGATATATAACTATCTATTTATATAGCTAGATATATATCTATGCAGTAACATACATTAGATAGATAGATAGACTGTATATAAGCCTGCAAGTCTTGCACTTGAAGCAGCTTTATGATGTCATTAAGGCTCGATGGTGACACGCGCACCCGGAACAAGGACCACAGGTTGTTAGCGGCCATTTTTCCATCAGTCTCCACTGGAGCTAGAAGTGAGCAGACAGATACTCCTATAGACGCTGCTGGAGCCAGATCATTTGTCTCTGTGATGGACAACGTTTGAAATTCGCCCTTAAGCGGGAGACGGCAGCCTACAACAGTCAAATTGATCGCTGCTTATCACTTCTTTTGTGGTAGGTACAGTTATTCCAGATAGGGGAATGGGTAGGTTAAGTTATTCCAGGGAGGGGAATGCTTATGGGCAAGGCATTATGCTTGATCGGAGGCGGATGAAGTGGCAAAAAAGGCTCGGCCTACACCATGACCATGCCAATCGTCAACCCAAAGTGAATATGAGCCACACAGGTTGGTTGAAATAGCGCAACATGAATGATGGAACCTGGATCCAAGCGTCCCAGGATGCATTGCAGCGAAAACGTTCAACAATGTTCAGCGTGACCAATGTTTCTATCTTGGAAAATGAAATTGCATGCTGTATGGAGTGTTTTTGACATATCTTGTCTCAGGATTTGCTTGCAGTCCTACCATATCCCACAAAATGCAGAAGTGCAGTCAATGCAGCTTTTTACCTAAAATGGTAAAAATTGGTCAAAGCCTCATGCGGTTTATTACCTGCCCCTGGAATAACATCAATGGCAATTATAAGAATAATGCTGATAATAGTACAAATTTTGTATGTATGTTTTCAGCCCTGCAAAACCATAACTATAGAAGTTTAAATTTATACGTAAAGCTAGATATTTGTAGAAATATCTATATTGATATATAACTATCTATTTATATAGCTAGATATATATCTATGCAGTAACATACATTAGATAGATAGATAGATAGATAGATAGACTGTATATAAGCCTGCAAGTCTTGCACTTGAAGCAGCTTTATGATGTCATTAAGGCTCGATGGTGACACGCGCACCCGAAACAAGGACCACAGGTTGTTAGCGGCCATTTTTCCATCAGTCTCCACTGGAGCTAGAAGTGAGCAGACAGATACTCCTATAGACGCTGCTGGAGCCAGATCATTTGTCTCTGTGATGGACAACGTTTGAAATTCGCCCTTAAGCGGGAGACGGCAGCCTACAACAGTCAAATTGATCGCTGCTTATCACTTTTTTTGTGGTAGGTACAGTTATTCCAGATAGGGGAATGGGTAGGTTAAGTTATTCCAGGGAGGGGAATGCTTATGGGCAAGGCATTATGCTTGATCGGAGACGGATGAAGTGGCAAAAAAGGCTCGGCCTACACCATGACCATGCCAATCGTCAACCCAAAGTGAATATGAGCCACACAGGTTGGTTGAAATAGCGCAACATGAATGATGGAACCTGGATCCAAGCGTCCCAGGATGCATTGCAGCGAAAACGTTCAACAATGTCCAGCGTGACCAATGTTTCTATCTTGGAAAATGAAATTGCATGCTGTATGGAGTGTTTTTGACATATCTTGTCTCAGGATTTGCTTGCAGTCCTACCATATCCCACAAAATGCAGAAGTGCAGTCAATGCAGCTTTTTACCTAAAATGGTAAAAATTGGTCAAAGCCTCATGCGGTTTATTACCTGCCCCTGGAATAACATCAATGGCAATTATAAGAATAATGCTGATAATAATACAAATTTTGTATGTATGTTTTCAGCCCTACAAAACCATAACTATAGAAGTTTAAATTTATACGTAAAGCTATATATTTGTAGAAATATCTATATTGATATATAACTATCTATTTATATAGCTAGATATATATCTATGCAGTAACATACATTAGATAGATAGATAGATAGATAGATAGATAGATAGACTGTATATAAGCCTGCAAGTCTTGCACTTGAAGCAGCTTTATGATGTCATTAAGGCTCGATGGTGACACGCGCACCCGGAACAAGGACCACAGGTTGTTAGCGGCCATTTTTCCATCAGTCTCCACTGGAGCTAGAAGTGAGCAGACAGATACTCCTATAGACGCTGCTGGAGCCAGATCATTTGTCTCTGTGATGGACAACGTTTGAAATTCGCCCTTAAGCGGGAGACGGCAGCCTACAACAGTCAAATTGATCGCTGCTTATCACTTCTTTTGTGGTAGGTACAGTTATTCCAGATAGGGGAATGGGTAGGTTAAGTTATTCCAGGGAGGGGAATGCTTATGGGCAAGGCATTATGCTTGATCGGAGGCGGATGAAGTGGCAAAAAAGGCTCGGCCTACACCATGACCATGCCAATCGTCAACCCAAAGTGAATATGAGCCACACAGGTTGGTTGAAATAGCGCAACATGAATGATGGAACCTGGATCCAAGCGTCCCAGGATGCATTTCAGCGAAAACGTTCAACAATGTTCAGCGTGACCAATGTTTCTATCTTGGAAAATGAAATCGCATGATGTATGGAGTGTTTTTGACATATCTTGTCTCAGGATTTGCTTGCAGTCCTACCATATCCCACAAAATGCAGAAGTGCAGTCAATGCAGCTTTTTACCTAAAATGGTAAAAATTGGTCAAAGCCTCATGCGGTTTATTACCTGCCCCTGGAATAACATCAATGGCAATTATAAGAATAATGCTGATAATAGTACAAATTTTGTATGTATGTTTTCAGCCCTACAAAACCATAACTATAGAAGTTTAAATTTATACGTAAAGCTAGATATTTGTAGAAATATCTATATTGATATATAACTATCTATTTATATAGCTAGATATATATCTATGCAGTAACATACATTAGATAGATAGATAGATAGATAGACTGTATATAAGCCTGCAAGTCTTGCACTTGAAGCAGCTTTATGATGTCATTAAGGCTCGATGGTGACACGCGCACCCGGAACAAGGACCACAGGTTGTTAGCGGCCATTTTTCCATCAGTCTCCACTGGAGCTAGAAGTGAGCAGACAGATACTCCTATAGACGCTGCTGTAGCCAGATCATTTGTCTCTGTGATGGACAACGTTTGAAATTCGCCCTTAAGCGGGAGACGGCAGCCTACAACAGTCAAATTGATCGCTGCTTATCACTTCTTTTGTGGTAGGTACAGTTATTCCAGATAGGGGAATGGGTAGGTTAAGTTATTCCAGGGAGGGGAATGCTTATGGGCAAGGCATTATGCTTGATCGGAGGCGGATGAAGTGGCAAAAAAGGCTCGGCCTACACCATGACCATGCCAATCGTCAACCCAAAGTGAATATGAGCCACACAGGTTGGTTGAAATAGCGCAACATGAATGATGGAACCTGGATCCAAGCGTCCCAGGATGCATTGCAGCGAAAACGTTCAACAATGTTCAGCGTGACCAATGTTTCTATCTTGGAAAATGAAATTGCATGCTGTATGGAGTGTTTTTGACATATCTTGTCTCAGGATTTGCTTGCAGTCCTACCATATCCCACAAAATGCAGAAGTGCAGTCAATGCAGCTTTTTACCTAAAATGGTAAAAATTGGTCAAAGCCTCATGCGGTTTATTACCTGCCCCTGGAATAACATCAATGGCAATTATAAGAATAATGCTGATAATAATACAAATTTTGTATGTATGTTTTCAGCCCTACAAAACCATAACTATAGAAGTTTAAATTTATACGTAAAGCTAGATATTTGTAGAAATATCTATATTGATATATAACTATCTATTTATATAGCTAGATATATATCTATGCAGTAACATACATTAGATAGATAGATAGATAGACTGTATATAAGCCTGCAAGTCTTGCACTTGAAGCAGCTTTATGATGTCATTAAGGCTCGATGGTGACACGCGCACCCGGAACAAGGACCACAGGTTGTTAGCGGCCATTTTTCCATCAGTCTCCACTGGAGCTAGAAGTGAGCAGACAGATACTCCTATAGACGCTGCTGGAGCCAGATCATTTGTCTCTGTGATGGACAACGTTTGAAATTCGCCCTTAAGCGGGAGACGGCAGCCTACAACAGTCAAATTGATCGCTGCTTATCACTTCTTTTGTGGTAGGTACAGTTATTCCAGATAGGGGAATGGGTAGGTTAAGTTATTCCAGGGAGGGGAATGCTTATGGGCAAGGCATTATGCTTGATCGGAGGCGGATGAAGTGGCAAAAAAGGCTCGGCCTACACCATGACCATGCCAATCGTCAACCCAAAGTGAATATGAGCCACACAGGTTGGTTGAAATAGCGCAACATGAATGATGGAACCTGGATCCAAGCGTCCCAGGATGCATTGCAGCGAAAACGTTCAACAATGTTCAGCGTGACCAATGTTTCTATCTTGGAAAATGAAATTGCATGATGTATGGAGTGTTTTTGACATATCTTGTCTCAGGATTTGCTTGCAGTCCTACCATATCCCACAAAATGCAGAAGTGCAGTCAATGCAGCTTTTTACCTAAAATGGTAAAAATTGGTCAAAGCCTCATGCGGTTTATTACCTGCCCCTGGAATAACATCAATGGCAATTATAAGAATAATGCTGATAATAGTACAAATTTTGTATGTATGTTTTCAGCCCTACAAAACCATAACTATAGAAGTTTAAATTTATACGTAAAGCTAGATATTTGTAGAAATATCTATATTGATATATAACTATCTATTTATATAGCTAGATATATATCTATGCAGTAACATACATTAGATAGATAGATAGATAGATAGATAGATAGACTGTATATAAGCCTGCAAGTCTTGCACTTGAAGCACCTTTATGATGTCATTAAGGCTCGATGGTGACACGCGCACCCGAAACAAGGACCACAGGTTGTTAGCGGCCATTTTTCCATCAGTCTCCACTGGAGCTAGAAGTGAGCAGACAGATACTCCTATAGACGCTGCTGTAGCCAGATCATTTGTCTCTGTGATGGACAACGTTTGAAATTCGCCCTTAAGCGGGAGACGGCAGCCTACAACAGTCAAATTGATCGCTGCTTATCACTTCTTTTGTGGTAGGTACAGTTATTCCAGATAGGGGAATGGGTAGGTTAAGTTATTCCAGGGAGGGGAATGCTTATGGGCAAGGCATTATGCTTGATCGGAGGCGGATGAAGTGGCAAAAAAGGCTCGGCCTACACCATGACCATGCCAATCGTCAACCCAAAGTGAATATGAGCCACACAGGTTGGTTGAAATAGCGCAACATGAATGATGGAACCTGGATCCAAGCGTCCCAGGATGCATTGCAGCGAAAACGTTCAACAATGTTCAGCGTGACCAATGTTTCTATCTTGGAAAATGAAATTGCATGCTGTATGGAGTGTTTTTGACATATCTTGTCTCAGGATTTGCTTGCAGTCCTACCATATCCCACAAAATGCAGAAGTGCAGTCAATGCAGCTTTTTACCTAAAATGGTAAAAATTGGTCAAAGCCTCATGCGGTTTATTACCTGCCCCTGGAATAACATCAATGGCAATTATAAGAATAATGCTGATAATAATACAAATTTTGTATGTATGTTTTCAGCCCTACAAAACCATAACTATAGAAGTTTAAATTTATACGTAAAGCTAGATATTTGTAGAAATATCTATATTGATATATAACTATCTATTTATATAGCTAGATATATATCTATGCAGTAACATACATTAGATAGATAGATAGATAGATAGACTGTATATAAGCCTGCAAGTCTTGCACTTGAAGCAGCTTTATGATGTCATTAAGGCTCGATGGTGACACGCGCACCCGGAACAAGGACCACAGGTTGTTAGCGGCCATTTTTCCATCAGTCTCCACTGGAGCTAGAAGTGAGCAGACAGATACTCCTATAGACGCTGCTGGAGCCAGATCATTTGTCTCTGTGATGGACAACGTTTGAAATTCGCCCTTAAGCGGGAGACGGCAGCCTACAACAGTCAAATTGATCGCTGCTTATCACTTCTTTTGTGGTAGGTACAGTTATTCCAGATAGGGGAATGGGTAGGTTAAGTTATTCCAGGGAGGGGAATGCTTATGGGCAAGGCATTATGCTTGATCGGAGGCGGATGAAGTGGCAAAAAAGGCTCGGCCTACACCATGACCATGCCAATCGTCAACCCAAAGTGAATATGAGCCACACAGGTTGGTTGAAATAGCGCAACATGAATGATGGAACCTGGATCCAAGCGTCCCAGGATGCATTGCAGCGAAAACGTTCAACAATGTTCAGCGTGACCAATGTTTCTATCTTGGAAAATGAAATTGCATGCTGTATGGAGTGTTTTTGACATATCTTGTCTCAGGATTTGCTTGCAGTCCTACCATATCCCACAAAATGCAGAAGTGCAGTCAATGCAGCTTTTTACCTAAAATGGTAAAAATTGGTCAAAGCCTCATGCGGTTTATTACCTGCCCCTGGAATAACATCAATGGCAATTATAAGAATAATGCTGATAATAATACAAATTTTGTATGTATGTTTTCAGCCCTACAAAACCATAACTATAGAAGTTTAAATTTATACGTAAAGCTAGATATTTGTAGAAATATCTATATTGATATATAACTATCTATTTATATAGCTAGATATATATCTATGCAGTAACATACATTAGATAGATAGATAGATAGATAGACTGTATATAAGCCTGCAAGTCTTGCACTTGAAGCAGCTTTATGATGTCATTAAGGCTCGATGGTGACATGCGCACCCGGAACAAGGACCACAGGTTGTTAGCGGCCATTTTTCCATCAGTCTCCACTGGAGCTAGAAGTGAGCAGACAGATACTCCTATAGACGCTGCTGGAGCCAGATCATTTGTCTCTGTGATGGACAACGTTTGAAATTCGCCCTTAAGCGGGAGACGGCAGCCTACAACAGTCAAATTGATCGCTGCTTATCACTTCTTTTGTGGTAGGTACAGTTATTCCAGATAGGGGAATGGGTAGGTTAAGTTATTCCAGGGAGGGGAATGCTTATGGGCAAGGCATTATGCTTGATCGGAGGCGGATGAAGTGGCAAAAAAGGCTCGGCCTACACCATGACCATGCCAATCGTCAACCCAAAGTGAATATGAGCCACACAGGTTGGTTGAAATAGCGCAACATGAATGATGGAACCTGGATCCAAGCGTCCCAGGATGCATTTCAGCGAAAACGTTCAACAATGTTCAGCGTGACCAATGTTTCTATCTTGGAAAATGAAATTGCATGCTGTATGGAGTGTTTTTGACATATCTTGTCTCAGGATTTGCTTGCAGTCCTACCATATCCCACAAAATGCAGAAGTGCAGTCAATGCAGCTTTTTACCTAAAATGGTAAAAATTGGTCAAAGCCTCATGCGGTTTATTACCTGCCCCTGGAATAACATCAATGGCAATTATAAGAATAATGCTGATAATAGTACAAATTTTGTATGTATGTTTTCAGCCCTACAAAACCATAACTATAGAAGTTTAAATTTATACGTAAAGCTAGATATTTGTAGAAATATCTATATTGATATATAACTATCTATTTATATAGCTAGATATATATCTATGCAGTAACATACATTAGATAGATAGATAGATAGACTGTATATAAGCCTGCAAGTCTTGCACTTGAAGCAGCTTTATGATGTCATTAAGGCTCGATGGTGACACGCGCACCCGGAACAAGGACCACAGGTTGTTAGCGGCCATTTTTCCATCAGTCTCCACTGGAGCTAGAAGTGAGCAGACAGATACTCCTATAGACGCTGCTGTAGCCAGATCATTTGTCTCTGTGATGGACAACGTTTGAAATTCGCCCTTAAGCGGGAGACGGCAGCCTACAACAGTCAAATTGATCGCTGCTTATCACTTCTTTTGTGGTAGGTACAGTTATTCCAGATAGGGGAATGGGTAGGTTAAGTTATTCCAGGGAGGGGAATGCTTATGGGCAAGGCATTATGCTTGATCGGAGGCGGATGAAGTGGCAAAAAAGGCTCGGCCTACACCATGACCATGCCAATCGTCAACCCAAAGTGAATATGAGCCACACAGGTTGGTTGAAATAGCGCAACATGAATGATGGAACCTGGATCCAAGCGTCCCAGGATGCATTGCAGCGAAAACGTTCAACAATGTTCAGCGTGACCAATGTTTCTATCTTGGAAAATGAAATTGCATGCTGTATGGAGTGTTTTTGACATATCTTGTCTCAGGATTTGCTTGCAGTCCTACCATATCCCACAAAATGCAGAAGTGCAGTCAATGCAGCTTTTTACCTAAAATGGTAAAAATTGGTCAAAGCCTCATGCGGTTTATTACCTGCCCCTGGAATAACATCAATGGCAATTATAAGAATAATGCTGATAATAATACAAATTTTGTATGTATGTTTTCAGCCCTACAAAACCATAACTATAGAAGTTTAAATTTATACGTAAAGCTAGATATTTGTAGAAATATCTATATTGATATATAACTATCTATTTATATAGCTAGATATATATCTATGCAGTAACATACATTAGATAGATAGATAGATAGATAGACTGTATATAAGCCTGCAAGTCTTGCACTTGAAGCAGCTTTATGATGTCATTAAGGCTCGATGGTGACACGCGCACCCGAAACAAGGACCACAGGTTGTTAGCGGCCATTTTTCCATCAGTCTCCACTGGAGCTAGAAGTGAGCAGACAGATACTCCTATAGACGCTGCTGGAGCCAGATCATTTGTCTCTGTGATGGACAACGTTTGAAATTCGCCCTTAAGCGGGAGACGGCAGCCTACAACAGTCAAATTGATCGCTGCTTATCACTTCTTTTGTGGTAGGTACAGTTATTCCAGATAGGGGAATGGGTAGGTTAAGTTATTCCAGGGAGGGGAATGCTTATGGGCAAGGCATTATGCTTGATCGGAGGCGGATGAAGTGGCAAAAAAGGCTCGGCCTACACCATGACCATGCCAATCGTCAACCCAAAGTGAATATGAGCCACACAGGTTGGTTGAAATAGCGCAACATGAATGATGGAACCTGGATCCAAGCGTCCCAGGATGCATTGCAGCGAAAACGTTCAACAATGTTCAGCGTGACCAATGTTTCTATCTTGGAAAATGAAATTGCATGCTGTATGGAGTGTTTTTGACATATCTTGTCTCAGGATTTGCTTGCAGTCCTACCATATCCCACAAAATGCAGAAGTGCAGTCAATGCAGCTTTTTACCTAAAATGGTAAAAATTGGTCAAAGCCTCATGCGGTTTATTACCTGCCCCTGGAATAACATCAATGGCAATTATAAGAATAATGCTGATAATAATACAAATTTTGTATGTATGTTTTCAGCCCTACAAAACCATAACTATAGAAGTTTAAATTTATACGTAAAGCTAGATATTTGTAGAAATATCTATATTGATATATAACTATCTATTTATATAGCTAGATATATATCTATGCAGTAACATACATTAGATAGATAGATAGATAGATAGACTGTATATAAGCCTGCAAGTCTTGCACTTGAAGCAGCTTTATGATGTCATTAAGGCTCGATGGTGACACGCGCACCCGGAACAAGGACCACAGGTTGTTAGCGGCCATTTTTCCATCAGTCTCCACTGGAGCTAGAAGTGAGCAGACAGATACTCCTATAGACGCTGCTGGAGCCAGATCATTTGTCTCTGTGATGGACAACGTTTGAAATTCGCCCTTAAGCGGGAGACGGCAGCCTACAACAGTCAAATTGATCGCTGCTTATCACTTCTTTTGTGGTAGGTACAGTTATTCCAGATAGGGGAATGGGTAGGTTAAGTTATTCCAGGGAGGGGAATGCTTATGGGCAAGGCATTATGCTTGATCGGAGGCGGATGAAGTGGCAAAAAAGGCTCGGCCTACACCATGACCATGCCAATCGTCAACCCAAAGTGAATATGAGCCACACAGGTTGGTTGAAATAGCGCAACATGAATGATGGAACCTGGATCCAAGCGTCCCAGGATGCATTGCAGCGAAAACGTTCAACAATGTTCAGCGTGACCAATGTTTCTATCTTGGAAAATGAAATTGCATGCTGTATGGAGTGTTTTTGACATATCTTGTCTCAGGATTTGCTTGCAGTCCTACCATATCCCACAAAATGCAGAAGTGCAGTCAATGCAGCTTTTTACCTAAAATGGTAAAAATTGGTCAAAGCCTCATGCGGTTTATTACCTGCCCCTGGAATAACATCAATGGCAATTATAAGAATAATGCTGATAATAATACAAATTTTGTATGTATGTTTTCAGCCCTACAAAACCATAACTATAGAAGTTTAAATTTATACGTAAAGCTAGATATTTGTAGAAATATCTATATTGATATATAACTATCTATTTATATAGCTAGATATATATCTATGCAGTAACATACATTAGATAGATAGATAGATAGATAGACTGTATATAAGCCTGCAAGTCTTGCACTTGAAGCAGCTTTATGATGTCATTAAGGCTCGATGGTGACACGCGCACCCGAAACAAGGACCACAGGTTGTTAGCGGCCATTTTTCCATCAGTCTCCACTGGAGCTAGAAGTGAGCAGACAGATACTCCTATAGACGCTGCTGTAGCCAGATCATTTGTCTCTGTGATGGACAACGTTTGAAATTCGCCCTTAAGCGGGAGACGGCAGCCTACAACAGTCAAATTGATCGCTGCTTATCACTTCTTTTGTGGTAGGTACAGTTATTCCAGATAGGGGAATGGGTAGGTTAAGTTATTCCAGGGAGGGGAATGCTTATGGGCAAGGCATTATGCTTGATCGGAGGCGGATGAAGTGGCAAAAAAGGCTCGGCCTACACCATGACCATGCCAATCGTCAACCCAAAGTGAATATGAGCCACACAGGTTGGTTGAAATAGCGCAACATGAATGATGGAACCTGGATCCAAGCGTCCCAGGATGCATTGCAGCGAAAACGTTCAACAATGTTCAGCGTGACCAATGTTTCTATCTTGGAAAATGAAATTGCATGCTGTATGGAGTGTTTTTGACATATCTTGTCTCAGGATTTGCTTGCAGTCCTACCATATCCCACAAAATGCAGAAGTGCAGTCAATGCAGCTTTTTACCTAAAATGGTAAAAATTGGTCAAAGCCTCATGCGGTTTATTACCTGCCCCTGGAATAACATCAATGGCAATTATAAGAATAATGCTGATAATAATACAAATTTTGTATGTATGTTTTCAGCCCTACAAAACCATAACTATAGAAGTTTAAATTTATACGTAAAGCTAGATATTTGTAGAAATATCTATATTGATATATAACTATCTATTTATATAGCTAGATATATATCTATGCAGTAACATACATTAGATAGATAGATAGATAGATAGACTGTATATAAGCCTGCAAGTCTTGCACTTGAAGCAGCTTTATGATGTCATTAAGGCTCGATGGTGACACGCGCACCCGGAACAAGGACCACAGGTTGTTAGCGGCCATTTTTCCATCAGTCTCCACTGGAGCTAGAAGTGAGCAGACAGATACTCCTATAGACGCTGCTGGAGCCAGATCATTTGTCTCTGTGATGGACAACGTTTGAAATTCGCCCTTAAGCGGGAGACGGCAGCCTACAACAGTCAAATTGATCGCTGCTTATCACTTCTTTTGTGGTAGGTACAGTTATTCCAGATAGGGGAATGGGTAGGTTAAGTTATTCCAGGGAGGGGAATGCTTATGGGCAAGGCATTATGCTTGATCGGAGGCGGATGAAGTGGCAAAAAAGGCTCGGCCTACACCATGACCATGCCAATCGTCAACCCAAAGTGAATATGAGCCACACAGGTTGGTTGAAATAGCGCAACATGAATGATGGAACCTGGATCCAAGCGTCCCAGGATGCATTGCAGCGAAAACGTTCAACAATGTTCAGCGTGACCAATGTTTCTATCTTGGAAAATGAAATTGCATGCTGTATGGAGTGTTTTTGACATATCTTGTCTCAGGATTTGCTTGCAGTCCTACCATATCCCACAAAATGCAGAAGTGCAGTCAATGCAGCTTTTTACCTAAAATGGTAAAAATTGGTCAAAGCCTCATGCGGTTTATTACCTGCCCCTGGAATAACATCAATGGCAATTATAAGAATAATGCTGATAATAATACAAATTTTGTATGTATGTTTTCAGCCCTACAAAACCATAACTATAGAAGTTTAAATTTATACGTAAAGCTAGATATTTGTAGAAATATCTATATTGATATATAACTATCTATTTATATAGCTAGATATATATCTATGCAGTAACATACATTAGATAGATAGATAGATAGATAGACTGTATATAAGCCTGCAAGTCTTGCACTTGAAGCAGCTTTATGATGTCATTAAGGCTCGATGGTGACATGCGCACCCGGAACAAGGACCACAGGTTGTTAGCGGCCATTTTTCCATCAGTCTCCACTGGAGCTAGAAGTGAGCAGACAGATACTCCTATAGACGCTGCTGGAGCCAGATCATTTGTCTCTGTGATGGACAACGTTTGAAATTCGCCCTTAAGCGGGAGACGGCAGCCTACAACAGTCAAATTGATCGCTGCTTATCACTTCTTTTGTGGTAGGTACAGTTATTCCAGATAGGGGAATGGGTAGGTTAAGTTATTCCAGGGAGGGGAATGCTTATGGGCAAGGCATTATGCTTGATCGGAGGCGGATGAAGTGGCAAAAAAGGCTCGGCCTACACCATGACCATGCCAATCGTCAACCCAAAGTGAATATGAGCCACACAGGTTGGTTGAAATAGCGCAACATGAATGATGGAACCTGGATCCAAGCGTCCCAGGATGCATTTCAGCGAAAACGTTCAACAATGTTCAGCGTGACCAATGTTTCTATCTTGGAAAATGAAATTGCATGCTGTATGGAGTGTTTTTGACATATCTTGTCTCAGGATTTGCTTGCAGTCCTACCATATCCCACAAAATGCAGAAGTGCAGTCAATGCAGCTTTTTACCTAAAATGGTAAAAATTGGTCAAAGCCTCATGCGGTTTATTACCTGCCCCTGGAATAACATCAATGGCAATTATAAGAATAATGCTGATAATAGTACAAATTTTGTATGTATGTTTTCAGCCCTACAAAACCATAACTATAGAAGTTTAAATTTATACGTAAAGCTAGATATTTGTAGAAATATCTATATTGATATATAACTATCTATTTATATAGCTAGATATATATCTATGCAGTAACATACATTAGATAGATAGATAGATAGACTGTATATAAGCCTGCAAGTTTTGCACTTGAAGCAGCTTTATGATGTCATTAAGGCTCGATGGTGACACGCGCACCCGGAACAAGGACCACAGGTTGTTAGCGGCCATTTTTCCATCAGTCTCCACTGGAGCTAGAAGTGAGCAGACAGATACTCCTATAGACGCTGCTGTAGCCAGATCATTTGTCTCTGTGATGGACAACGTTTGAAATTCGCCCTTAAGCGGGAGACGGCAGCCTACAACAGTCAAATTGATCGCTGCTTATCACTTCTTTTGTGGTAGGTACAGTTATTCCAGATAGGGGAATGGGTAGGTTAAGTTATTCCAGGGAGGGGAATGCTTATGGGCAAGGCATTATGCTTGATCGGAGGCGGATGAAGTGGCAAAAAAGGCTCGGCCTACACCATGACCATGCCAATCGTCAACCCAAAGTGAATATGAGCCACACAGGTTGGTTGAAATAGCGCAACATGAATGATGGAACCTGGATCCAAGCGTCCCAGGATGCATTGCAGCGAAAACGTTCAACAATGTTCAGCGTGACCAATGTTTCTATCTTGGAAAATGAAATTGCATGCTGTATGGAGTGTTTTTGACATATCTTGTCTCAGGATTTGCTTGCAGTCCTACCATATCCCACAAAATGCAGAAGTGCAGTCAATGCAGCTTTTTACCTAAAATGGTAAAAATTGGTCAAAGCCTCATGCGGTTTATTACCTGCCCCTGGAATAACATCAATGGCAATTATAAGAATAATGCTGATAATAATACAAATTTTGTATGTATGTTTTCAGCCCTACAAAACCATAACTATAGAAGTTTAAATTTATACGTAAAGCTAGATATTTGTAGAAATATCTATATTGATATATAACTATCTATTTATATAGCTAGATATATATCTATGCAGTAACATACATTAGATAGATAGATAGATAGATAGATAGATAGATAGATAGATAGACTGTATATAAGCCTGCAAGTCTTGCACTTGAAGCAGCTTTATGATGTCATTAAGGCTCGATGGTGACACGCGCACCCGGAACAAGGACCACAGGTTGTTAGCGGCCATTTTTCCATCAGTCTCCACTGGAGCTAGAAGTGAGCAGACAGATACTCCTATAGACGCTGCTGGAGCCAGATCATTTGTCTCTGTGATGGACAACGTTTGAAATTCGCCCTTAAGCGGGAGACGGCAGCCTACAACAGTCAAATTGATCGCTGCTTATCACTTCTTTTGTGGTAGGTACAGTTATTCCAGATAGGGGAATGGGTAGGTTAAGTTATTCCAGGGAGGGGAATGCTTATGGGCAAGGCATTATGCTTGATCGGAGGCGGATGAAGTGGCAAAAAAGGCTCGGCCTACACCATGACCATGCCAATCGTCAACCCAAAGTGAATATGAGCCACACAGGTTGGTTGAAATAGCGCAACATGAATGATGGAACCTGGATCCAAGCGTCCCAGGATGCATTGCAGCGAAAACGTTCAACAATGTTCAGCGTGACCAATGTTTCTATCTTGGAAAATGAAATTGCATGCTGTATGGAGTGTTTTTGACATATCTTGTCTCAGGATTTGCTTGCAGTCCTACCATATCCCACAAAATGCAGAAGTGCAGTCAATGCAGCTTTTTACCTAAAATGGTAAAAATTGGTCAAAGCCTCATGCGGTTTATTACCTGCCCCTGGAATAACATCAATGGCAATTATAAGAATAATGCTGATAATAATACAAATTTTGTATGTATGTTTTCAGCCCTACAAAACCATAACTATAGAAGTTTAAATTTATACGTAAAGCTAGATATTTGTAGAAATATCTATATTGATATATAACTATCTATTTATATAGCTAGATATATATCTATGCAGTAACATACATTAGATAGATAGATAGATAGACTGTATATAAGCCTGCAAGTCTTGCACTTGAAGCAGCTTTATGATGTCATTAAGGCTCGATGGTGACATGCGCACCCGGAACAAGGACCACAGGTTGTTAGCGGCCATTTTTCCATCAGTCTCCACTGGAGCTAGAAGTGAGCAGACAGATACTCCTATAGACGCTGCTGGAGCCAGATCATTTGTCTCTGTGATGGACAACGTTTGAAATTCGCCCTTAAGCGGGAGACGGCAGCCTACAACAGTCAAATTGATCGCTGCTTATCACTTCTTTTGTGGTAGGTACAGTTATTCCAGATAGGGGAATGGGTAGGTTAAGTTATTCCAGGGAGGGGAATGCTTATGGGCAAGGCATTATGCTTGATCGGAGGCGGATGAAGTGGCAAAAAAGGCTCGGCCTACACCATGACCATGCCAATCGTCAACCCAAAGTGAATATGAGCCACACAGGTTGGTTGAAATAGCGCAACATGAATGATGGAACCTGGATCCAAGCGTCCCAGGATGCATTTCAGCGAAAACGTTCAACAATGTTCAGCGTGACCAATGTTTCTATCTTGGAAAATGAAATCGCATGATGTATGGAGTGTTTTTGACATATCTTGTCTCAGGATTTGCTTGCAGTCCTACCATATCCCACAAAATGCAGAAGTGCAGTCAATGCAGCTTTTTACCTAAAATGGTAAAAATTGGTCAAAGCCTCATGCGGTTTATTACCTGCCCCTGGAATAACATCAATGGCAATTATAAGAATAATGCTGATAATAGTACAAATTTTGTATGTATGTTTTCAGCCCTACAAAACCATAACTATAGAAGTTTAAATTTATACGTAAAGCTAGATATTTGTAGAAATATCTATATTGATATATAACTATCTATTTATATAGCTAGATATATATCTATGCAGTAACATACATTAGATAGATAGATAGATAGACTGTATATAAGCCTGCAAGTCTTGCACTTGAAGCAGCTTTATGATGTCATTAAGGCTCGATGGTGACACGCGCACCCGGAACAAGGACCACAGGTTGTTAGCGGCCATTTTTCCATCAGTCTCCACTGGAGCTAGAAGTGAGCAGACAGATACTCCTATAGACGCTGCTGTAGCCAGATCATTTGTCTCTGTGATGGACAACGTTTGAAATTCGCCCTTAAGCGGGAGACGGCAGCCTACAACAGTCAAATTGATCGCTGCTTATCACTTCTTTTGTGGTAGGTACAGTTATTCCAGATAGGGGAATGGGTAGGTTAAGTTATTCCAGGGAGGGGAATGCTTATGGGCAAGGCATTATGCTTGATCGGAGGCGGATGAAGTGGCAAAAAAGGCTCGGCCTACACCATGACCATGCCAATCGTCAACCCAAAGTGAATATGAGCCACACAGGTTGGTTGAAATAGCGCAACATGAATGATGGAACCTGGATCCAAGCGTCCCAGGATGCATTGCAGCGAAAACGTTCAACAATGTTCAGCGTGACCAATGTTTCTATCTTGGAAAATGAAATTGCATGCTGTATGGAGTGTTTTTGACATATCTTGTCTCAGGATTTGCTTGCAGTCCTACCATATCCCACAAAATGCAGAAGTGCAGTCAATGCAGCTTTTTACCTAAAATGGTAAAAATTGGTCAAAGCCTCATGCGGTTTATTACCTGCCCCTGGAATAACATCAATGGCAATTATAAGAATAATGCTGATAATAATACAAATTTTGTATGTATGTTTTCAGCCCTACAAAACCATAACTATAGAAGTTTAAATTTATACGTAAAGCTAGATATTTGTAGAAATATCTATATTGATATATAACTATCTATTTATATAGCTAGATATATATCTATGCAGTAACATACATTAGATAGATAGATAGATAGATAGATAGATAGATAGATAGATAGACTGTATATAAGCCTGCAAGTCTTGCACTTGAAGCAGCTTTATGATGTCATTAAGGCTCGATGGTGACACGCGCACCCGGAACAAGGACCACAGGTTGTTAGCGGCCATTTTTCCATCAGTCTCCACTGGAGCTAGAAGTGAGCAGACAGATACTCCTATAGACGCTGCTGGAGCCAGATCATTTGTCTCTGTGATGGACAACGTTTGAAATTCGCCCTTAAGCGGGAGACGGCAGCCTACAACAGTCAAATTGATCGCTGCTTATCACTTCTTTTGTGGTAGGTACAGTTATTCCAGATAGGGGAATGGGTAGGTTAAGTTATTCCAGGGAGGGGAATGCTTATGGGCAAGGCATTATGCTTGATCGGAGGCGGATGAAGTGGCAAAAAAGGCTCGGCCTACACCATGACCATGCCAATCGTCAACCCAAAGTGAATATGAGCCACACAGGTTGGTTGAAATAGCGCAACATGAATGATGGAACCTGGATCCAAGCGTCCCAGGATGCATTGCAGCGAAAACGTTCAACAATGTTCAGCGTGACCAATGTTTCTATCTTGGAAAATGAAATTGCATGCTGTATGGAGTGTTTTTGACATATCTTGTCTCAGGATTTGCTTGCAGTCCTACCATATCCCACAAAATGCAGAAGTGCAGTCAATGCAGCTTTTTACCTAAAATGGTAAAAATTGGTCAAAGCCTCATGCGGTTTATTACCTGCCCCTGGAATAACATCAATGGCAATTATAAGAATAATGCTGATAATAATACAAATTTTGTATGTATGTTTTCAGCCCTACAAAACCATAACTATAGAAGTTTAAATTTATACGTAAAGCTAGATATTTGTAGAAATATCTATATTGATATATAACTATCTATTTATATAGCTAGATATATATCTATGCAGTAACATACATTAGATAGATAGATAGATAGACTGTATATAAGCCTGCAAGTCTTGCACTTGAAGCAGCTTTATGATGTCATTAAGGCTCGATGGTGACATGCGCACCCGGAACAAGGACCACAGGTTGTTAGCGGCCATTTTTCCATCAGTCTCCACTGGAGCTAGAAGTGAGCAGACAGATACTCCTATAGACGCTGCTGGAGCCAGATCATTTGTCTCTGTGATGGACAACGTTTGAAATTCGCCCTTAAGCGGGAGACGGCAGCCTACAACAGTCAAATTGATCGCTGCTTATCACTTCTTTTGTGGTAGGTACAGTTATTCCAGATAGGGGAATGGGTAGGTTAAGTTATTCCAGGGAGGGGAATGCTTATGGGCAAGGCATTATGCTTGATCGGAGGCGGATGAAGTGGCAAAAAAGGCTCGGCCTACACCATGACCATGCCAATCGTCAACCCAAAGTGAATATGAGCCACACAGGTTGGTTGAAATAGCGCAACATGAATGATGGAACCTGGATCCAAGCGTCCCAGGATGCATTTCAGCGAAAACGTTCAACAATGTTCAGCGTGACCAATGTTTCTATCTTGGAAAATGAAATCGCATGATGTATGGAGTGTTTTTGACATATCTTGTCTCAGGATTTGCTTGCAGTCCTACCATATCCCACAAAATGCAGAAGTGCAGTCAATGCAGCTTTTTACCTAAAATGGTAAAAATTGGTCAAAGCCTCATGCGGTTTATTACCTGCCCCTGGAATAACATCAATGGCAATTATAAGAATAATGCTGATAATAGTACAAATTTTGTATGTATGTTTTCAGCCCTACAAAACCATAACTATAGAAGTTTAAATTTATACGTAAAGCTAGATATTTGTAGAAATATCTATATTGATATATAACTATCTATTTATATAGCTAGATATATATCTATGCAGTAACATACATTAGATAGATAGATAGATAGACTGTATATAAGCCTGCAAGTCTTGCACTTGAAGCAGCTTTATGATGTCATTAAGGCTCGATGGTGACACGCGCACCCGGAACAAGGACCACAGGTTGTTAGCGGCCATTTTTCCATCAGTCTCCACTGGAGCTAGAAGTGAGCAGACAGATACTCCTATAGACGCTGCTGTAGCCAGATCATTTGTCTCTGTGATGGACAACGTTTGAAATTCGCCCTTAAGCGGGAGACGGCAGCCTACAACAGTCAAATTGATCGCTGCTTATCACTTCTTTTGTGGTAGGTACAGTTATTCCAGATAGGGGAATGGGTAGGTTAAGTTATTCCAGGGAGGGGAATGCTTATGGGCAAGGCATTATGCTTGATCGGAGGCGGATGAAGTGGCAAAAAAGGCTCGGCCTACACCATGACCATGCCAATCGTCAACCCAAAGTGAATATGAGCCACACAGGTTGGTTGAAATAGCGCAACATGAATGATGGAACCTGGATCCAAGCGTCCCAGGATGCATTGCAGCGAAAACGTTCAACAATGTTCAGCGTGACCAATGTTTCTATCTTGGAAAATGAAATTGCATGCTGTATGGAGTGTTTTTGACATATCTTGTCTCAGGATTTGCTTGCAGTCCTACCATATCCCACAAAATGCAGAAGTGCAGTCAATGCAGCTTTTTACCTAAAATGGTAAAAATTGGTCAAAGCCTCATGCGGTTTATTACCTGCCCCTGGAATAACATCAATGGCAATTATAAGAATAATGCTGATAATAATACAAATTTTGTATGTATGTTTTCAGCCCTACAAAACCATAACTATAGAAGTTTAAATTTATACGTAAAGCTAGATATTTGTAGAAATATCTATATTGATATATAACTATCTATTTATATAGCTAGATATATATCTATGCAGTAACATACATTAGATAGATAGATAGATAGATAGATAGATAGATAGATAGATAGATAGATAGATAGATAGACTCAAGTCTTGCACTTGAAGCAGCTTTATGATGTCATTAAGGCTCGATGGTGACACGCGCACCCGGAACAAGGACCACAGGTTGTTAGCGGCCATTTTTCCATCAGTCTCCACTGGAGCTAGAAGTGAGCAGACAGATACTCCTATAGACGCTGCTGGAGCCAGATCATTTGTCTCTGTGATGGACAACGTTTGAAATTCGCCCTTAAGCGGGAGACGGCAGCCTACAACAGTCAAATTGATCGCTGCTTATCACTTCTTTTGTGGTAGGTACAGTTATTCCAGATAGGGGAATGGGTAGGTTAAGTTATTCCAGGGAGGGGAATGCTTATGGGCAAGGCATTATGCTTGATCGGAGGCGGATGAAGTGGCAAAAAAGGCTCGGCCTACACCATGACCATGCCAATCGTCAACCCAAAGTGAATATGAGCCACACAGGTTGGTTGAAATAGCGCAACATGAATGATGGAACCTGGATCCAAGCGTCCCAGGATGCATTGCAGCGAAAACGTTCAACAATGTTCAGCGTGACCAATGTTTCTATCTTGGAAAATGAAATTGCATGATGTATGGAGTGTTTTTGACATATCTTGTCTCAGGATTTGCTTGCAGTCCTACCATATCCCACAAAATGCAGAAGTGCAGTCAATGCAGCTTTTTACCTAAAATGGTAAAAATTGGTCAAAGCCTCATGCGGTTTATTACCTGCCCCTGGAATAACATCAATGGCAATTATAAGAATAATGCTGATAATAGTACAAATTTTGTATGTATGTTTTCAGCCCTACAAAACCATAACTATAGAAGTTTAAATTTATACGTAAAGCTAGATATTTGTAGAAATATCTATATTGATATATAACTATCTATTTATATAGCTAGATATATATCTATGCAGTAACATACATTAGATAGATAGATAGATAGATAGATAGATAGATAGATAGATAGATAGATAGATAGACTGTATATAAGCCTGCAAGTCTTGCACTTGAAGCACCTTTATGATGTCATTAAGGCTCGATGGTGACACGCGCACCCGAAACAAGGACCACAGGTTGTTAGCGGCCGTTTTTCCATCAGTCTCCACTGGAGCTAGAAGTGAGCAGACAGATACTCCTATAGACGCTGCTGTAGCCAGATCATTTGTCTCTGTGATGGACAACGTTTGAAATTCGCCCTTAAGCGGGAGACGGCAGCCTACAACAGTCAAATTGATCGCTGCTTATCACTTCTTTTGTGGTAGGTACAGTTATTCCAGATAGGGGAATGGGTAGGTTAAGTTATTCCAGGGAGGGGAATGCTTATGGGCAAGGCATTATGCTTGATCGGAGGCGGATGAAGTGGCAAAAAAGGCTCGGCCTACACCATGACCATGCCAATCGTCAACCCAAAGTGAATATGAGCCACACAGGTTGGTTGAAATAGCGCAACATGAATGATGGAACCTGGATCCAAGCGTCCCAGGATGCATTGCAGCGAAAACGTTCAACAATGTTCAGCGTGACCAATGTTTCTATCTTGGAAAATGAAATTGCATGCTGTATGGAGTGTTTTTGACATATCTTGTCTCAGGATTTGCTTGCAGTCCTACCATATCCCACAAAATGCAGAAGTGCAGTCAATGCAGCTTTTTACCTAAAATGGTAAAAATTGGTCAAAGCCTCATGCGGTTTATTACCTGCCCCTGGAATAACATCAATGGCAATTATAAGAATAATGCTGATAATAATACAAATTTTGTATGTATGTTTTCAGCCCTACAAAACCATAACTATAGAAGTTTAAATTTATACGTAAAGCTAGATATTTGTAGAAATATCTATATTGATATATAACTATCTATTTATATAGCTAGATATATATCTATGCAGTAACATACATTAGATAGATAGATAGATAGATAGACTGTATATAAGCCTGCAAGTCTTGCACTTGAAGCAGCTTTATGATGTCATTAAGGCTCGATGGTGACATGCGCACCCGGAACAAGGACCACAGGTTGTTAGCGGCCATTTTTCCATCAGTCTCCACTGGAGCTAGAAGTGAGCAGACAGATACTCCTATAGACGCTGCTGGAGCCAGATCATTTGTCTCTGTGATGGACAACGTTTGAAATTCGCCCTTAAGCGGGAGACGGCAGGCTACAACAGTCAAATTGATCGCTGCTTATCACTTCTTTTGTGGTAGGTACAGTTATTCCAGATAGGGGAATGGGTAGGTTAAGTTATTCCAGGGAGGGGAATGCTTATGGGCAAGGCATTATGCTTGATCGGAGGCGGATGAAGTGGCAAAAAAGGCTCGGCCTACACCATGACCATGCCAATCGTCAACCCAAAGTGAATATGAGCCACACAGGTTGGTTGAAATAGCGCAACATGAATGATGGAACCTGGATCCAAGCGTCCCAGGATGCATTTCAGCGAAAACGTTCAACAATGTTCAGCGTGACCAATGTTTCTATCTTGGAAAATGAAATCGCATGATGTATGGAGTGTTTTTGACATATCTTGTCTCAGGATTTGCTTGCAGTCCTACCATATCCCACAAAATGCAGAAGTGCAGTCAATGCAGCTTTTTACCTAAAATGGTAAAAATTGGTCAAAGCCTCATGCGGTTTATTACCTGCCCCTGGAATAACATCAATGGCAATTATAAGAATAATGCTGATAATAGTACAAATTTTGTATGTATGTTTTCAGCCCTACAAAACCATAACTATAGAAGTTTAAATTTATACGTAAAGCTAGATATTTGTAGAAATATCTATATTGATATATAACTATCTATTTATATAGCTAGATATATATCTATGCAGTAACATACATTAGATAGATAGATAGATAGACTGTATATAAGCCTGCAAGTCTTGCACTTGAAGCAGCTTTATGATGTCATTAAGGCTCGATGGTGACACGCGCACCCGGAACAAGGACCACAGGTTGTTAGCGGCCATTTTTCCATCAGTCTCCACTGGAGCTAGAAGTGAGCAGACAGATACTCCTATAGACGCTGCTGTAGCCAGATCATTTGTCTCTGTGATGGACAACGTTTGAAATTCGCCCTTAAGCGGGAGACGGCAGCCTACAACAGTCAAATTGATCGCTGCTTATCACTTCTTTTGTGGTAGGTACAGTTATTCCAGATAGGGGAATGGGTAGGTTAAGTTATTCCAGGGAGGGGAATGCTTATGGGCAAGGCATTATGCTTGATCGGAGGCGGATGAAGTGGCAAAAAAGGCTCGGCCTACACCATGACCATGCCAATCGTCAACCCAAAGTGAATATGAGCCACACAGGTTGGTTGAAATAGCGCAACATGAATGATGGAACCTGGATCCAAGCGTCCCAGGATGCATTGCAGCGAAAACGTTCAACAATGTTCAGCGTGACCAATGTTTCTATCTTGGAAAATGAAATTGCATGCTGTATGGAGTGTTTTTGACATATCTTGTCTCAGGATTTGCTTGCAGTCCTACCATATCCCACAAAATGCAGAAGTGCAGTCAATGCAGCTTTTTACCTAAAATGGTAAAAATTGGTCAAAGCCTCATGCGGTTTATTACCTGCCCCTGGAATAACATCAATGGCAATTATAAGAATAATGCTGATAATAATACAAATTTTGTATGTATGTTTTCAGCCCTACAAAACCATAACTATAGAAGTTTAAATTTATACGTAAAGCTAGATATTTGTAGAAATATCTATATTGATATATAACTATCTATTTATATAGCTAGATATATATCTATGCAGTAACATACATTAGATAGATAGATAGATAGATAGATAGATAGATAGATAGACTGTATATAAGCCTGCAAGTCTTGCACTTGAAGCAGCTTTATGATGTCATTAAGGCTCGATGGTGACACGCGCACCCGGAACAAGGACCACAGGTTGTTAGCGGCCATTTTTCCATCAGTCTCCACTGGAGCTAGAAGTGAGCAGACAGATACTCCTATAGACGCTGCTGGAGCCAGATCATTTGTCTCTGTGATGGACAACGTTTGAAATTCGCCCTTAAGCGGGAGACGGCAGCCTACAACAGTCAAATTGATCGCTGCTTATCACTTCTTTTGTGGTAGGTACAGTTATTCCAGATAGGGGAATGGGTAGGTTAAGTTATTCCAGGGAGGGGAATGCTTATGGGCAAGGCATTATGCTTGATCGGAGGCGGATGAAGTGGCAAAAAAGGCTCGGCCTACACCATGACCATGCCAATCGTCAACCCAAAGTGAATATGAGCCACACAGGTTGGTTGAAATAGCGCAACATGAATGATGGAACCTGGATCCAAGCGTCCCAGGATGCATTGCAGCGAAAACGTTCAACAATGTTCAGCGTGACCAATGTTTCTATCTTGGAAAATGAAATTGCATGCTGTATGGAGTGTTTTTGACATATCTTGTCTCAGGATTTGCTTGCAGTCCTACCATATCCCACAAAATGCAGAAGTGCAGTCAATGCAGCTTTTTACCTAAAATGGTAAAAATTGGTCAAAGCCTCATGCGGTTTATTACCTGCCCCTGGAATAACATCAATGGCAATTATAAGAATAATGCTGATAATAATACAAATTTTGTATGTATGTTTTCAGCCCTACAAAACCATAACTATAGAAGTTTAAATTTATACGTAAAGCTAGATATTTGTAGAAATATCTATATTGATATATAACTATCTATTTATATAGCTAGATATATATCTATGCAGTAACATACATTAGATAGATAGATAGATAGACTGTATATAAGCCTGCAAGTCTTGCACTTGAAGCAGCTTTATGATGTCATTAAGGCTCGATGGTGACATGCGCACCCGGAACAAGGACCACAGGTTGTTAGCGGCCATTTTTCCATCAGTCTCCACTGGAGCTAGAAGTGAGCAGACAGATACTCCTATAGACGCTGCTGGAGCCAGATCATTTGTCTCTGTGATGGACAACGTTTGAAATTCGCCCTTAAGCGGGAGACGGCAGCCTACAACAGTCAAATTGATCGCTGCTTATCACTTCTTTTGTGGTAGGTACAGTTATTCCAGATAGGGGAATGGGTAGGTTAAGTTATTCCAGGGAGGGGAATGCTTATGGGCAAGGCATTATGCTTGATCGGAGGCGGATGAAGTGGCAAAAAAGGCTCGGCCTACACCATGACCATGCCAATCGTCAACCCAAAGTGAATATGAGCCACACAGGTTGGTTGAAATAGCGCAACATGAATGATGGAACCTGGATCCAAGCGTCCCAGGATGCATTTCAGCGAAAACGTTCAACAATGTTCAGCGTGACCAATGTTTCTATCTTGGAAAATGAAATCGCATGATGTATGGAGTGTTTTTGACATATCTTGTCTCAGGATTTGCTTGCAGTCCTACCATATCCCACAAAATGCAGAAGTGCAGTCAATGCAGCTTTTTACCTAAAATGGTAAAAATTGGTCAAAGCCTCATGCGGTTTATTACCTGCCCCTGGAATAACATCAATGGCAATTATAAGAATAATGCTGATAATAGTACAAATTTTGTATGTATGTTTTCAGCCCTACAAAACCATAACTATAGAAGTTTAAATTTATACGTAAAGCTAGATATTTGTAGAAATATCTATATTGATATATAACTATCTATTTATATAGCTAGATATATATCTATGCAGTAACATACATTAGATAGATAGATAGATAGACTGTATATAAGCCTGCAAGTCTTGCACTTGAAGCAGCTTTATGATGTCATTAAGGCTCGATGGTGACACGCGCACCCGGAACAAGGACCACAGGTTGTTAGCGGCCATTTTTCCATCAGTCTCCACTGGAGCTAGAAGTGAGCAGACAGATACTCCTATAGACGCTGCTGTAGCCAGATCATTTGTCTCTGTGATGGACAACGTTTGAAATTCGCCCTTAAGCGGGAGACGGCAGCCTACAACAGTCAAATTGATCGCTGCTTATCACTTCTTTTGTGGTAGGTACAGTTATTCCAGATAGGGGAATGGGTAGGTTAAGTTATTCCAGGGAGGGGAATGCTTATGGGCAAGGCATTATGCTTGATCGGAGGCGGATGAAGTGGCAAAAAAGGCTCGGCCTACACCATGACCATGCCAATCGTCAACCCAAAGTGAATATGAGCCACACAGGTTGGTTGAAATAGCGCAACATGAATGATGGAACCTGGATCCAAGCGTCCCAGGATGCATTGCAGCGAAAACGTTCAACAATGTTCAGCGTGACCAATGTTTCTATCTTGGAAAATGAAATTGCATGCTGTATGGAGTGTTTTTGACATATCTTGTCTCAGGATTTGCTTGCAGTCCTACCATATCCCACAAAATGCAGAAGTGCAGTCAATGCAGCTTTTTACCTAAAATGGTAAAAATTGGTCAAAGCCTCATGCGGTTTATTACCTGCCCCTGGAATAACATCAATGGCAATTATAAGAATAATGCTGATAATAATACAAATTTTGTATGTATGTTTTCAGCCCTACAAAACCATAACTATAGAAGTTTAAATTTATACGTAAAGCTAGATATTTGTAGAAATATCTATATTGATATATAACTATCTATTTATATAGCTAGATATATATCTATGCAGTAACATACATTAGATAGATAGATAGATAGATAGATAGATAGATAGATAGATAGACTCAAGTCTTGCACTTGAAGCAGCTTTATGATGTCATTAAGGCTCGATGGTGACACGCGCACCCGGAACAAGGACCACAGGTTGTTAGCGGCCATTTTTCCATCAGTCTCCACTGGAGCTAGAAGTGAGCAGACAGATACTCCTATAGACGCTGCTGGAGCCAGATCATTTGTCTCTGTGATGGACAACGTTTGAAATTCGCCCTTAAGCGGGAGACGGCAGCCTACAACAGTCAAATTGATCGCTGCTTATCACTTCTTTTGTGGTAGGTACAGTTATTCCAGATAGGGGAATGGGTAGGTTAAGTTATTCCAGGGAGGGGAATGCTTATGGGCAAGGCATTATGCTTGATCGGAGGCGGATGAAGTGGCAAAAAAGGCTCGGCCTACACCATGACCATGCCAATCGTCAACCCAAAGTGAATATGAGCCACACAGGTTGGTTGAAATAGCGCAACATGAATGATGGAACCTGGATCCAAGCGTCCCAGGATGCATTGCAGCGAAAACGTTCAACAATGTTCAGCGTGACCAATGTTTCTATCTTGGAAAATGAAATTGCATGATGTATGGAGTGTTTTTGACATATCTTGTCTCAGGATTTGCTTGCAGTCCTACCATATCCCACAAAATGCAGAAGTGCAGTCAATGCAGCTTTTTACCTAAAATGGTAAAAATTGGTCAAAGCCTCATGCGGTTTATTACCTGCCCCTGGAATAACATCAATGGCAATTATAAGAATAATGCTGATAATAGTACAAATTTTGTATGTATGTTTTCAGCCCTACAAAACCATAACTATAGAAGTTTAAATTTATACGTAAAGCTAGATATTTGTAGAAATATCTATATTGATATATAACTATCTATTTATATAGCTAGATATATATCTATGCAGTAACATACATTAGATAGATAGATAGATAGATAGATAGATAGATAGATAGATAGATAGATAGATAGACTGTATATAAGCCTGCAAGTCTTGCACTTGAAGCACCTTTATGATGTCATTAAGGCTCGATGGTGACACGCGCACCCGAAACAAGGACCACAGGTTGTTAGCGGCCGTTTTTCCATCAGTCTCCACTGGAGCTAGAAGTGAGCAGACAGATACTCCTATAGACGCTGCTGTAGCCAGATCATTTGTCTCTGTGATGGACAACGTTTGAAATTCGCCCTTAAGCGGGAGACGGCAGCCTACAACAGTCAAATTGATCGCTGCTTATCACTTCTTTTGTGGTAGGTACAGTTATTCCAGATAGGGGAATGGGTAGGTTAAGTTATTCCAGGGAGGGGAATGCTTATGGGCAAGGCATTATGCTTGATCGGAGGCGGATGAAGTGGCAAAAAAGGCTCGGCCTACACCATGACCATGCCAATCGTCAACCCAAAGTGAATATGAGCCACACAGGTTGGTTGAAATAGCGCAACATGAATGATGGAACCTGGATCCAAGCGTCCCAGGATGCATTGCAGCGAAAACGTTCAACAATGTTCAGCGTGACCAATGTTTCTATCTTGGAAAATGAAATTGCATGCTGTATGGAGTGTTTTTGACATATCTTGTCTCAGGATTTGCTTGCAGTCCTACCATATCCCACAAAATGCAGAAGTGCAGTCAATGCAGCTTTTTACCTAAAATGGTAAAAATTGGTCAAAGCCTCATGCGGTTTATTACCTGCCCCTGGAATAACATCAATGGCAATTATAAGAATAATGCTGATAATAATACAAATTTTGTATGTATGTTTTCAGCCCTACAAAACCATAACTATAGAAGTTTAAATTTATACGTAAAGCTAGATATTTGTAGAAATATCTATATTGATATATAACTATCTATTTATATAGCTAGATATATATCTATGCAGTAACATACATTAGATAGATAGATAGATAGATAGACTGTATATAAGCCTGCAAGTCTTGCACTTGAAGCAGCTTTATGATGTCATTAAGGCTCGATGGTGACACGCGCACCCGGAACAAGGACCACAGGTTGTTAGCGGCCATTTTTCCATCAGTCTCCACTGGAGCTAGAAGTGAGCAGACAGATACTCCTATAGACGCTGCTGGAGCCAGATCATTTGTCTCTGTGATGGACAACGTTTGAAATTCGCCCTTAAGCGGGAGACGGCAGCCTACAACAGTCAAATTGATCGCTGCTTATCACTTCTTTTGTGGTAGGTACAGTTATTCCAGATAGGGGAATGGGTAGGTTAAGTTATTCCAGGGAGGGGAATGCTTATGGGCAAGGCATTATGCTTGATCGGAGGCGGATGAAGTGGCAAAAAAGGCTCGGCCTACACCATGACCATGCCAATCGTCAACCCAAAGTGAATATGAGCCACACAGGTTGGTTGAAATAGCGCAACATGAATGATGGAACCTGGATCCAAGCGTCCCAGGATGCATTGCAGCGAAAACGTTCAACAATGTTCAGCGTGACCAATGTTTCTATCTTGGAAAATGAAATTGCATGCTGTATGGAGTGTTTTTGACATATCTTGTCTCAGGATTTGCTTGCAGTCCTACCATATCCCACAAAATGCAGAAGTGCAGTCAATGCAGCTTTTTACCTAAAATGGTAAAAATTGGTCAAAGCCTCATGCGGTTTATTACCTGCCCCTGGAATAACATCAATGGCAATTATAAGAATAATGCTGATAATAATACAAATTTTGTATGTATGTTTTCAGCCCTACAAAACCATAACTATAGAAGTTTAAATTTATACGTAAAGCTAGATATTTGTAGAAATATCTATATTGATATATAACTATCTATTTATATAGCTAGATATATATCTATGCAGTAACATACATTAGATAGATAGATAGATAGATAGATAGACTGTATATAAGCCTGCAAGTCTTGCACTTGAAGCAGCTTTATGATGTCATTAAGGCTCGATGGTGACACGCGCACCCGGAACAAGGACCACAGGTTGTTAGCGGCCATTTTTCCATCAGTCTCCACTGGAGCTAGAAGTGAGCAGACAGATACTCCTATAGACGCTGCTGGAGCCAGATCATTTGTCTCTGTGATGGACAACGTTTGAAATTCGCCCTTAAGCGGGAGACGGCAGCCTACAACAGTCAAATTGATCGCTGCTTATCACTTCTTTTGTGGTAGGTACAGTTATTCCAGATAGGGGAATGGGTAGGTTAAGTTATTCCAGGGAGGGGAATGCTTATGGGCAAGGCATTATGCTTGATCGGAGGCGGATGAAGTGGCAAAAAAGGCTCGGCCTACACCATGACCATGCCAATCGTCAACCCAAAGTGAATATGAGCCACACAGGTTGGTTGAAATAGCGCAACATGAATGATGGAACCTGGATCCAAGCGTCCCAGGATGCATTGCAGCGAAAACGTTCAACAATGTTCAGCGTGACCAATGTTTCTATCTTGGAAAATGAAATTGCATGATGTATGGAGTGTTTTTGACATATCTTGTCTCAGGATTTGCTTGCAGTCCTACCATATCCCACAAAATGCAGAAGTGCAGTCAATGCAGCTTTTTACCTAAAATGGTAAAAATTGGTCAAAGCCTCATGCGGTTTATTACCTGCCCCTGGAATAACATCAATGGCAATTATAAGAATAATGCTGATAATAGTACAAATTTTGTATGTATGTTTTCAGCCCTACAAAACCATAACTATAGAAGTTTAAATTTATACGTAAAGCTAGATATTTGTAGAAATATCTATATTGATATATAACTATCTATTTATATAGCTAGATATATATCTATGCAGTAACATACATTAGATAGATAGATAGATAGATAGATAGATAGATAGATAGATAGATAGATAGACTGTATATAAGCCTGCAAGTCTTGCACTTGAAGCAGCTTTATGATGTCATTAAGGCTCGATGGTGACACGCGCACCCGAAACAAGGACCACAGGTTGTTAGCGGCCATTTTTCCATCAGTCTCCACTGGAGCTAGAAGTGAGCAGACAGATACACCTATAGACGCTGCTGGAGCCAGATCATTTGTCTCTGTGATGGACAACGTTTGAAATTCGCCCTTAAGCGGGAGACGGCAGCCTACAACAGTCAAATTGATCGCTGCTTATCACTTCTTTTGTGGTAGGTACAGTTATTCCAGATAGGGGAATGGGTAGGTTAAGTTATTCCAGGGAGGGGAATGCTTATGGGCAAGGCATTATGCTTGATCGGAGGCGGATGAAGTGGCAAAAAAGGCTCGGCCTACACCATGACCATGCCAATCGTCAACCCAAAGTGAATATGAGCCACACAGGTTGGTTGAAATAGCGCAACATGAATGATGGAACCTGGATCCAAGCGTCCCAGGATGCATTGCAGCGAAAACGTTCAACAATGTTCAGCGTGACCAATGTTTCTATCTTGGAAAATGAAATTGCATGCTGTATGGAGTGTTTTTGACATATCTTGTCTCAGGATTTGCTTGCAGTCCTACCATATCCCACAAAATGCAGAAGTGCAGTCAATGCAGCTTTTTACCTAAAATGGTAAAAATTGGTCAAAGCCTCATGCGGTTTATTACCTGCCCCTGGAATAACATCAATGGCAATTATAAGAATAATGCTGATAATAATACAAATTTTGTATGTATGTTTTCAGCCCTACAAAACCATAACTATAGAAGTTTAAATTTATACGTAAAGCTAGATATTTGTAGAAATATCTATATTGATATATAACTATCTATTTATATAGCTAGATATATATCTATGCAGTAACATACATTAGATAGATAGATAGATAGACTGTATATAAGCCTGCAAGTCTTGCACTTGAAGCAGCTTTATGATGTCATTAAGGCTCGATGGTGACACGCGCACCCGGAACAAGGACCACAGGTTGTTAGCGGCCATTTTTCCATCAGTTTCCACTGGAGCTAGAAGTGAGCAGACAGATACTCCTATAGACGCTGCTGGAGCCAGATCATTTGTCTCTGTGATGGACAACGTTTGAAATTCGCCCTTAAGCGGGAGACGGCAGCCTACAACAGTCAAATTGATCGCTGCTTATCACTTCTTTTGTGGTAGGTACAGTTATTCCAGATAGGGGAATGGGTAGGTTAAGTTATTCCAGGGAGGGGAATGCTTATGGGCAAGGCATTATGCTTGATCGGAGGCGGATGAAGTGGCAAAAAAGGCTCGGCCTACACCATGACCATGCCAATCGTCAACCCAAAGTGAATATGAGCCACACAGGTTGGTTGAAATAGCGCAACATGAATGATGGAACCTGGATCCAAGCGTCCCAGGATGCATTTCAGCGAAAACGTTCAACAATGTTCAGCGTGACCAATGTTTCTATCTTGGAAAATGAAATCGCATGATGTATGGAGTGTTTTTGACATATCTTGTCTCAGGATTTGCTTGCAGTCCTACCATATCCCACAAAATGCAGAAGTGCAGTCAATGCAGCTTTTTACCTAAAATGGTAAAAATTGGTCAAAGCCTCATGCGGTTTATTACCTGCCCCTGGAATAACATCAATGGCAATTATAAGAATAATTCTGATAATAGTACAAATTTTGTATGTATGTTTTCAGCCCTACAAAACCATAACTATAGAAGTTTAAATTTATACGTAAAGCTAGATATTTGTAGAAATATCTATATTGATATATAACTATCTATTTATATAGCTAGATATATATCTATGCAGTAACATACATTAGATAGATAGATAGATAGATAGACTGTATATAAGCCTGCAAGTCTTGCACTTGAAGCAGCTTTATGATGTCATTAAGGCTCGATGGTGACACGCGCACCCGGAACAAGGACCACAGGTTGTTAGCGGCCATTTTTACATCAGTCTCCACTGGAGCTAGAAGTGAGCAGACAGATACTCCTATAGACGCTGCTGGAGCCAGATCATTTGTCTCTGTGATGGACAACGTTTGAAATTCGCCCTTAAGCGGGAGACGGCAGCCTACAACAGTCAAATTGATCGCTGCTTATCACTTCTTTTGTGGTAGGTACAGTTATTCCAGATAGGGGAATGGGTAGGTTAAGTTATTCCAGGGAGGGGAATGCTTATGGGCAAGGCATTATGCTTGATCGGAGGCGGATGAAGTGGCAAAAAAGGCTCGGCCTACACCATGACCATGCCAATCGTCAACCCAAAGTGAATATGAGCCACACAGGTTGGTTGAAATAGCGCAACATGAATGATGGAACCTGGATCCAAGCGTCCCAGGATGCATTGCAGCGAAAACGTTCAACAATGTTCAGCGTGACCAATGTTTCTATCTTGGAAAATGAAATTGCATGATGTATGGAGTGTTTTTGACATATCTTGTCTCAGGATTTGCTTGCAGTCCTACCATATCCCACAAAATGCAGAAGTGCAGTCAATGCAGCTTTTTACCTAAAATGGTAAAAATTGGTCAAAGCCTCATGCGGTTTATTACCTGCCCCTGGAATAACATCAATGGCAATTATAAGAATAATGCTGATAATAGTACAAATTTTGTATGTATGTTTTCAGCCCTACAAAACCATAACTATAGAAGTTTAAATTTATACGTAAAGCTAGATATTTGTAGAAATATCTATATTGATATATAACTATCTATTTATATAGCTAGATATATATCTATGCAGTAACATACATTAGATAGATAGATAGATAGATAGATAGATAGACTGTATATAAGCCTGCAAGTCTTGCACTTGAAGCACCTTTATGATGTCATTAAGGCTCGATGGTGACACGCGCACCCGAAACAAGGACCACAGGTTGTTAGCGGCCGTTTTTCCATCAGTCTCCACTGGAGCTAGAAGTGAGCAGACAGATACTCCTATAGACGCTGCTGTAGCCAGATCATTTGTCTCTGTGATGGACAACGTTTGAAATTCGCCCTTAAGCGGGAGACGGCAGCCTACAACAGTCAAATTGATCGCTGCTTATCACTTCTTTTGTGGTAGGTACAGTTATTCCAGATAGGGGAATGGGTAGGTTAAGTTATTCCAGGGAGGGGAATGCTTATGGGCAAGGCATTATGCTTGATCGGAGGCGGATGAAGTGGCAAAAAAGGCTCGGCCTACACCATGACCATGCCAATCGTCAACCCAAAGTGAATATGAGCCACACAGGTTGGTTGAAATAGCGCAACATGAATGATGGAACCTGGATCCAAGCGTCCCAGGATGCATTGCAGCGAAAACGTTCAACAATGTTCAGCGTGACCAATGTTTCTATCTTGGAAAATGAAATTGCATGCTGTATGGAGTGTTTTTGACATATCTTGTCTCAGGATTTGCTTGCAGTCCTACCATATCCCACAAAATGCAGAAGTGCAGTCAATGCAGCTTTTTACCTAAAATGGTAAAAATTGGTCAAAGCCTCATGCGGTTTATTACCTGCCCCTGGAATAACATCAATGGCAATTATAAGAATAATGCTGATAATAATACAAATTTTGTATGTATGTTTTCAGCCCTACAAAACCATAACTATAGAAGTTTAAATTTATACGTAAAGCTAGATATTTGTAGAAATATCTATATTGATATATAACTATCTATTTATATAGCTAGATATATATCTATGCAGTAACATACATTAGATAGATAGATAGATAGATAGACTGTATATAAGCCTGCAAGTCTTGCACTTGAAGCAGCTTTATGATGTCATTAAGGCTCGATGGTGACATGCGCACCCGGAACAAGGACCACAGGTTGTTAGCGGCCATTTTTCCATCAGTCTCCACTGGAGCTAGAAGTGAGCAGACAGATACTCCTATAGACGCTGCTGGAGCCAGATCATTTGTCTCTGTGATGGACAACGTTTGAAATTCGCCCTTAAGCGGGAGACGGCAGGCTACAACAGTCAAATTGATCGCTGCTTATCACTTCTTTTGTGGTAGGTACAGTTATTCCAGATAGGGGAATGGGTAGGTTAAGTTATTCCAGGGAGGGGAATGCTTATGGGCAAGGCATTATGCTTGATCGGAGGCGGATGAAGTGGCAAAAAAGGCTCGGCCTACACCATGACCATGCCAATCGTCAACCCAAAGTGAATATGAGCCACACAGGTTGGTTGAAATAGCGCAACATGAATGATGGAACCTGGATCCAAGCGTCCCAGGATGCATTTCAGCGAAAACGTTCAACAATGTTCAGCGTGACCAATGTTTCTATCTTGGAAAATGAAATCGCATGATGTATGGAGTGTTTTTGACATATCTTGTCTCAGGATTTGCTTGCAGTCCTACCATATCCCACAAAATGCAGAAGTGCAGTCAATGCAGCTTTTTACCTAAAATGGTAAAAATTGGTCAAAGCCTCATGCGGTTTATTACCTGCCCCTGGAATAACATCAATGGCAATTATAAGAATAATGCTGATAATAGTACAAATTTTGTATGTATGTTTTCAGCCCTACAAAACCATAACTATAGAAGTTTAAATTTATACGTAAAGCTAGATATTTGTAGAAATATCTATATTGATATATAACTATCTATTTATATAGCTAGATATATATCTATGCAGTAACATACATTAGATAGATAGATAGATAGACTGTATATAAGCCTGCAAGTCTTGCACTTGAAGCAGCTTTATGATGTCATTAAGGCTCGATGGTGACACGCGCACCCGGAACAAGGACCACAGGTTGTTAGCGGCCATTTTTCCATCAGTCTCCACTGGAGCTAGAAGTGAGCAGACAGATACTCCTATAGACGCTGCTGTAGCCAGATCATTTGTCTCTGTGATGGACAACGTTTGAAATTCGCCCTTAAGCGGGAGACGGCAGCCTACAACAGTCAAATTGATCGCTGCTTATCACTTCTTTTGTGGTAGGTACAGTTATTCCAGATAGGGGAATGGGTAGGTTAAGTTATTCCAGGGAGGGGAATGCTTATGGGCAAGGCATTATGCTTGATCGGAGGCGGATGAAGTGGCAAAAAAGGCTCGGCCTACACCATGACCATGCCAATCGTCAACCCAAAGTGAATATGAGCCACACAGGTTGGTTGAAATAGCGCAACATGAATGATGGAACCTGGATCCAAGCGTCCCAGGATGCATTGCAGCGAAAACGTTCAACAATGTTCAGCGTGACCAATGTTTCTATCTTGGAAAATGAAATTGCATGCTGTATGGAGTGTTTTTGACATATCTTGTCTCAGGATTTGCTTGCAGTCCTACCATATCCCACAAAATGCAGAAGTGCAGTCAATGCAGCTTTTTACCTAAAATGGTAAAAATTGGTCAAAGCCTCATGCGGTTTATTACCTGCCCCTGGAATAACATCAATGGCAATTATAAGAATAATGCTGATAATAATACAAATTTTGTATGTATGTTTTCAGCCCTACAAAACCATAACTATAGAAGTTTAAATTTATACGTAAAGCTAGATATTTGTAGAAATATCTATATTGATATATAACTATCTATTTATATAGCTAGATATATATCTATGCAGTAACATACATTAGATAGATAGATAGATAGATAGATAGATAGATAGATAGATAGACTGTATATAAGCCTGCAAGTCTTGCACTTGAAGCAGCTTTATGATGTCATTAAGGCTCGATGGTGACACGCGCACCCGGAACAAGGACCACAGGTTGTTAGCGGCCATTTTTCCATCAGTCTCCACTGGAGCTAGAAGTGAGCAGACAGATACTCCTATAGACGCTGCTGGAGCCAGATCATTTGTCTCTGTGATGGACAACGTTTGAAATTCGCCCTTAAGCGGGAGACGGCAGCCTACAACAGTCAAATTGATCGCTGCTTATCACTTCTTTTGTGGTAGGTACAGTTATTCCAGATAGGGGAATGGGTAGGTTAAGTTATTCCAGGGAGGGGAATGCTTATGGGC
Source organism: Eleutherodactylus coqui (assembly GCF_035609145.1). Classification (NCBI taxonomy): domain Eukaryota; kingdom Metazoa; phylum Chordata; class Amphibia; order Anura; family Eleutherodactylidae; genus Eleutherodactylus; species Eleutherodactylus coqui. Next base: position 106,201,710 of record NC_089849.1, read on the forward strand.
AAGGCATTATGCTTGATCGGAGGCGGATGAAGTGGCAAAAAAGGCTCGGCCTACACCATGACCATGCCAATCGTCAACCCAAAGTGAATATGAGCCACACAGGTTGGTTGAAATAGCGCAACATGAATGATGGAACCTGGATCCAAGCGTCCCAGGATGCATTGCAGCGAAAACGTTCAACAATGTTCAGCGTGACCAATGTTTCTATCTTGGAAAATGAAATTGCATGCTGTATGGAGTGTTTTTGACATATCTTGTCTCAGGATTTGCTTGCAGTCCTACCATATCCCACAAAATGCAGAAGTGCAGTCAATGCAGCTTTTTACCTAAAATGGTAAAAATTGGTCAAAGCCTCATGCGGTTTATTACCTGCCCCTGGAATAACATCAATGGCAATTATAAGAATAATGCTGATAATAATACAAATTTTGTATGTATGTTTTCAGCCCTACAAAACCATAACTATAGAAGTTTAAATTTATACGTAAAGCTAGATATTTGTAGAAATATCTATATTGATATATAACTATCTATTTATATAGCTAGATATATATCTATGCAGTAACATACATTAGATAGATAGATAGATAGATAGACTGTATATAAGCCTGCAAGTCTTGCACTTGAAGCAGCTTTATGATGTCATTAAGGCTCGATGGTGACATGCGCACCCGGAACAAGGACCACAGGTTGTTAGCGGCCATTTTTCCATCAGTCTCCACTGGAGCTAGAAGTGAGCAGACAGATACTCCTATAGACGCTGCTGGAGCCAGATCATTTGTCTCTGTGATGGACAACGTTTGAAATTCGCCCTTAAGCGGGAGACGGCAGGCTACAACAGTCAAATTGATCGCTGCTTATCACTTCTTTTGTGGTAGGTACAGTTATTCCAGATAGGGGAATGGGTAGGTTAAGTTATTCCAGGGAGGGGAATGCTTATGGGCAAGGCATTATGCTTGATCGGAGGCGGATGAAGTGGCAAAAAAGGCTCGGCCTACACCATGACCATGCCAATCGTCAACCCAAAGTGAATATGAGCCACACAGGTTGGTTGAAATAGCGCAACATGAATGATGGAACCTGGATCCAAGCGTCCCAGGATGCATTTCAGCGAAAACGTTCAACAATGTTCAGCGTGACCAATGTTTCTATCTTGGAAAATGAAATCGCATGATGTATGGAGTGTTTTTGACATATCTTGTCTCAGGATTTGCTTGCAGTCCTACCATATCCCACAAAATGCAGAAGTGCAGTCAATGCAGCTTTTTACCTAAAATGGTAAAAATTGGTCAAAGCCTCATGCGGTTTATTACCTGCCCCTGGAATAACATCAATGGCAATTATAAGAATAATGCTGATAATAGTACAAATTTTGTATGTATGTTTTCAGCCCTACAAAACCATAACTATAGAAGTTTAAATTTATACGTAAAGCTAGATATTTGTAGAAATATCTATATTGATATATAACTATCTATTTATATAGCTAGATATATATCTATGCAGTAACATACATTAGATAGATAGATAGATAGACTGTATATAAGCCTGCAAGTCTTGCACTTGAAGCAGCTTTATGATGTCATTAAGGCTCGATGGTGACACGCGCACCCGGAACAAGGACCACAGGTTGTTAGCGGCCATTTTTCCATCAGTCTCCACTGGAGCTAGAAGTGAGCAGACAGATACTCCTATAGACGCTGCTGTAGCCAGATCATTTGTCTCTGTGATGGACAACGTTTGAAATTCGCCCTTAAGCGGGAGACGGCAGCCTACAACAGTCAAATTGATCGCTGCTTATCACTTCTTTTGTGGTAGGTACAGTTATTCCAGATAGGGGAATGGGTAGGTTAAGTTATTCCAGGGAGGGGAATGCTTATGGGCAAGGCATTATGCTTGATCGGAGGCGGATGAAGTGGCAAAAAAGGCTCGGCCTACACCATGACCATGCCAATCGTCAACCCAAAGTGAATATGAGCCACACAGGTTGGTTGAAATAGCGCAACATGAATGATGGAACCTGGATCCAAGCGTCCCAGGATGCATTGCAGCGAAAACGTTCAACAATGTTCAGCGTGACCAATGTTTCTATCTTGGAAAATGAAATTGCATGCTGTATGGAGTGTTTTTGACATATCTTGTCTCAGGATTTGCTTGCAGTCCTACCATATCCCACAAAATGCAGAAGTGCAGTCAATGCAGCTTTTTACCTAAAATGGTAAAAATTGGTCAAAGCCTCATGCGGTTTATTACCTGCCCCTGGAATAACATCAATGGCAATTATAAGAATAATGCTGATAATAATACAAATTTTGTATGTATGTTTTCAGCCCTACAAAACCATAACTATAGAAGTTTAAATTTATACGTAAAGCTAGATATTTGTAGAAATATCTATATTGATATATAACTATCTATTTATATAGCTAGATATATATCTATGCAGTAACATACATTAGATAGATAGATAGATAGATAGATAGATAGATAGATAGATAGACTGTATATAAGCCTGCAAGTCTTGCACTTGAAGCAGCTTTATGATGTCATTAAGGCTCGATGGTGACACGCGCACCCGGAACAAGGACCACAGGTTGTTAGCGGCCATTTTTCCATCAGTCTCCACTGGAGCTAGAAGTGAGCAGACAGATACTCCTATAGACGCTGCTGGAGCCAGATCATTTGTCTCTGTGATGGACAACGTTTGAAATTCGCCCTTAAGCGGGAGACGGCAGCCTACAACAGTCAAATTGATCGCTGCTTATCACTTCTTTTGTGGTAGGTACAGTTATTCCAGATAGGGGAATGGGTAGGTTAAGTTATTCCAGGGAGGGGAATGCTTATGGGCAAGGCATTATGCTTGATCGGAGGCGGATGAAGTGGCAAAAAAGGCTCGGCCTACACCATGACCATGCCAATCGTCAACCCAAAGTGAATATGAGCCACACAGGTTGGTTGAAATAGCGCAACATGAATGATGGAACCTGGATCCAAGCGTCCCAGGATGCATTGCAGCGAAAACGTTCAACAATGTTCAGCGTGACCAATGTTTCTATCTTGGAAAATGAAATTGCATGCTGTATGGAGTGTTTTTGACATATCTTGTCTCAGGATTTGCTTGCAGTCCTACCATATCCCACAAAATGCAGAAGTGCAGTCAATGCAGCTTTTTACCTAAAATGGTAAAAATTGGTCAAAGCCTCATGCGGTTTATTACCTGCCCCTGGAATAACATCAATGGCAATTATAAGAATAATGCTGATAATAATACAAATTTTGTATGTATGTTTTCAGCCCTACAAAACCATAACTATAGAAGTTTAAATTTATACGTAAAGCTAGATATTTGTAGAAATATCTATATTGATATATAACTATCTATTTATATAGCTAGATATATATCTATGCAGTAACATACATTAGATAGATAGATAGATAGACTGTATATAAGCCTGCAAGTCTTGCACTTGAAGCAGCTTTATGATGTCATTAAGGCTCGATGGTGACATGCGCACCCGGAACAAGGACCACAGGTTGTTAGCGGCCATTTTTCCATCAGTCTCCACTGGAGCTAGAAGTGAGCAGACAGATACTCCTATAGACGCTGCTGGAGCCAGATCATTTGTCTCTGTGATGGACAACGTTTGAAATTCGCCCTTAAGCGGGAGACGGCAGCCTACAACAGTCAAATTGATCGCTGCTTATCACTTCTTTTGTGGTAGGTACAGTTATTCCAGATAGGGGAATGGGTAGGTTAAGTTATTCCAGGGAGGGGAATGCTTATGGGCAAGGCATTATGCTTGATCGGAGGCGGATGAAGTGGCAAAAAAGGCTCGGCCTACACCATGACCATGCCAATCGTCAACCCAAAGTGAATATGAGCCACACAGGTTGGTTGAAATAGCGCAACATGAATGATGGAACCTGGATCCAAGCGTCCCAGGATGCATTTCAGCGAAAACGTTCAACAATGTTCAGCGTGACCAATGTTTCTATCTTGGAAAATGAAATCGCATGATGTATGGAGTGTTTTTGACATATCTTGTCTCAGGATTTGCTTGCAGTCCTACCATATCCCACAAAATGCAGAAGTGCAGTCAATGCAGCTTTTTACCTAAAATGGTAAAAATTGGTCAAAGCCTCATGCGGTTTATTACCTGCCCCTGGAATAACATCAATGGCAATTATAAGAATAATGCTGATAATAGTACAAATTTTGTATGTATGTTTTCAGCCCTACAAAACCATAACTATAGAAGTTTAAATTTATACGTAAAGCTAGATATTTGTAGAAATATCTATATTGATATATAACTATCTATTTATATAGCTAGATATATATCTATGCAGTAACATACATTAGATAGATAGATAGATAGACTGTATATAAGCCTGCAAGTCTTGCACTTGAAGCAGCTTTATGATGTCATTAAGGCTCGATGGTGACACGCGCACCCGGAACAAGGACCACAGGTTGTTAGCGGCCATTTTTCCATCAGTCTCCACTGGAGCTAGAAGTGAGCAGACAGATACTCCTATAGACGCTGCTGTAGCCAGATCATTTGTCTCTGTGATGGACAACGTTTGAAATTCGCCCTTAAGCGGGAGACGGCAGCCTACAACAGTCAAATTGATCGCTGCTTATCACTTCTTTTGTGGTAGGTACAGTTATTCCAGATAGGGGAATGGGTAGGTTAAGTTATTCCAGGGAGGGGAATGCTTATGGGCAAGGCATTATGCTTGATCGGAGGCGGATGAAGTGGCAAAAAAGGCTCGGCCTACACCATGACCATGCCAATCGTCAACCCAAAGTGAATATGAGCCACACAGGTTGGTTGAAATAGCGCAACATGAATGATGGAACCTGGATCCAAGCGTCCCAGGATGCATTTCAGCGAAAACGTTCAACAATGTTCAGCGTGACCAATGTTTCTATCTTGGAAAATGAAATCGCATGATGTATGGAGTGTTTTTGACATATCTTGTCTCAGGATTTGCTTGCAGTCCTACCATATCCCACAAAATGCAGAAGTGCAGTCAATGCAGCTTTTTACCTAAAATGGTAAAAATTGGTCAAAGCCTCATGCGGTTTATTACCTGCCCCTGGAATAACATCAATGGCAATTATAAGAATAATGCTGATAATAATACAAATTTTGTATGTATGTTTTCAGCCCTACAAAACCATAACTATAGAAGTTTAAATTTATACGTAAAGCTAGATATTTGTAGAAATATCTATATTGATATATAACTATCTATTTATATAGCTAGATATATATCTATGCAGTAACATACATTAGATAGATAGATAGATAGATAGATAGATAGATAGATAGATAGATAGACTCAAGTCTTGCACTTGAAGCAGCTTTATGATGTCATTAAGGCTCGATGGTGACACGCGCACCCGGAACAAGGACCACAGGTTGTTAGCGGCCATTTTTCCATCAGTCTCCACTGGAGCTAGAAGTGAGCAGACAGATACTCCTATAGACGCTGCTGGAGCCAGATCATTTGTCTCTGTGATGGACAACGTTTGAAATTCGCCCTTAAGCGGGAGACGGCAGCCTACAACAGTCAAATTGATCGCTGCTTATCACTTCTTTTGTGGTAGGTACAGTTATTCCAGATAGGGGAATGGGTAGGTTAAGTTATTCCAGGGAGGGGAATGCTTATGGGCAAGGCATTATGCTTGATCGGAGGCGGATGAAGTGGCAAAAAAGGCTCGGCCTACACCATGACCATGCCAATCGTCAACCCAAAGTGAATATGAGCCACACAGGTTGGTTGAAATAGCGCAACATGAATGATGGAACCTGGATCCAAGCGTCCCAGGATGCATTGCAGCGAAAACGTTCAACAATGTTCAGCGTGACCAATGTTTCTATCTTGGAAAATGAAATTGCATGATGTATGGAGTGTTTTTGACATATCTTGTCTCAGGATTTGCTTGCAGTCCTACCATATCCCACAAAATGCAGAAGTGCAGTCAATGCAGCTTTTTACCTAAAATGGTAAAAATTGGTCAAAGCCTCATGCGGTTTATTACCTGCCCCTGGAATAACATCAATGGCAATTATAAGAATAATGCTGATAATAGTACAAATTTTGTATGTATGTTTTCAGCCCTACAAAACCATAACTATAGAAGTTTAAATTTATACGTAAAGCTAGATATTTGTAGAAATATCTATATTGATATATAACTATCTATTTATATAGCTAGATATATATCTATGCAGTAACATACATTAGATAGATAGATAGATAGATAGATAGATAGATAGATAGATAGATAGATAGATAGATAGATAGATAGACTGTATATAAGCCTGCAAGTCTTGCACTTGAAGCACCTTTATGATGTCATTAAGGCTCGATGGTGACACGCGCACCCGAAACAAGGACCACAGGTTGTTAGCGGCCGTTTTTCCATCAGTCTCCACTGGAGCTAGAAGTGAGCAGACAGATACTCCTATAGACGCTGCTGTAGCCAGATCATTTGTCTCTGTGATGGACAACGTTTGAAATTCGCCCTTAAGCGGGAGACGGCAGCCTACAACAGTCAAATTGATCGCTGCTTATCACTTCTTTTGTGGTAGGTACAGTTATTCCAGATAGGGGAATGGGTAGGTTAAGTTATTCCAGGGAGGGGAATGCTTATGGGCAAGGCATTATGCTTGATCGGAGGCGGATGAAGTGGCAAAAAAGGCTCGGCCTACACCATGACCATGCCAATCGTCAACCCAAAGTGAATATGAGCCACACAGGTTGGTTGAAATAGCGCAACATGAATGATGGAACCTGGATCCAAGCGTCCCAGGATGCATTGCAGCGAAAACGTTCAACAATGTTCAGCGTGACCAATGTTTCTATCTTGGAAAATGAAATTGCATGCTGTATGGAGTGTTTTTGACATATCTTGTCTCAGGATTTGCTTGCAGTCCTACCATATCCCACAAAATGCAGAAGTGCAGTCAATGCAGCTTTTTACCTAAAATGGTAAAAATTGGTCAAAGCCTCATGCGGTTTATTACCTGCCCCTGGAATAACATCAATGGCAATTATAAGAATAATGCTGATAATAATACAAATTTTGTATGTATGTTTTCAGCCCTACAAAACCATAACTATAGAAGTTTAAATTTATACGTAAAGCTAGATATTTGTAGAAATATCTATATTGATATATAACTATCTATTTATATAGCTAGATATATATCTATGCAGTAACATACATTAGATAGATAGATAGATAGATAGATAGACTGTATATAAGCCTGCAAGTCTTGCACTTGAAGCAGCTTTATGATGTCATTAAGGCTCGATGGTGACACGCGCACCCGGAACAAGGACCACAGGTTGTTAGCGGCCATTTTTCCATCAGTCTCCACTGGAGCTAGAAGTGAGCAGACAGATACTCCTATAGACGCTGCTGGAGCCAGATCATTTGTCTCTGTGATGGACAACGTTTGAAATTCGCCCTTAAGCGGGAGACGGCAGCCTACAACAGTCAAATTGATCGCTGCTTATCACTTCTTTTGTGGTAGGTACAGTTATTCCAGATAGGGGAATGGGTAGGTTAAGTTATTCCAGGGAGGGGAATGCTTATGGGCAAGGCATTATGCTTGATCGGAGGCGGATGAAGTGGCAAAAAAGGCTCGGCCTACACCATGACCATGCCAATCGTCAACCCAAAGTGAATATGAGCCACACAGGTTGGTTGAAATAGCGCAACATGAATGATGGAACCTGGATCCAAGCGTCCCAGGATGCATTGCAGCGAAAACGTTCAACAATGTTCAGCGTGACCAATGTTTCTATCTTGGAAAATGAAATTGCATGCTGTATGGAGTGTTTTTGACATATCTTGTCTCAGGATTTGCTTGCAGTCCTACCATATCCCACAAAATGCAGAAGTGCAGTCAATGCAGCTTTTTACCTAAAATGGTAAAAATTGGTCAAAGCCTCATGCGGTTTATTACCTGCCCCTGGAATAACATCAATGGCAATTATAAGAATAATGCTGATAATAATACAAATTTTGTATGTATGTTTTCAGCCCTACAAAACCATAACTATAGAAGTTTAAATTTATACGTAAAGCTAGATATTTGTAGAAATATCTATATTGATATATAACTATCTATTTATATAGCTAGATATATATCTATGCAGTAACATACATTAGATAGATAGATAGATAGATAGATAGACTGTATATAAGCCTGCAAGTCTTGCACTTGAAGCAGCTTTATGATGTCATTAAGGCTCGATGGTGACACGCGCACCCGGAACAAGGACCACAGGTTGTTAGCGGCCATTTTTCCATCAGTCTCCACTGGAGCTAGAAGTGAGCAGACAGATACTCCTATAGACGCTGCTGGAGCCAGATCATTTGTCTCTGTGATGGACAACGTTTGAAATTCGCCCTTAAGCGGGAGACGGCAGCCTACAACAGTCAAATTGATCGCTGCTTATCACTTCTTTTGTGGTAGGTACAGTTATTCCAGATAGGGGAATGGGTAGGTTAAGTTATTCCAGGGAGGGGAATGCTTATGGGCAAGGCATTATGCTTGATCGGAGGCGGATGAAGTGGCAAAAAAGGCTCGGCCTACACCATGACCATGCCAATCGTCAACCCAAAGTGAATATGAGCCACACAGGTTGGTTGAAATAGCGCAACATGAATTTTGGAACCTGGATCCAAGCGTCCCAGGATGCATTGCAGCGAAAACGTTCAACAATGTTCAGCGTGACCAATGTTTCTATCTTGGAAAATGAAATTGCATGATGTATGGAGTGTTTTTGACATATCTTGTCTCAGGATTTGCTTGCAGTCCTACCATATCCCACAAAATGCAGAAGTGCAGTCAATGCAGCTTTTTACCTAAAATGGTAAAAATTGGTCAAAGCCTCATGCGGTTTATTACCTGCCCCTGGAATAACATCAATGGCAATTATAAGAATAATGCTGATAATAGTACAAATTTTGTATGTATGTTTTCAGCCCTACAAAACCATAACTATAGAAGTTTAAATTTATACGTAAAGCTAGATATTTGTAGAAATATCTATATTGATATATAACTATCTATTTATATAGCTAGATATATATCTATGCAGTAACATACATTAGATAGATAGATAGATAGATAGATAGATAGATAGATAGATAGATAGATAGATAGACTGTATATAAGCCTGCAAGTCTTGCACTTGAAGCAGCTTTATGATGTCATTAAGGCTCGATGGTGACACGCGCACCCGAAACAAGGACCACAGGTTGTTAGCGGCCATTTTTCCATCAGTCTCCACTGGAGCTAGAAGTGAGCAGACAGATACACCTATAGACGCTGCTGGAGCCAGATCATTTGTCTCTGTGATGGACAACGTTTGAAATTCGCCCTTAAGCGGGAGACGGCAGCCTACAACAGTCAAATTGATCGCTGCTTATCACTTCTTTTGTGGTAGGTACAGTTATTCCAGATAGGGGAATGGGTAGGTTAAGTTATTCCAGGGAGGGGAATGCTTATGGGCAAGGCATTATGCTTGATCGGAGGCGGATGAAGTGGCAAAAAAGGCTCGGCCTACACCATGACCATGCCAATCGTCAACCCAAAGTGAATATGAGCCACACAGGTTGGTTGAAATAGCGCAACATGAATGATGGAACCTGGATCCAAGCGTCCCAGGATGCATTGCAGCGAAAACGTTCAACAATGTTCAGCGTGACCAATGTTTCTATCTTGGAAAATGAAATTGCATGCTGTATGGAGTGTTTTTGACATATCTTGTCTCAGGATTTGCTTGCAGTCCTACCATATCCCACAAAATGCAGAAGTGCAGTCAATGCAGCTTTTTACCTAAAATGGTAAAAATTGGTCAAAGCCTCATGCGGTTTATTACCTGCCCCTGGAATAACATCAATGGCAATTATAAGAATAATGCTGATAATAATACAAATTTTGTATGTATGTTTTCAGCCCTACAAAACCATAACTATAGAAGTTTAAATTTATACGTAAAGCTAGATATTTGTAGAAATATCTATATTGATATATAACTATCTATTTATATAGCTAGATATATATCTATGCAGTAACATACATTAGATAGATAGATAGATAGACTGTATATAAGCCTGCAAGTCTTGCACTTGAAGCAGCTTTATGATGTCATTAAGGCTCGATGGTGACACGCGCACCCGGAACAAGGACCACAGGTTGTTAGCGGCCATTTTTCCATCAGTCTCCACTGGAGCTAGAATTGAGCAGACAGATACTCCTATAGACGCTGCTGGAGCCAGATCATTTGTCTCTGTGATGGACAACGTTTGAAATTCGCCCTTAAGCGGGAGACGGCAGCCTACAACAGTCAAATTGATCGCTGCTTATCACTTCTTTTGTGGTAGGTACAGTTATTCCAGATAGGGGAATGGGTAGGTTAAGTTATTCCAGGGAGGGGAATGCTTATGGGCAAGGCATTATGCTTGATCGGAGGCGGATGAAGTGGCAAAAAAGGCTCGGCCTACACCATGACCATGCCAATCGTCAACCCAAAGTGAATATGAGCCACACAGGTTGGTTGAAATAGCGCAACATGAATGATGGAACCTGGATCCAAGCGTCCCAGGATGCATTTCAGCGAAAACGTTCAACAATGTTCAGCGTGACCAATGTTTCTATCTTGGAAAATGAAATCGCATGATGTATGGAGTGTTTTTGACATATCTTGTCTCAGGATTTGCTTGCAGTCCTACCATATCCCACAAAATGCAGAAGTGCAGTCAATGCAGCTTTTTACCTAAAATGGTAAAAATTGGTCAAAGCCTCATGCGGTTTATTACCTGCCCCTGGAATAACATCAATGGCAATTATAAGAATAATTCTGATAATAGTACAAATTTTGTATGTATGTTTTCAGCCCTACAAAACCATAACTATAGAAGTTTAAATTTATACGTAAAGCTAGATATTTGTAGAAATATCTATATTGATATATAACTATCTATTTATATAGCTAGATATATATCTATGCAGTAACATACATTAGATAGATAGATAGATAGATAGACTGTATATAAGCCTGCAAGTCTTGCACTTGAAGCAGCTTTATGATGTCATTAAGGCTCGATGGTGACACGCGCACCCGGAACAAGGACCACAGGTTGTTAGCGGCCATTTTTACATCAGTCTCCACTGGAGCTAGAAGTGAGCAGACAGATACTCCTATAGACGCTGCTGGAGCCAGATCATTTGTCTCTGTGATGGACAACGTTTGAAATTCGCCCTTAAGCGGGAGACGGCAGCCTACAACAGTCAAATTGATCGCTGCTTATCACTTCTTTTGTGGTAGGTACAGTTATTCCAGATAGGGGAATGGGTAGGTTAAGTTATTCCAGGGAGGGGAATGCTTATGGGCAAGGCATTATGCTTGATCGGAGGCGGATGAAGTGGCAAAAAAGGCTCGGCCTACACCATGACCATGCCAATCGTCAACCCAAAGTGAATATGAGCCACACAGGTTGGTTGAAATAGCGCAACATGAATGATGGAACCTGGATCCAAGCGTCCCAGGATGCATTGCAGCGAAAACGTTCAACAATGTTCAGCGTGACCAATGTTTCTATCTTGGAAAATGAAATAGCATGCTGTATGGAGTGTTTTTGACATATCTTGTCTCAGGATTTGCTTGCAGTCCTACCATATCCCACAAAATGCAGAAGTGCAGTCAATGCAGCTTTTTACCTAAAATGGTAAAAATTGGTCAAAGCCTCATGCGGTTTATTACCTGCCCCTGGAATAACATCAATGGCAATTATAAGAATAATGCTGATAATAATACAAATTTTGTATGTATGTTTTCAGCCCTACAAAACCATAACTATAGAAGTTTAAATTTATACGTAAAGCTAGATATTTGTAGAAATATCTATATTGATATATAACTATCTATTTATATAGCTAGATATATATCTATGCAGTAACATACATTAGATAGATAGATAGATAGATAGATAGACTGTATATAAGCCTGCAAGTCTTGCACTTGAAGCAGCTTTATGATGTCATTAAGGCTCGATGGTGACACGCGCACCCGAAACAAGGACCACAGGTTGTTAGCGGCCATTTTTCCATCAGTCTCCACTGGAGCTAGAAGTGAGCAGACAGATACTCCTATAGACGCTGCTGGAGCCAGATCATTTGTCTCTGTGATGGACAACGTTTGAAATTCGCCCTTAAGCGGGAGACGGCAGCCTACAACAGTCAAATTGATCGCTGCTTATCACTTCTTTTGTGGTAGGTACAGTTATTCCAGATAGGGGAATGGGTAGGTTAAGTTATTCCAGGGAGGGGAATGCTTATGGGCAAGGCATTATGCTTGATCGGAGGCGGATGAAGTGGCAAAAAAGGCTCGGCCTACACCATGACCATGCCAATCGTCAACCCAAAGTGAATATGAGCCACACAGGTTGGTTGAAATAGCGCAACATGAATGATGGAACCTGGATCCAAGCGTCCCAGGATGCATTGCAGCGAAAACGTTCAACAATGTTCAGCGTGACCAATGTTTCTATCTTGGAAAATGAAATTGCATGATGTATGGAGTGTTTTTGACATATCTTGTCTCAGGATTTGCTTGCAGTCCTACCATATCCCACAAAATGCAGAAGTGCAGTCAATGCAGCTTTTTACCTAAAATGGTAAAAATTGGTCAAAGCCTCATGCGGTTTATTACCTGCCCCTGGAATAACATCAATGGCAATTATAAGAATAATGCTGATAATAGTACAAATTTTGTATGTATGTTTTCAGCCCTACAAAACCATAACTATAGAAGTTTAAATTTATACGTAAAGCTAGATATTTGTAGAAATATCTATATTGATATATAACTATCTATTTATATAGCTAGATATATATCTATGCAGTAACATACATTAGATAGATAGATAGATAGATAGATAGATAGATAGATAGATAGACTGTATATAAGCCTGCAAGTCTTGCACTTGAAGCAGCTTTATGATGTCATTAAGGCTCGATGGTGACACGCGCACCCGAAACAAGGACCACAGGTTGTTAGCGGCCATTTTTCCATCAGTCTCCACTGGAGCTAGAAGTGAGCAGACAGATACACCTATAGACGCTGCTGGAGCCAGATCATTTGTCTCTGTGATGGACAACGTTTGAAATTCGCCCTTAAGCGGGAGACGGCAGCCTACAACAGTCAAATTGATCGCTGCTTATCACTTCTTTTGTGGTAGGTACAGTTATTCCAGATAGGGGAATGGGTAGGTTAAGTTATTCCAGGGAGGGGAATGCTTATGGGCAAGGCATTATGCTTGATCGGAGGCGGATGAAGTGGCAAAAAAGGCTCGGCCTACACCATGACCATGCCAATCGTCAACCCAAAGTGAATATGAGCCACACAGGTTGGTTGAAATAGCGCAACATGAATGATGGAACCTGGATCCAAGCGTCCCAGGATGCATTGCAGCGAAAACGTTCAACAATGTTCAGCGTGACCAATGTTTCTATCTTGGAAAATGAAATTGCATGCTGTATGGAGTGTTTTTGACATATCTTGTCTCAGGATTTGCTTGCAGTCCTACCATATCCCACAAAATGCAGAAGTGCAGTCAATGCAGCTTTTTACCTAAAATGGTAAAAATTGGTCAAAGCCTCATGCGGTTTATTACCTGCCCCTGGAATAACATCAATGGCAATTATAAGAATAATGCTGATAATAATACAAATTTTGTATGTATGTTTTCAGCCCTACAAAACCATAACTATAGAAGTTTAAATTTATACGTAAAGCTAGATATTTGTAGAAATATCTATATTGATATATAACTATCTATTTATATAGCTAGATATATATCTATGCAGTAACATACATTAGATAGATAGATAGATAGACTGTATATAAGCCTGCAAGTCTTGCACTTGAAGCAGCTTTATGATGTCATTAAGGCTCGATGGTGACACGCGCACCCGGAACAAGGACCACAGGTTGTTAGCGGCCATTTTTCCATCAGTCTCCACTGGAGCTAGAATTGAGCAGACAGATACTCCTATAGACGCTGCTGGAGCCAGATCATTTGTCTCTGTGATGGACAACGTTTGAAATTCGCCCTTAAGCGGGAGACGGCAGCCTACAACAGTCAAATTGATCGCTGCTTATCACTTCTTTTGTGGTAGGTACAGTTATTCCAGATAGGGGAATGGGTAGGTTAAGTTATTCCAGGGAGGGGAATGCTTATGGGCAAGGCATTATGCTTGATCGGAGGCGGATGAAGTGGCAAAAAAGGCTCGGCCTACACCATGACCATGCCAATCGTCAACCCAAAGTGAATATGAGCCACACAGGTTGGTTGAAATAGCGCAACATGAATGATGGAACCTGGATCCAAGCGTCCCAGGATGCATTTCAGCGAAAACGTTCAACAATGTTCAGCGTGACCAATGTTTCTATCTTGGAAAATGAAATCGCATGATGTATGGAGTGTTTTTGACATATCTTGTCTCAGGATTTGCTTGCAGTCCTACCATATCCCACAAAATGCAGAAGTGCAGTCAATGCAGCTTTTTACCTAAAATGGTAAAAATTGGTCAAAGCCTCATGCGGTTTATTACCTGCCCCTGGAATAACATCAATGGCAATTATAAGAATAATTCTGATAATAGTACAAATTTTGTATGTATGTTTTCAGCCCTACAAAACCATAACTATAGAAGTTTAAATTTATACGTAAAGCTAGATATTTGTAGAAATATCTATATTGATATATAACTATCTATTTATATAGCTAGATATATATCTATGCAGTAACATACATTAGATAGATAGATAGATAGATAGACTGTATATAAGCCTGCAAGTCTTGCACTTGAAGCAGCTTTATGATGTCATTAAGGCTCGATGGTGACACGCGCACCCGGAACAAGGACCACAGGTTGTTAGCGGCCATTTTTACATCAGTCTCCACTGGAGCTAGAAGTGAGCAGACAGATACTCCTATAGACGCTGCTGGAGCCAGATCATTTGTCTCTGTGATGGACAACGTTTGAAATTCGCCCTTAAGCGGGAGACGGCAGCCTACAACAGTCAAATTGATCGCTGCTTATCACTTCTTTTGTGGTAGGTACAGTTATTCCAGATAGGGGAATGGGTAGGTTAAGTTATTCCAGGGAGGGGAATGCTTATGGGCAAGGCATTATGCTTGATCGGAGGCGGATGAAGTGGCAAAAAAGGCTCGGCCTACACCATGACCATGCCAATCGTCAACCCAAAGTGAATATGAGCCACACAGGTTGGTTGAAATAGCGCAACATGAATGATGGAACCTGGATCCAAGCGTCCCAGGATGCATTGCAGCGAAAACGTTCAACAATGTTCAGCGTGACCAATGTTTCTATCTTGGAAAATGAAATAGCATGCTGTATGGAGTGTTTTTGACATATCTTGTCTCAGGATTTGCTTGCAGTCCTACCATATCCCACAAAATGCAGAAGTGCAGTCAATGCAGCTTTTTACCTAAAATGGTAAAAATTGGTCAAAGCCTCATGCGGTTTATTACCTGCCCCTGGAATAACATCAATGGCAATTATAAGAATAATGCTGATAATAATACAAATTTTGTATGTATGTTTTCAGCCCTACAAAACCATAACTATAGAAGTTTAAATTTATACGTAAAGCTAGATATTTGTAGAAATATCTATATTGATATATAACTATCTATTTATATAGCTAGATATATATCTATGCAGTAACATACATTAGATAGATAGATAGATAGATAGATAGACTGTATATAAGCCTGCAAGTCTTGCACTTGAAGCAGCTTTATGATGTCATTAAGGCTCGATGGTGACACGCGCACCCGAAACAAGGACCACAGGTTGTTAGCGGCCATTTTTCCATCAGTCTCCACTGGAGCTAGAAGTGAGCAGACAGATACTCCTATAGACGCTGCTGGAGCCAGATCATTTGTCTCTGTGATGGACAACGTTTGAAATTCGCCCTTAAGCGGGAGACGGCAGCCTACAACAGTCAAATTGATCGCTGCTTATCACTTCTTTTGTGGTAGGTACAGTTATTCCAGATAGGGGAATGGGTAGGTTAAGTTATTCCAGGGAGGGGAATGCTTATGGGCAAGGCATTATGCTTGATCGGAGGCGGATGAAGTGGCAAAAAAGGCTCGGCCTACACCATGACCATGCCAATCGTCAACCCAAAGTGAATATGAGCCACACAGGTTGGTTGAAATAGCGCAACATGAATGATGGAACCTGGATCCAAGCGTCCCAGGATGCATTGCAGCGAAAACGTTCAACAATGTTCAGCGTGACCAATGTTTCTATCTTGGAAAATGAAATTGCATGATGTATGGAGTGTTTTTGACATATCTTGTCTCAGGATTTGCTTGCAGTCCTACCATATCCCACAAAATGCAGAAGTGCAGTCAATGCAGCTTTTTACCTAAAATGGTAAAAATTGGTCAAAGCCTCATGCGGTTTATTACCTGCCCCTGGAATAACATCAATGGCAATTATAAGAATAATGCTGATAATAGTACAAATTTTGTATGTATGTTTTCAGCCCTACAAAACCATAACTATAGAAGTTTAAATTTATACGTAAAGCTAGATATTTGTAGAAATATCTATATTGATATATAACTATCTATTTATATAGCTAGATATATATCTATGCAGTAACATACATTAGATAGATAGATAGATAGATAGATAGATAGATAGATAGATAGATAGATAGACTGTATATAAGCCTGCAAGTCTTGCACTTGAAGCAGCTTTATGATGTCATTAAGGCTCGATGGTGACACGCGCACCCGAAACAAGGACCACAGGTTGTTAGCGGCCATTTTTCCATCAGTCTCCACTGGAGCTAGAAGTGAGCAGACAGATACACCTATAGACGCTGCTGGAGCCAGATCATTTGTCTCTGTGATGGACAACGTTTGAAATTCGCCCTTAAGCGGGAGACGGCAGCCTACAACAGTCAAATTGATCGCTGCTTATCACTTCTTTTGTGGTAGGTACAGTTATTCCAGATAGGGGAATGGGTAGGTTAAGTTATTCCAGGGAGGGGAATGCTTATGGGCAAGGCATTATGCTTGATCGGAGGCGGATGAAGTGGCAAAAAAGGCTCGGCCTACACCATGACCATGCCAATCGTCAACCCAAAGTGAATATGAGCCACACAGGTTGGTTGAAATAGCGCAACATGAATGATGGAACCTGGATCCAAGCGTCCCAGGATGCATTGCAGCGAAAACGTTCAACAATGTTCAGCGTGACCAATGTTTCTATCTTGGAAAATGAAATTGCATGCTGTATGGAGTGTTTTTGACATATCTTGTCTCAGGATTTGCTTGCAGTCCTACCATATCCCACAAAATGCAGAAGTGCAGTCAATGCAGCTTTTTACCTAAAATGGTAAAAATTGGTCAAAGCCTCATGCGGTTTATTACCTGCCCCTGGAATAACATCAATGGCAATTATAAGAATAATGCTGATAATAATACAAATTTTGTATGTATGTTTTCAGCCCTACAAAACCATAACTATAGAAGTTTAAATTTATACGTAAAGCTAGATATTTGTAGAAATATCTATATTGATATATAACTATCTATTTATATAGCTAGATATATATCTATGCAGTAACATACATTAGATAGATAGATAGATAGACTGTATATAAGCCTGCAAGTCTTGCACTTGAAGCAGCTTTATGATGTCATTAAGGCTCGATGGTGACACGCGCACCCGGAACAAGGACCACAGGTTGTTAGCGGCCATTTTTCCATCAGTCTCCACTGGAGCTAGAAGTGAGCAGACAGATACTCCTATAGACGCTGCTGGAGCCAGATCATTTGTCTCTGTGATGGACAACGTTTGAAATTCGCCCTTAAGCGGGAGACGGCAGCCTACAACAGTCAAATTGATCGCTGCTTATCACTTCTTTTGTGGTAGGTACAGTTATTCCAGATAGGGGAATGGGTAGGTTAAGTTATTCCAGGGAGGGGAATGCTTATGGGCAAGGCATTATGCTTGATCGGAGGCGGATGAAGTGGCAAAAAAGGCTCGGCCTACACCATGACCATGCCAATCGTCAACCCAAAGTGAATATGAGCCACACAGGTTGGTTGAAATAGCGCAACATGAATGATGGAACCTGGATCCAAGCGTCCCAGGATGCATTTCAGCGAAAACGTTCAACAATGTTCAGCGTGACCAATGTTTCTATCTTGGAAAATGAAATCGCATGATGTATGGAGTGTTTTTGACATATCTTGTCTCAGGATTTGCTTGCAGTCCTACCATATCCCACAAAATGCAGAAGTGCAGTCAATGCAGCTTTTTACCTAAAATGGTAAAAATTGGTCAAAGCCTCATGCGGTTTATTACCTGCCCCTGGAATAACATCAATGGCAATTATAAGAATAATTCTGATAATAGTACAAATTTTGTATGTATGTTTTCAGCCCTACAAAACCATAACTATAGAAGTTTAAATTTATACGTAAAGCTAGATATTTGTAGAAATATCTATATTGATATATAACTATCTATTTATATAGCTAGATATATATCTATGCAGTAACATACATTAGATAGATAGATAGATAGATAGACTGTATATAAGCCTGCAAGTCTTGCACTTGAAGCAGCTTTATGATGTCATTAAGGCTCGATGGTGACACGCGCACCCGGAACAAGGACCACAGGTTGTTAGCGGCCATTTTTACATCAGTCTCCACTGGAGCTAGAAGTGAGCAGACAGATACTCCTATAGACGCTGCTGGAGCCAGATCATTTGTCTCTGTGATGGACAACGTTTGAAATTCGCCCTTAAGCGGGAGACGGCAGCCTACAACAGTCAAATTGATCGCTGCTTATCACTTCTTTTGTGGTAGGTACAGTTATTCCAGATAGGGGAATGGGTAGGTTAAGTTATTCCAGGGAGGGGAATGCTTATGGGCAAGGCATTATGCTTGATCGGAGGCGGATGAAGTGGCAAAAAAGGCTCGGCCTACACCATGACCATGCCAATCGTCAACCCAAAGTGAATATGAGCCACACAGGTTGGTTGAAATAGCGCAACATGAATGATGGAACCTGGATCCAAGCGTCCCAGGATGCATTGCAGCGAAAACGTTCAACAATGTTCAGCGTGACCAATGTTTCTATCTTGGAAAATGAAATAGCATGCTGTATGGAGTGTTTTTGACATATCTTGTCTCAGGATTTGCTTGCAGTCCTACCATATCCCACAAAATGCAGAAGTGCAGTCAATGCAGCTTTTTACCTAAAATGGTAAAAATTGGTCAAAGCCTCATGCGGTTTATTACCTGCCCCTGGAATAACATCAATGGCAATTATAAGAATAATGCTGATAATAATACAAATTTTGTATGTATGTTTTCAGCCCTACAAAACCATAACTATAGAAGTTTAAATTTATACGTAAAGCTAGATATTTGTAGAAATATCTATATTGATATATAACTATCTATTTATATAGCTAGATATATATCTATGCAGTAACATACATTAGATAGATAGATAGATAGATAGATAGACTGTATATAAGCCTGCAAGTCTTGCACTTGAAGCAGCTTTATGATGTCATTAAGGCTCGATGGTGACACGCGCACCCGAAACAAGGACCACAGGTTGTTAGCGGCCATTTTTCCATCAGTCTCCACTGGAGCTAGAAGTGAGCAGACAGATACTCCTATAGACGCTGCTGGAGCCAGATCATTTGTCTCTGTGATGGACAACGTTTGAAATTCGCCCTTAAGCGGGAGACGGCAGCCTACAACAGTCAAATTGATCGCTGCTTATCACTTCTTTTGTGGTAGGTACAGTTATTCCAGATAGGGGAATGGGTAGGTTAAGTTATTCCAGGGAGGGGAATGCTTATGGGCAAGGCATTATGCTTGATCGGAGGCGGATGAAGTGGCAAAAAAGGCTCGGCCTACACCATGACCATGCCAATCGTCAACCCAAAGTGAATATGAGCCACACAGGTTGGTTGAAATAGCGCAACATGAATGATGGAACCTGGATCCAAGCGTCCCAGGATGCATTGCAGCGAAAACGTTCAACAATGTTCAGCGTGACCAATGTTTCTATCTTGGAAAATGAAATTGCATGCTGTATGGAGTGTTTTTGACATATCTTGTCTCAGGATTTGCTTGCAGTCCTACCATATCCCACAAAATGCAGAAGTGCAGTCAATGCAGCTTTTTACCTAAAATGGTAAAAATTGGTCAAAGCCTCATGCGGTTTATTACCTGCCCCTGGAATAACATCAATGGCAATTATAAGAATAATGCTGATAATAATACAAATTTTGTATGTATGTTTTCAGCCCTACAAAACCATAACTATAGAAGTTTAAATTTATACGTAAAGCTAGATATTTGTAGAAATATCTATATTGATATATAACTATCTATTTATATAGCTAGATATATATCTATGCAGTAACATACATTAGATAGATAGATAGATAGACTGTATATAAGCCTGCAAGTCTTGCACTTGAAGCAGCTTTATGATGTCATTAAGGCTCGATGGTGACACGCGCACCCGGAACAAGGACCACAGGTTGTTAGCGGCCATTTTTCCATCAGTCTCCACTGGAGCTAGAAGTGAGCAGACAGATACTCCTATAGACGCTGCTGGAGCCAGATCATTTGTCTCTGTGATGGACAACGTTTGAAATTCGCCCTTAAGCGGGAGACGGCAGCCTACAACAGTCAAATTGATCGCTGCTTATCACTTCTTTTGTGGTAGGTACAGTTATTCCAGATAGGGGAATGGGTAGGTTAAGTTATTCCAGGGAGGGGAATGCTTATGGGCAAGGCATTATGCTTGATCGGAGGCGGATGAAGTGGCAAAAAAGGCTCGGCCTACACCATGACCATGCCAATCGTCAACCCAAAGTGAATATGAGCCACACAGGTTGGTTGAAATAGCGCAACATGAATGATGGAACCTGGATCCAAGCGTCCCAGGATGCATTTCAGCGAAAACGTTCAACAATGTTCAGCGTGACCAATGTTTCTATCTTGGAAAATGAAATCGCATGATGTATGGAGTGTTTTTGACATATCTTGTCTCAGGATTTGCTTGCAGTCCTACCATATCCCACAAAATGCAGAAGTGCAGTCAATGCAGCTTTTTACCTAAAATGGTAAAAATTGGTCAAAGCCTCATGCGGTTTATTACCTGCCCCTGGAATAACATCAATGGCAATTATAAGAATAATTCTGATAATAGTACAAATTTTGTATGTATGTTTTCAGCCCTACAAAACCATAACTATAGAAGTTTAAATTTATACGTAAAGCTAGATATTTGTAGAAATATCTATATTGATATATAACTATCTATTTATATAGCTAGATATATATCTATGCAGTAACATACATTAGATAGATAGATAGATAGATAGATAGATAGACTGTATATAAGCCTGCAAGTCTTGCACTTGAAGCAGCTTTATGATGTCATTAAGGCTCGATGGTGACACGCGCACCCGAAACAAGGACCACAGGTTGTTAGCGGCCATTTTTCCATCAGTCTCCACTGGAGCTAGAAGTGAGCAGACAGATACACCTATAGACGCTGCTGGAGCCAGATCATTTGTCTCTGTGATGGACAACGTTTGAAATTCGCCCTTAAGCGGGAGACGGCAGCCTACAACAGTCAAATTGATCGCTGCTTATCACTTCTTTTGTGGTAGGTACAGTTATTCCAGATAGGGGAATGGGTAGGTTAAGTTATTCCAGGGAGGGGAATGCTTATGGGCAAGGCATTATGCTTGATCGGAGGCGGATGAAGTGGCAAAAAAGGCTCGGCCTACACCATGACCATGCCAATCGTCAACCCAAAGTGAATATGAGCCACACAGGTTGGTTGAAATAGCGCAACATGAATGATGGAACCTGGATCCAAGCGTCCCAGGATGCATTGCAGCGAAAACGTTCAACAATGTTCAGCGTGACCAATGTTTCTATCTTGGAAAATGAAATTGCATGCTGTATGGAGTGTTTTTGACATATCTTGTCTCAGGATTTGCTTGCAGTCCTACCATATCCCACAAAATGCAGAAGTGCAGTCAATGCAGCTTTTTACCTAAAATGGTAAAAATTGGTCAAAGCCTCATGCGGTTTATTACCTGCCCCTGGAATAACATCAATGGCAATTATAAGAATAATGCTGATAATAATACAAATTTTGTATGTATGTTTTCAGCCCTACAAAACCATAACTATAGAAGTTTAAATTTATACGTAAAGCTAGATATTTGTAGAAATATCTATATTGATATATAACTATCTATTTATATAGCTAGATATATATCTATGCAGTAACATACATTAGATAGATAGATAGATAGACTGTATATAAGCCTGCAAGTCTTGCACTTGAAGCAGCTTTATGATGTCATTAAGGCTCGATGGTGACACGCGCACCCGGAACAAGGACCACAGGTTGTTAGCGGCCATTTTTCCATCAGTCTCCACTGGAGCTAGAAGTGAGCAGACAGATACTCCTATAGACGCTGCTGGAGCCAGATCATTTGTCTCTGTGATGGACAACGTTTGAAATTCGCCCTTAAGCGGGAGACGGCAGCCTACAACAGTCAAATTGATCGCTGCTTATCACTTCTTTTGTGGTAGGTACAGTTATTCCAGATAGGGGAATGGGTAGGTTAAGTTATTCCAGGGAGGGGAATGCTTATGGGCAAGGCATTATGCTTGATCGGAGGCGGATGAAGTGGCAAAAAAGGCTCGGCCTACACCATGACCATGCCAATCGTCAACCCAAAGTGAATATGAGCCACACAGGTTGGTTGAAATAGCGCAACATGAATGATGGAACCTGGATCCAAGCGTCCCAGGATGCATTTCAGCGAAAACGTTCAACAATGTTCAGCGTGACCAATGTTTCTATCTTGGAAAATGAAATCGCATGATGTATGGAGTGTTTTTGACATATCTTGTCTCAGGATTTGCTTGCAGTCCTACCATATCCCACAAAATGCAGAAGTGCAGTCAATGCAGCTTTTTACCTAAAATGGTAAAAATTGGTCAAAGCCTCATGCGGTTTATTACCTGCCCCTGGAATAACATCAATGGCAATTATAAGAATAATTCTGATAATAGTACAAATTTTGTATGTATGTTTTCAGCCCTACAAAACCATAACTATAGAAGTTTAAATTTATACGTAAAGCTAGATATTTGTAGAAATATCTATATTGATATATAACTATCTATTTATATAGCTAGATATATATCTATGCAGTAACATACATTAGATAGATAGATAGATAGATAGACTGTATATAAGCCTGCAAGTCTTGCACTTGAAGCAGCTTTATGATGTCATTAAGGCTCGATGGTGACACGCGCACCCGGAACAAGGACCACAGGTTGTTAGCGGCCATTTTTACATCAGTCTCCACTGGAGCTAGAAGTGAGCAGACAGATACTCCTATAGACGCTGCTGGAGCCAGATCATTTGTCTCTGTGATGGACAACGTTTGAAATTCGCCCTTAAGCGGGAGACGGCAGCCTACAACAGTCAAATTGATCGCTGCTTATCACTTCTTTTGTGGTAGGTACAGTTATTCCAGATAGGGGAATGGGTAGGTTAAGTTATTCCAGGGAGGGGAATGCTTATGGGCAAGGCATTATGCTTGATCGGAGGCGGATGAAGTGGCAAAAAAGGCTCGGCCTACACCATGACCATGCCAATCGTCAACCCAAAGTGAATATGAGCCACACAGGTTGGTTGAAATAGCGCAACATGAATGATGGAACCTGGATCCAAGCGTCCCAGGATGCATTGCAGCGAAAACGTTCAACAATGTTCAGCGTGACCAATGTTTCTATCTTGGAAAATGAAATAGCATGCTGTATGGAGTGTTTTTGACATATCTTGTCTCAGGATTTGCTTGCAGTCCTACCATATCCCACAAAATGCAGAAGTGCAGTCAATGCAGCTTTTTACCTAAAATGGTAAAAATTGGTCAAAGCCTCATGCGGTTTATTACCTGCCCCTGGAATAACATCAATGGCAATTATAAGAATAATGCTGATAATAATACAAATTTTGTATGTATGTTTTCAGCCCTACAAAACCATAACTATAGAAGTTTAAATTTATACGTAAAGCTAGATATTTGTAGAAATATCTATATTGATATATAACTATCTATTTATATAGCTAGATATATATCTATGCAGTAACATACATTAGATAGATAGATAGATAGACTGTATATAAGCCTGCAAGTCTTGCACTTGAAGCAGCTTTATGATGTCATTAAGGCTCGATGGTGACACGCGCACCCGGAACAAGGACCACAGGTTGTTAGCGGCCATTTTTCCATCAGTCTCCACTGGAGCTAGAAGTGAGCAGACAGATACTCCTATAGACGCTGCTGGAGCCAGATCATTTGTCTCTGTGATGGACAACGTTTGAAATTCGCCCTTAAGCGGGAGACGGCAGCCTACAACAGTCAAATTGATCGCTGCTTATCACTTCTTTTGTGGTAGGTACAGTTATTCCAGATAGGGGAATGGGTAGGTTAAGTTATTCCAGGGAGGGGAATGCTTATGGGCAAGGCATTATGCTTGATCGGAGGCGGATGAAGTGGCAAAAAAGGCTCGGCCTACACCATGACCATGCCAATCGTCAACCCAAAGTGAATATGAGCCACACAGGTTGGTTGAAATAGCGCAACATGAATGATGGAACCTGGATCCAAGCGTCCCAGGATGCATTTCAGCGAAAACGTTCAACAATGTTCAGCGTGACCAATGTTTCTATCTTGGAAAATGAAATCGCATGATGTATGGAGTGTTTTTGACATATCTTGTCTCAGGATTTGCTTGCAGTCCTACCATATCCCACAAAATGCAGAAGTGCAGTCAATGCAGCTTTTTACCTAAAATGGTAAAAATTGGTCAAAGCCTCATGCGGTTTATTACCTGCCCCTGGAATAACATCAATGGCAATTATAAGAATAATTCTGATAATAGTACAAATTTTGTATGTATGTTTTCAGCCCTACAAAACCATAACTATAGAAGTTTAAATTTATACGTAAAGCTAGATATTTGTAGAAATATCTATATTGATATATAACTATCTATTTATATAGCTAGATATATATCTATGCAGTAACATACATTAGATAGATAGATAGATAGATAGACTGTATATAAGCCTGCAAGTCTTGCACTTGAAGCAGCTTTATGATGTCATTAAGGCTCGATGGTGACACGCGCACCCGGAACAAGGACCACAGGTTGTTAGCGGCCATTTTTACATCAGTCTCCACTGGAGCTAGAAGTGAGCAGACAGATACTCCTATAGACGCTGCTGGAGCCAGATCATTTGTCTCTGTGATGGACAACGTTTGAAATTCGCCCTTAAGCGGGAGACGGCAGCCTACAACAGTCAAATTGATCGCTGCTTATCACTTCTTTTGTGGTAGGTACAGTTATTCCAGATAGGGGAATGGGTAGGTTAAGTTATTCCAGGGAGGGGAATGCTTATGGGCAAGGCATTATGCTTGATCGGAGGCGGATGAAGTGGCAAAAAAGGCTCGGCCTACACCATGACCATGCCAATCGTCAACCCAAAGTGAATATGAGCCACACAGGTTGGTTGAAATAGCGCAACATGAATGATGGAACCTGGATCCAAGCGTCCCAGGATGCATTGCAGCGAAAACGTTCAACAATGTTCAGCGTGACCAATGTTTCTATCTTGGAAAATGAAATAGCATGCTGTATGGAGTGTTTTTGACATATCTTGTCTCAGGATTTGCTTGCAGTCCTACCATATCCCACAAAATGCAGAAGTGCAGTCAATGCAGCTTTTTACCTAAAATGGTAAAAATTGGTCAAAGCCTCATGCGGTTTATTACCTGCCCCTGGAATAACATCAATGGCAATTATAAGAATAATGCTGATAATAATACAAATTTTGTATGTATGTTTTCAGCCCTACAAAACCATAACTATAGAAGTTTAAATTTATACGTAAAGCTAGATATTTGTAGAAATATCTATATTGATATATAACTATCTATTTATATAGCTAGATATATATCTATGCAGTAACATACATTAGATAGATAGATAGATAGATAGATAGACTGTATATAAGCCTGCAAGTCTTGCACTTGAAGCAGCTTTATGATGTCATTAAGGCTCGATGGTGACACGCGCACCCGAAACAAGGACCACAGGTTGTTAGCGGCCATTTTTCCATCAGTCTCCACTGGAGCTAGAAGTGAGCAGACAGATACTCCTATAGACGCTGCTGGAGCCAGATCATTTGTCTCTGTGATGGACAACGTTTGAAATTCGCCCTTAAGCGGGAGACGGCAGCCTACAACAGTCAAATTGATCGCTGCTTATCACTTCTTTTGTGGTAGGTACAGTTATTCCAGATAGGGGAATGGGTAGGTTAAGTTATTCCAGGGAGGGGAATGCTTATGGGCAAGGCATTATGCTTGATCGGAGGCGGATGAAGTGGCAAAAAAGGCTCGGCCTACACCATGACCATGCCAATCGTCAACCCAAAGTGAATATGAGCCACACAGGTTGGTTGAAATAGCGCAACATGAATGATGGAACCTGGATCCAAGCGTCCCAGGATGCATTGCAGCGAAAACGTTCAACAATGTTCAGCGTGACCAATGTTTCTATCTTGGAAAATGAAATTGCATGCTGTATGGAGTGTTTTTGACATATCTTGTCTCAGGATTTGCTTGCAGTCCTACCATATCCCACAAAATGCAGAAGTGCAGTCAATGCAGCTTTTTACCTAAAATGGTAAAAATTGGTCAAAGCCTCATGCGGTTTATTACCTGCCCCTGGAATAACATCAATGGCAATTATAAGAATAATGCTGATAATAATACAAATTTTGTATGTATGTTTTCAGCCCTACAAAACCATAACTATAGAAGTTTAAATTTATACGTAAAGCTAGATATTTGTAGAAATATCTATATTGATATATAACTATCTATTTATATAGCTAGATATATATCTATGCAGTAACATACATTAGATAGATAGATAGATAGACTGTATATAAGCCTGCAAGTCTTGCACTTGAAGCAGCTTTATGATGTCATTAAGGCTCGATGGTGACACGCGCACCCGGAACAAGGACCACAGGTTGTTAGCGGCCATTTTTCCATCAGTCTCCACTGGAGCTAGAAGTGAGCAGACAGATACTCCTATAGACGCTGCTGGAGCCAGATCATTTGTCTCTGTGATGGACAACGTTTGAAATTCGCCCTTAAGCGGGAGACGGCAGCCTACAACAGTCAAATTGATCGCTGCTTATCACTTCTTTTGTGGTAGGTACAGTTATTCCAGATAGGGGAATGGGTAGGTTAAGTTATTCCAGGGAGGGGAATGCTTATGGGCAAGGCATTATGCTTGATCGGAGGCGGATGAAGTGGCAAAAAAGGCTCGGCCTACACCATGACCATGCCAATCGTCAACCCAAAGTGAATATGAGCCACACAGGTTGGTTGAAATAGCGCAACATGAATGATGGAACCTGGATCCAAGCGTCCCAGGATGCATTTCAGCGAAAACGTTCAACAATGTTCAGCGTGACCAATGTTTCTATCTTGGAAAATGAAATCGCATGATGTATGGAGTGTTTTTGACATATCTTGTCTCAGGATTTGCTTGCAGTCCTACCATATCCCACAAAATGCAGAAGTGCAGTCAATGCAGCTTTTTACCTAAAATGGTAAAAATTGGTCAAAGCCTCATGCGGTTTATTACCTGCCCCTGGAATAACATCAATGGCAATTATAAGAATAATTCTGATAATAGTACAAATTTTGTATGTATGTTTTCAGCCCTACAAAACCATAACTATAGAAGTTTAAATTTATACGTAAAGCTAGATATTTGTAGAAATATCTATATTGATATATAACTATCTATTTATATAGCTAGATATATATCTATGCAGTAACATACATTAGATAGATAGATAGATAGATAGACTGTATATAAGCCTGCAAGTCTTGCACTTGAAGCAGCTTTATGATGTCATTAAGGCTCGATGGTGACACGCGCACCCGGAACAAGGACCACAGGTTGTTAGCGGCCATTTTTCCATCAGTCTCCACTGGAGCTAGAAGTGAGCAGACAGATACTCCTATAGACGCTGCTGGAGCCAGATCATTTGTCTCTGTGATGGACAACGTTTGAAATTCGCCCTTAAGCGGGAGACGGCAGCCTACAACAGTCAAATTGATCGCTGCTTATCACTTCTTTTGTGGTAGGTACAGTTATTCCAGATAGGGGAATGGGTAGGTTAAGTTATTCCAGGGAGGGGAATGCTTATGGGCAAGGCATTATGCTTGATCGGAGGCGGATGAAGTGGCAAAAAATGCTCGGCCTACACCATGACCATGCCAATCGTCAACCCAAAGTGAATATGAGCCACACAGGTTGGTTGAAATAGCGCAACATGAATGATGGAACCTGGATCCAAGCGTCCCAGGATGCATTGCAGCGAAAACGTTCAACAATGTTCAGCGTGACCAATGTTTCTATCTTGGAAAATGAAATAGCATGCTGTATGGAGTGTTTTTGACATATCTTGTCTCAGGATTTGCTTGCAGTCCTACCATATCCCACAAAATGCAGAAGTGCAGTCAATGCAGCTTTTTACCTAAAATGGTAAAAATTGGTCAAAGCCTCATGCGGTTTATTACCTGCCCCTGGAATAACATCAATGGCAATTATAAGAATAATGCTGATAATAATACAAATTTTGTATGTATGTTTTCAGCCCTACAAAACCATAACTATAGAAGTTTAAATTTATACGTAAAGCTAGATATTTGTAGAAATATCTATATTGATATATAACTATCTATTTATATAGCTAGATATATATCTATGCAGTAACATACATTAGATAGATAGATAGATAGATAGACTGTATATAAGCCTGCAAGTCTTGCACTTGAAGCAGCTTTATGATGTCATTAAGGCTCGATGGTGACACGCGCACCCGGAACAAGGACCACAGGTTGTTAGCGGCCATTTTTCCATCAGTCTCCACTGGAGCTAGAAGTGAGCAGACAGATACTCCTATAGACGCTGCTGGAGCCAGATCATTTGTCTCTGTGATGGACAACGTTTGAAATTCGCCCTTAAGCGGGAGACGGCAGCCTACAACAGTCAAATTGATCGCTGCTTATCACTTCTTTTGTGGTAGGTACAGTTATTCCAGATAGGGGAATGGGTAGGTTAAGTTATTCCAGGGAGGGGAATGCT
This sequence comes from Eleutherodactylus coqui, assembly GCF_035609145.1. Lineage (NCBI taxonomy): Eukaryota > Metazoa > Chordata > Amphibia > Anura > Eleutherodactylidae > Eleutherodactylus > Eleutherodactylus coqui. The sequence continues at coordinate 106,231,114 of NC_089849.1, forward strand.
TATGGGCAAGGCATTATGCTTGATCGGAGGCGGATGAAGTGGCAAAAAAGGCTCGGCCTACACCATGACCATGCCAATCGTCAACCCAAAGTGAATATGAGCCACACAGGTTGGTTGAAATAGCGCAACATGAATGATGGAACCTGGATCCAAGCGTCCCAGGATGCATTGCAGCGAAAACGTTCAACAATGTTCAGCGTGACCAATGTTTCTATCTTGGAAAATGAAATTGCATGCTGTATGGAGTGTTTTTGACATATCTTGTCTCAGGATTTGCTTGCAGTCCTACCATATCCCACAAAATGCAGAAGTGCAGTCAATGCAGCTTTTTACCTAAAATGGTAAAAATTGGTCAAAGCCTCATGCGGTTTATTACCTGCCCCTGGAATAACATCAATGGCAATTATAAGAATAATGCTGATAATAATACAAATTTTGTATGTATGTTTTCAGCCCTACAAAACCATAACTATAGAAGTTTAAATTTATACGTAAAGCTAGATATTTGTAGAAATATCTATATTGATATATAACTATCTATTTATATAGCTAGATATATATCTATGCAGTAACATACATTAGATAGATAGATAGATAGATAGATAGATAGATAGATAGATAGATAGATAGATAGACTGTATATAAGCCTGCAAGTCTTGCACTTGAAGCAGCTTTATGATGTCATTAAGGCTCGATGGTGACACGCGCACCCGGAACAAGGACCACAGGTTGTTAGCGGCCATTTTTCCATCAGTCTCCACTGGAGCTAGAAGTGAGCAGACAGATACTCCTATAGACGCTGCTGGAGCCAGATCATTTGTCTCTGTGATGGACAACGTTTGAAATTCGCCCTTAAGCGGGAGACGGCAGCCTACAACAGTCAAATTGATCGCTGCTTATCACTTCTTTTGTGGTAGGTACAGTTATTCCAGATAGGGGAATGGGTAGGTTAAGTTATTCCAGGGAGGGGAATGCTTATGGGCAAGGCATTATGCTTGATCGGAGGCGGATGAAGTGGCAAAAAAGGCTCGGCCTACACCATGACCATGCCAATCGTCAACCCAAAGTGAATATGAGCCACACAGGTTGGTTGAAATAGCGCAACATGAATGATGGAACCTGGATCCAAGCGTCCCAGGATGCATTGCAGCGAAAACGTTCAACAATGTTCAGCGTGACCAATGTTTCTATCTTGGAAAATGAAATTGCATGCTGTATGGAGTGTTTTTGACATATCTTGTCTCAGGATTTGCTTGCAGTCCTACCATATCCCACAAAATGCAGAAGTGCAGTCAATGCAGCTTTTTACCTAAAATGGTAAAAATTGGTCAAAGCCTCATGCGGTTTATTACCTGCCCCTGGAATAACATCAATGGCAATTATAAGAATAATGCTGATAATAATACAAATTTTGTATGTATGTTTTCAGCCCTACAAAACCATAACTATAGAAGTTTAAATTTATACGTAAAGCTAGATATTTGTAGAAATATCTATATTGATATATAACTATCTATTTATATAGCTAGATATATATCTATGCAGTAACATACATTAGATAGATAGATAGATAGACTGTATATAAGCCTGCAAGTCTTGCACTTGAAGCAGCTTTATGATGTCATTAAGGCTCGATGGTGACATGCGCACCCGGAACAAGGACCACAGGTTGTTAGCGGCCATTTTTCCATCAGTCTCCACTGGAGCTAGAAGTGAGCAGACAGATACTCCTATAGACGCTGCTGGAGCCAGATCATTTGTCTCTGTGATGGACAACGTTTGAAATTCGCCCTTAAGCGGGAGACGGCAGCCTACAACAGTCAAATTGATCGCTGCTTATCACTTCTTTTGTGGTAGGTACAGTTATTCCAGATAGGGGAATGGGTAGGTTAAGTTATTCCAGGGAGGGGAATGCTTATGGGCAAGGCATTATGCTTGATCGGAGGCGGATGAAGTGGCAAAAAAGGCTCGGCCTACACCATGACCATGCCAATCGTCAACCCAAAGTGAATATGAGCCACACAGGTTGGTTGAAATAGCGCAACATGAATGATGGAACCTGGATCCAAGCGTCCCAGGATGCATTTCAGCGAAAACGTTCAACAATGTTCAGCGTGACCAATGTTTCTATCTTGGAAAATGAAATCGCATGATGTATGGAGTGTTTTTGACATATCTTGTCTCAGGATTTGCTTGCAGTCCTACCATATCCCACAAAATGCAGAAGTGCAGTCAATGCAGCTTTTTACCTAAAATGGTAAAAATTGGTCAAAGCCTCATGCGGTTTATTACCTGCCCCTGGAATAACATCAATGGCAATTATAAGAATAATTCTGATAATAGTACAAATTTTGTATGTATGTTTTCAGCCCTACAAAACCATAACTATAGAAGTTTAAATTTATACGTAAAGCTAGATATTTGTAGAAATATCTATATTGATATATAACTATCTATTTATATAGCTAGATATATATCTATGCAGTAACATACATTAGATAGATAGATAGATAGATAGATAGACTGTATATAAGCCTGCAAGTCTTGCACTTGAAGCAGCTTTATGATGTCATTAAGGCTCGATGGTGACACGCGCACCCGGAACAAGGACCACAGGTTGTTAGCGGCCATTTTTCCATCAGTCTCCACTGGAGCTAGAAGTGAGCAGACAGATACTCCTATAGACGCTGCTGGAGCCAGATCATTTGTCTCTGTGATGGACAACGTTTGAAATTCGCCCTTAAGCGGGAGACGGCAGCCTACAACAGTCAAATTGATCGCTGCTTATCACTTCTTTTGTGGTAGGTACAGTTATTCCAGATAGGGGAATGGGTAGGTTAAGTTATTCCAGGGAGGGGAATGCTTATGGGCAAGGCATTATGCTTGATCGGAGGCGGATGAAGTGGCAAAAAAGGCTCGGCCTACACCATGACCATGCCAATCGTCAACCCAAAGTGAATATGAGCCACACAGGTTGGTTGAAATAGCGCAACATGAATGATGGAACCTGGATCCAAGCGTCCCAGGATGCATTGCAGCGAAAACGTTCAACAATGTTCAGCGTGACCAATGTTTCTATCTTGGAAAATGAAATAGCATGCTGTATGGAGTGTTTTTGACATATCTTGTCTCAGGATTTGCTTGCAGTCCTACCATATCCCACAAAATGCAGAAGTGCAGTCAATGCAGCTTTTTACCTAAAATGGTAAAAATTGGTCAAAGCCTCATGCGGTTTATTACCTGCCCCTGGAATAACATCAATGGCAATTATAAGAATAATGCTGATAATAATACAAATTTTGTATGTATGTTTTCAGCCCTACAAAACCATAACTATAGAAGTTTAAATTTATACGTAAAGCTAGATATTTGTAGAAATATCTATATTGATATATAACTATCTATTTATATAGCTAGATATATATCTATGCAGTAACATACATTAGATAGATAGATAGATAGACTGTATATAAGCCTGCAAGTCTTGCACTTGAAGCAGCTTTATGATGTCATTAAGGCTCGATGGTGACACGCGCACCCGGAACAAGGACCACAGGTTGTTAGCGGCCATTTTTCCATCAGTCTCCACTGGAGCTAGAAGTGAGCAGACAGATACTCCTATAGACGCTGCTGGAGCCAGATCATTTGTCTCTGTGATGGACAACGTTTGAAATTCGCCCTTAAGCGGGAGACGGCAGCCTACAACAGTCAAATTGATCGCTGCTTATCACTTCTTTTGTGGTAGGTACAGTTATTCCAGATAGGGGAATGGGTAGGTTAAGTTATTCCAGGGAGGGGAATGCTTATGGGCAAGGCATTATGCTTGATCGGAGGCGGATGAAGTGGCAAAAAAGGCTCGGCCTACACCATGACCATGCCAATCGTCAACCCAAAGTGAATATGAGCCACACAGGTTGGTTGAAATAGCGCAACATGAATGATGGAACCTGGATCCAAGCGTCCCAGGATGCATTTCAGCGAAAACGTTCAACAATGTTCAGCGTGACCAATGTTTCTATCTTGGAAAATGAAATCGCATGATGTATGGAGTGTTTTTGACATATCTTGTCTCAGGATTTGCTTGCAGTCCTACCATATCCCACAAAATGCAGAAGTGCAGTCAATGCAGCTTTTTACCTAAAATGGTAAAAATTGGTCAAAGCCTCATGCGGTTTATTACCTGCCCCTGGAATAACATCAATGGCAATTATAAGAATAATTCTGATAATAGTACAAATTTTGTATGTATGTTTTCAGCCCTACAAAACCATAACTATAGAAGTTTAAATTTATACGTAAAGCTAGATATTTGTAGAAATATCTATATTGATATATAACTATCTATTTATATAGCTAGATATATATCTATGCAGTAACATACATTAGATAGATAGATAGATAGATAGACTGTATATAAGCCTGCAAGTCTTGCACTTGAAGCAGCTTTATGATGTCATTAAGGCTCGATGGTGACACGCGCACCCGGAACAAGGACCACAGGTTGTTAGCGGCCATTTTTACATCAGTCTCCACTGGAGCTAGAAGTGAGCAGACAGATACTCCTATAGACGCTGCTGGAGCCAGATCATTTGTCTCTGTGATGGACAACGTTTGAAATTCGCCCTTAAGCGGGAGACGGCAGCCTACAACAGTCAAATTGATCGCTGCTTATCACTTCTTTTGTGGTAGGTACAGTTATTCCAGATAGGGGAATGGGTAGGTTAAGTTATTCCAGGGAGGGGAATGCTTATGGGCAAGGCATTATGCTTGATCGGAGGCGGATGAAGTGGCAAAAAAGGCTCGGCCTACACCATGACCATGCCAATCGTCAACCCAAAGTGAATATGAGCCACACAGGTTGGTTGAAATAGCGCAACATGAATGATGGAACCTGGATCCAAGCGTCCCAGGATGCATTGCAGCGAAAACGTTCAACAATGTTCAGCGTGACCAATGTTTCTATCTTGGAAAATGAAATAGCATGCTGTATGGAGTGTTTTTGACATATCTTGTCTCAGGATTTGCTTGCAGTCCTACCATATCCCACAAAATGCAGAAGTGCAGTCAATGCAGCTTTTTACCTAAAATGGTAAAAATTGGTCAAAGCCTCATGCGGTTTATTACCTGCCCCTGGAATAACATCAATGGCAATTATAAGAATAATGCTGATAATAATACAAATTTTGTATGTATGTTTTCAGCCCTACAAAACCATAACTATAGAAGTTTAAATTTATACGTAAAGCTAGATATTTGTAGAAATATCTATATTGATATATAACTATCTATTTATATAGCTAGATATATATCTATGCAGTAACATACATTAGATAGATAGATAGATAGATAGATAGATAGATAGATAGATAGATAGATAGACTGTATATAAGCCTGCAAGTCTTGCACTTGAAGCAGCTTTATGATGTCATTAAGGCTCGATGGTGACACGCGCACCCGGAACAAGGACCACAGGTTGTTAGCGGCCATTTTTCCATCAGTCTCCACTGGAGCTAGAAGTGAGCAGACAGATACTCCTATAGACGCTGCTGGAGCCAGATCATTTGTCTCTGTGATGGACAACGTTTGAAATTCGCCCTTAAGCGGGAGACGGCAGCCTACAACAGTCAAATTGATCGCTGCTTATCACTTCTTTTGTGGTAGGTACAGTTATTCCAGATAGGGGAATGGGTAGGTTAAGTTATTCCAGGGAGGGGAATGCTTATGGGCAAGGCATTATGCTTGATCGGAGGCGGATGAAGTGGCAAAAAAGGCTCGGCCTACACCATGACCATGCCAATCGTCAACCCAAAGTGAATATGAGCCACACAGGTTGGTTGAAATAGCGCAACATGAATGATGGAACCTGGATCCAAGCGTCCCAGGATGCATTGCAGCGAAAACGTTCAACAATGTTCAGCGTGACCAATGTTTCTATCTTGGAAAATGAAATTGCATGCTGTATGGAGTGTTTTTGACATATCTTGTCTCAGGATTTGCTTGCAGTCCTACCATATCCCACAAAATGCAGAAGTGCAGTCAATGCAGCTTTTTACCTAAAATGGTAAAAATTGGTCAAAGCCTCATGCGGTTTATTACCTGCCCCTGGAATAACATCAATGGCAATTATAAGAATAATGCTGATAATAATACAAATTTTGTATGTATGTTTTCAGCCCTACAAAACCATAACTATAGAAGTTTAAATTTATACGTAAAGCTAGATATTTGTAGAAATATCTATATTGATATATAACTATCTATTTATATAGCTAGATATATATCTATGCAGTAACATACATTAGATAGATAGATAGATAGACTGTATATAAGCCTGCAAGTCTTGCACTTGAAGCAGCTTTATGATGTCATTAAGGCTCGATGGTGACATGCGCACCCGGAACAAGGACCACAGGTTGTTAGCGGCCATTTTTCCATCAGTCTCCACTGGAGCTAGAAGTGAGCAGACAGATACTCCTATAGACGCTGCTGGAGCCAGATCATTTGTCTCTGTGATGGACAACGTTTGAAATTCGCCCTTAAGCGGGAGACGGCAGCCTACAACAGTCAAATTGATCGCTGCTTATCACTTCTTTTGTGGTAGGTACAGTTATTCCAGATAGGGGAATGGGTAGGTTAAGTTATTCCAGGGAGGGGAATGCTTATGGGCAAGGCATTATGCTTGATCGGAGGCGGATGAAGTGGCAAAAAAGGCTCGGCCTACACCATGACCATGCCAATCGTCAACCCAAAGTGAATATGAGCCACACAGGTTGGTTGAAATAGCGCAACATGAATGATGGAACCTGGATCCAAGCGTCCCAGGATGCATTTCAGCGAAAACGTTCAACAATGTTCAGCGTGACCAATGTTTCTATCTTGGAAAATGAAATCGCATGATGTATGGAGTGTTTTTGACATATCTTGTCTCAGGATTTGCTTGCAGTCCTACCATATCCCACAAAATGCAGAAGTGCAGTCAATGCAGCTTTTTACCTAAAATGGTAAAAATTGGTCAAAGCCTCATGCGGTTTATTACCTGCCCCTGGAATAACATCAATGGCAATTATAAGAATAATTCTGATAATAGTACAAATTTTGTATGTATGTTTTCAGCCCTACAAAACCATAACTATAGAAGTTTAAATTTATACGTAAAGCTAGATATTTGTAGAAATATCTATATTGATATATAACTATCTATTTATATAGCTAGATATATATCTATGCAGTAACATACATTAGATAGATAGATAGATAGATAGATAGACTGTATATAAGCCTGCAAGTCTTGCACTTGAAGCAGCTTTATGATGTCATTAAGGCTCGATGGTGACACGCGCACCCGGAACAAGGACCACAGGTTGTTAGCGGCCATTTTTCCATCAGTCTCCACTGGAGCTAGAAGTGAGCAGACAGATACTCCTATAGACGCTGCTGGAGCCAGATCATTTGTCTCTGTGATGGACAACGTTTGAAATTCGCCCTTAAGCGGGAGACGGCAGCCTACAACAGTCAAATTGATCGCTGCTTATCACTTCTTTTGTGGTAGGTACAGTTATTCCAGATAGGGGAATGGGTAGGTTAAGTTATTCCAGGGAGGGGAATGCTTATGGGCAAGGCATTATGCTTGATCGGAGGCGGATGAAGTGGCAAAAAAGGCTCGGCCTACACCATGACCATGCCAATCGTCAACCCAAAGTGAATATGAGCCACACAGGTTGGTTGAAATAGCGCAACATGAATGATGGAACCTGGATCCAAGCGTCCCAGGATGCATTGCAGCGAAAACGTTCAACAATGTTCAGCGTGACCAATGTTTCTATCTTGGAAAATGAAATAGCATGCTGTATGGAGTGTTTTTGACATATCTTGTCTCAGGATTTGCTTGCAGTCCTACCATATCCCACAAAATGCAGAAGTGCAGTCAATGCAGCTTTTTACCTAAAATGGTAAAAATTGGTCAAAGCCTCATGCGGTTTATTACCTGCCCCTGGAATAACATCAATGGCAATTATAAGAATAATGCTGATAATAATACAAATTTTGTATGTATGTTTTCAGCCCTACAAAACCATAACTATAGAAGTTTAAATTTATACGTAAAGCTAGATATTTGTAGAAATATCTATATTGATATATAACTATCTATTTATATAGCTAGATATATATCTATGCAGTAACATACATTAGATAGATAGATAGATAGACTGTATATAAGCCTGCAAGTCTTGCACTTGAAGCAGCTTTATGATGTCATTAAGGCTCGATGGTGACACGCGCACCCGGAACAAGGACCACAGGTTGTTAGCGGCCATTTTTCCATCAGTCTCCACTGGAGCTAGAAGTGAGCAGACAGATACTCCTATAGACGCTGCTGGAGCCAGATCATTTGTCTCTGTGATGGACAACGTTTGAAATTCGCCCTTAAGCGGGAGACGGCAGCCTACAACAGTCAAATTGATCGCTGCTTATCACTTCTTTTGTGGTAGGTACAGTTATTCCAGATAGGGGAATGGGTAGGTTAAGTTATTCCAGGGAGGGGAATGCTTATGGGCAAGGCATTATGCTTGATCGGAGGCGGATGAAGTGGCAAAAAAGGCTCGGCCTACACCATGACCATGCCAATCGTCAACCCAAAGTGAATATGAGCCACACAGGTTGGTTGAAATAGCGCAACATGAATGATGGAACCTGGATCCAAGCGTCCCAGGATGCATTTCAGCGAAAACGTTCAACAATGTTCAGCGTGACCAATGTTTCTATCTTGGAAAATGAAATCGCATGATGTATGGAGTGTTTTTGACATATCTTGTCTCAGGATTTGCTTGCAGTCCTACCATATCCCACAAAATGCAGAAGTGCAGTCAATGCAGCTTTTTACCTAAAATGGTAAAAATTGGTCAAAGCCTCATGCGGTTTATTACCTGCCCCTGGAATAACATCAATGGCAATTATAAGAATAATTCTGATAATAGTACAAATTTTGTATGTATGTTTTCAGCCCTACAAAACCATAACTATAGAAGTTTAAATTTATACGTAAAGCTAGATATTTGTAGAAATATCTATATTGATATATAACTATCTATTTATATAGCTAGATATATATCTATGCAGTAACATACATTAGATAGATAGATAGATAGATAGACTGTATATAAGCCTGCAAGTCTTGCACTTGAAGCAGCTTTATGATGTCATTAAGGCTCGATGGTGACACGCGCACCCGGAACAAGGACCACAGGTTGTTAGCGGCCATTTTTACATCAGTCTCCACTGGAGCTAGAAGTGAGCAGACAGATACTCCTATAGACGCTGCTGGAGCCAGATCATTTGTCTCTGTGATGGACAACGTTTGAAATTCGCCCTTAAGCGGGAGACGGCAGCCTACAACAGTCAAATTGATCGCTGCTTATCACTTCTTTTGTGGTAGGTACAGTTATTCCAGATAGGGGAATGGGTAGGTTAAGTTATTCCAGGGAGGGGAATGCTTATGGGCAAGGCATTATGCTTGATCGGAGGCGGATGAAGTGGCAAAAAAGGCTCGGCCTACACCATGACCATGCCAATCGTCAACCCAAAGTGAATATGAGCCACACAGGTTGGTTGAAATAGCGCAACATGAATGATGGAACCTGGATCCAAGCGTCCCAGGATGCATTGCAGCGAAAACGTTCAACAATGTTCAGCGTGACCAATGTTTCTATCTTGGAAAATGAAATAGCATGCTGTATGGAGTGTTTTTGACATATCTTGTCTCAGGATTTGCTTGCAGTCCTACCATATCCCACAAAATGCAGAAGTGCAGTCAATGCAGCTTTTTACCTAAAATGGTAAAAATTGGTCAAAGCCTCATGCGGTTTATTACCTGCCCCTGGAATAACATCAATGGCAATTATAAGAATAATGCTGATAATAATACAAATTTTGTATGTATGTTTTCAGCCCTACAAAACCATAACTATAGAAGTTTAAATTTATACGTAAAGCTAGATATTTGTAGAAATATCTATATTGATATATAACTATCTATTTATATAGCTAGATATATATCTATGCAGTAACATACATTAGATAGATAGATAGATAGATAGATAGACTGTATATAAGCCTGCAAGTCTTGCACTTGAAGCAGCTTTATGATGTCATTAAGGCTCGATGGTGACACGCGCACCCGAAACAAGGACCACAGGTTGTTAGCGGCCATTTTTCCATCAGTCTCCACTGGAGCTAGAAGTGAGCAGACAGATACTCCTATAGACGCTGCTGGAGCCAGATCATTTGTCTCTGTGATGGACAACGTTTGAAATTCGCCCTTAAGCGGGAGACGGCAGCCTACAACAGTCAAATTGATCGCTGCTTATCACTTCTTTTGTGGTAGGTACAGTTATTCCAGATAGGGGAATGGGTAGGTTAAGTTATTCCAGGGAGGGGAATGCTTATGGGCAAGGCATTATGCTTGATCGGAGGCGGATGAAGTGGCAAAAAAGGCTCGGCCTACACCATGACCATGCCAATCGTCAACCCAAAGTGAATATGAGCCACACAGGTTGGTTGAAATAGCGCAACATGAATGATGGAACCTGGATCCAAGCGTCCCAGGATGCATTGCAGCGAAAACGTTCAACAATGTTCAGCGTGACCAATGTTTCTATCTTGGAAAATGAAATTGCATGCTGTATGGAGTGTTTTTGACATATCTTGTCTCAGGATTTGCTTGCAGTCCTACCATATCCCACAAAATGCAGAAGTGCAGTCAATGCAGCTTTTTACCTAAAATGGTAAAAATTGGTCAAAGCCTCATGCGGTTTATTACCTGCCCCTGGAATAACATCAATGGCAATTATAAGAATAATGCTGATAATAATACAAATTTTGTATGTATGTTTTCAGCCCTACAAAACCATAACTATAGAAGTTTAAATTTATACGTAAAGCTAGATATTTGTAGAAATATCTATATTGATATATAACTATCTATTTATATAGCTAGATATATATCTATGCAGTAACATACATTAGATAGATAGATAGATAGACTGTATATAAGCCTGCAAGTCTTGCACTTGAAGCAGCTTTATGATGTCATTAAGGCTCGATGGTGACACGCGCACCCGGAACAAGGACCACAGGTTGTTAGCGGCCATTTTTCCATCAGTCTCCACTGGAGCTAGAAGTGAGCAGACAGATACTCCTATAGACGCTGCTGGAGCCAGATCATTTGTCTCTGTGATGGACAACGTTTGAAATTCGCCCTTAAGCGGGAGACGGCAGCCTACAACAGTCAAATTGATCGCTGCTTATCACTTCTTTTGTGGTAGGTACAGTTATTCCAGATAGGGGAATGGGTAGGTTAAGTTATTCCAGGGAGGGGAATGCTTATGGGCAAGGCATTATGCTTGATCGGAGGCGGATGAAGTGGCAAAAAAGGCTCGGCCTACACCATGACCATGCCAATCGTCAACCCAAAGTGAATATGAGCCACACAGGTTGGTTGAAATAGCGCAACATGAATGATGGAACCTGGATCCAAGCGTCCCAGGATGCATTTCAGCGAAAACGTTCAACAATGTTCAGCGTGACCAATGTTTCTATCTTGGAAAATGAAATCGCATGATGTATGGAGTGTTTTTGACATATCTTGTCTCAGGATTTGCTTGCAGTCCTACCATATCCCACAAAATGCAGAAGTGCAGTCAATGCAGCTTTTTACCTAAAATGGTAAAAATTGGTCAAAGCCTCATGCGGTTTATTACCTGCCCCTGGAATAACATCAATGGCAATTATAAGAATAATTCTGATAATAGTACAAATTTTGTATGTATGTTTTCAGCCCTACAAAACCATAACTATAGAAGTTTAAATTTATACGTAAAGCTAGATATTTGTAGAAATATCTATATTGATATATAACTATCTATTTATATAGCTAGATATATATCTATGCAGTAACATACATTAGATAGATAGATAGATAGATAGATAGACTGTATATAAGCCTGCAAGTCTTGCACTTGAAGCAGCTTTATGATGTCATTAAGGCTCGATGGTGACACGCGCACCCGGAACAAGGACCACAGGTTGTTAGCGGCCATTTTTCCATCAGTCTCCACTGGAGCTAGAAGTGAGCAGACAGATACTCCTATAGACGCTGCTGGAGCCAGATCATTTGTCTCTGTGATGGACAACGTTTGAAATTCGCCCTTAAGCGGGAGACGGCAGCCTACAACAGTCAAATTGATCGCTGCTTATCACTTCTTTTGTGGTAGGTACAGTTATTCCAGATAGGGGAATGGGTAGGTTAAGTTATTCCAGGGAGGGGAATGCTTATGGGCAAGGCATTATGCTTGATCGGAGGCGGATGAAGTGGCAAAAAATGCTCGGCCTACACCATGACCATGCCAATCGTCAACCCAAAGTGAATATGAGCCACACAGGTTGGTTGAAATAGCGCAACATGAATGATGGAACCTGGATCCAAGCGTCCCAGGATGCATTGCAGCGAAAACGTTCAACAATGTTCAGCGTGACCAATGTTTCTATCTTGGAAAATGAAATAGCATGCTGTATGGAGTGTTTTTGACATATCTTGTCTCAGGATTTGCTTGCAGTCCTACCATATCCCACAAAATGCAGAAGTGCAGTCAATGCAGCTTTTTACCTAAAATGGTAAAAATTGGTCAAAGCCTCATGCGGTTTATTACCTGCCCCTGGAATAACATCAATGGCAATTATAAGAATAATGCTGATAATAATACAAATTTTGTATGTATGTTTTCAGCCCTACAAAACCATAACTATAGAAGTTTAAATTTATACGTAAAGCTAGATATTTGTAGAAATATCTATATTGATATATAACTATCTATTTATATAGCTAGATATATATCTATGCAGTAACATACATTAGATAGATAGATAGATAGATAGACTGTATATAAGCCTGCAAGTCTTGCACTTGAAGCAGCTTTATGATGTCATTAAGGCTCGATGGTGACACGCGCACCCGGAACAAGGACCACAGGTTGTTAGCGGCCATTTTTCCATCAGTCTCCACTGGAGCTAGAAGTGAGCAGACAGATACTCCTATAGACGCTGCTGGAGCCAGATCATTTGTCTCTGTGATGGACAACGTTTGAAATTCGCCCTTAAGCGGGAGACGGCAGCCTACAACAGTCAAATTGATCGCTGCTTATCACTTCTTTTGTGGTAGGTACAGTTATTCCAGATAGGGGAATGGGTAGGTTAAGTTATTCCAGGGAGGGGAATGCTTATGGGCAAGGCATTATGCTTGATCGGAGGCGGATGAAGTGGCAAAAAAGGCTCGGCCTACACCATGACCATGCCAATCGTCAACCCAAAGTGAATATGAGCCACACAGGTTGGTTGAAATAGCGCAACATGAATGATGGAACCTGGATCCAAGCGTCCCAGGATGCATTGCAGCGAAAACGTTCAACAATGTTCAGCGTGACCAATGTTTCTATCTTGGAAAATGAAATTGCATGCTGTATGGAGTGTTTTTGACATATCTTGTCTCAGGATTTGCTTGCAGTCCTACCATATCCCACAAAATGCAGAAGTGCAGTCAATGCAGCTTTTTACCTAAAATGGTAAAAATTGGTCAAAGCCTCATGCGGTTTATTACCTGCCCCTGGAATAACATCAATGGCAATTATAAGAATAATGCTGATAATAATACAAATTTTGTATGTATGTTTTCAGCCCTACAAAACCATAACTATAGAAGTTTAAATTTATACGTAAAGCTAGATATTTGTAGAAATATCTATATTGATATATAACTATCTATTTATATAGCTAGATATATATCTATGCAGTAACATACATTAGATAGATAGATAGATAGATAGATAGATAGATAGATAGATAGATAGATAGACTGTATATAAGCCTGCAAGTCTTGCACTTGAAGCAGCTTTATGATGTCATTAAGGCTCGATGGTGACACGCGCACCCGGAACAAGGACCACAGGTTGTTAGCGGCCATTTTTCCATCAGTCTCCACTGGAGCTAGAAGTGAGCAGACAGATACTCCTATAGACGCTGCTGGAGCCAGATCATTTGTCTCTGTGATGGACAACGTTTGAAATTCGCCCTTAAGCGGGAGACGGCAGCCTACAACAGTCAAATTGATCGCTGCTTATCACTTCTTTTGTGGTAGGTACAGTTATTCCAGATAGGGGAATGGGTAGGTTAAGTTATTCCAGGGAGGGGAATGCTTATGGGCAAGGCATTATGCTTGATCGGAGGCGGATGAAGTGGCAAAAAAGGCTCGGCCTACACCATGACCATGCCAATCGTCAACCCAAAGTGAATATGAGCCACACAGGTTGGTTGAAATAGCGCAACATGAATGATGGAACCTGGATCCAAGCGTCCCAGGATGCATTGCAGCGAAAACGTTCAACAATGTTCAGCGTGACCAATGTTTCTATCTTGGAAAATGAAATTGCATGCTGTATGGAGTGTTTTTGACATATCTTGTCTCAGGATTTGCTTGCAGTCCTACCATATCCCACAAAATGCAGAAGTGCAGTCAATGCAGCTTTTTACCTAAAATGGTAAAAATTGGTCAAAGCCTCATGCGGTTTATTACCTGCCCCTGGAATAACATCAATGGCAATTATAAGAATAATGCTGATAATAATACAAATTTTGTATGTATGTTTTCAGCCCTACAAAACCATAACTATAGAAGTTTAAATTTATACGTAAAGCTAGATATTTGTAGAAATATCTATATTGATATATAACTATCTATTTATATAGCTAGATATATATCTATGCAGTAACATACATTAGATAGATAGATAGATAGACTGTATATAAGCCTGCAAGTCTTGCACTTGAAGCAGCTTTATGATGTCATTAAGGCTCGATGGTGACATGCGCACCCGGAACAAGGACCACAGGTTGTTAGCGGCCATTTTTCCATCAGTCTCCACTGGAGCTAGAAGTGAGCAGACAGATACTCCTATAGACGCTGCTGGAGCCAGATCATTTGTCTCTGTGATGGACAACGTTTGAAATTCGCCCTTAAGCGGGAGACGGCAGCCTACAACAGTCAAATTGATCGCTGCTTATCACTTCTTTTGTGGTAGGTACAGTTATTCCAGATAGGGGAATGGGTAGGTTAAGTTATTCCAGGGAGGGGAATGCTTATGGGCAAGGCATTATGCTTGATCGGAGGCGGATGAAGTGGCAAAAAAGGCTCGGCCTACACCATGACCATGCCAATCGTCAACCCAAAGTGAATATGAGCCACACAGGTTGGTTGAAATAGCGCAACATGAATGATGGAACCTGGATCCAAGCGTCCCAGGATGCATTTCAGCGAAAACGTTCAACAATGTTCAGCGTGACCAATGTTTCTATCTTGGAAAATGAAATCGCATGATGTATGGAGTGTTTTTGACATATCTTGTCTCAGGATTTGCTTGCAGTCCTACCATATCCCACAAAATGCAGAAGTGCAGTCAATGCAGCTTTTTACCTAAAATGGTAAAAATTGGTCAAAGCCTCATGCGGTTTATTACCTGCCCCTGGAATAACATCAATGGCAATTATAAGAATAATTCTGATAATAGTACAAATTTTGTATGTATGTTTTCAGCCCTACAAAACCATAACTATAGAAGTTTAAATTTATACGTAAAGCTAGATATTTGTAGAAATATCTATATTGATATATAACTATCTATTTATATAGCTAGATATATATCTATGCAGTAACATACATTAGATAGATAGATAGATAGATAGATAGACTGTATATAAGCCTGCAAGTCTTGCACTTGAAGCAGCTTTATGATGTCATTAAGGCTCGATGGTGACACGCGCACCCGGAACAAGGACCACAGGTTGTTAGCGGCCATTTTTCCATCAGTCTCCACTGGAGCTAGAAGTGAGCAGACAGATACTCCTATAGACGCTGCTGGAGCCAGATCATTTGTCTCTGTGATGGACAACGTTTGAAATTCGCCCTTAAGCGGGAGACGGCAGCCTACAACAGTCAAATTGATCGCTGCTTATCACTTCTTTTGTGGTAGGTACAGTTATTCCAGATAGGGGAATGGGTAGGTTAAGTTATTCCAGGGAGGGGAATGCTTATGGGCAAGGCATTATGCTTGATCGGAGGCGGATGAAGTGGCAAAAAAGGCTCGGCCTACACCATGACCATGCCAATCGTCAACCCAAAGTGAATATGAGCCACACAGGTTGGTTGAAATAGCGCAACATGAATGATGGAACCTGGATCCAAGCGTCCCAGGATGCATTGCAGCGAAAACGTTCAACAATGTTCAGCGTGACCAATGTTTCTATCTTGGAAAATGAAATAGCATGCTGTATGGAGTGTTTTTGACATATCTTGTCTCAGGATTTGCTTGCAGTCCTACCATATCCCACAAAATGCAGAAGTGCAGTCAATGCAGCTTTTTACCTAAAATGGTAAAAATTGGTCAAAGCCTCATGCGGTTTATTACCTGCCCCTGGAATAACATCAATGGCAATTATAAGAATAATGCTGATAATAATACAAATTTTGTATGTATGTTTTCAGCCCTACAAAACCATAACTATAGAAGTTTAAATTTATACGTAAAGCTAGATATTTGTAGAAATATCTATATTGATATATAACTATCTATTTATATAGCTAGATATATATCTATGCAGTAACATACATTAGATAGATAGATAGATAGACTGTATATAAGCCTGCAAGTCTTGCACTTGAAGCAGCTTTATGATGTCATTAAGGCTCGATGGTGACACGCGCACCCGGAACAAGGACCACAGGTTGTTAGCGGCCATTTTTCCATCAGTCTCCACTGGAGCTAGAAGTGAGCAGACAGATACTCCTATAGACGCTGCTGGAGCCAGATCATTTGTCTCTGTGATGGACAACGTTTGAAATTCGCCCTTAAGCGGGAGACGGCAGCCTACAACAGTCAAATTGATCGCTGCTTATCACTTCTTTTGTGGTAGGTACAGTTATTCCAGATAGGGGAATGGGTAGGTTAAGTTATTCCAGGGAGGGGAATGCTTATGGGCAAGGCATTATGCTTGATCGGAGGCGGATGAAGTGGCAAAAAAGGCTCGGCCTACACCATGACCATGCCAATCGTCAACCCAAAGTGAATATGAGCCACACAGGTTGGTTGAAATAGCGCAACATGAATGATGGAACCTGGATCCAAGCGTCCCAGGATGCATTTCAGCGAAAACGTTCAACAATGTTCAGCGTGACCAATGTTTCTATCTTGGAAAATGAAATCGCATGATGTATGGAGTGTTTTTGACATATCTTGTCTCAGGATTTGCTTGCAGTCCTACCATATCCCACAAAATGCAGAAGTGCAGTCAATGCAGCTTTTTACCTAAAATGGTAAAAATTGGTCAAAGCCTCATGCGGTTTATTACCTGCCCCTGGAATAACATCAATGGCAATTATAAGAATAATTCTGATAATAGTACAAATTTTGTATGTATGTTTTCAGCCCTACAAAACCATAACTATAGAAGTTTAAATTTATACGTAAAGCTAGATATTTGTAGAAATATCTATATTGATATATAACTATCTATTTATATAGCTAGATATATATCTATGCAGTAACATACATTAGATAGATAGATAGATAGATAGACTGTATATAAGCCTGCAAGTCTTGCACTTGAAGCAGCTTTATGATGTCATTAAGGCTCGATGGTGACACGCGCACCCGAAACAAGGACCACAGGTTGTTAGCGGCCATTTTTCCATCAGTCTCCACTGGAGCTAGAAGTGAGCAGACAGATACTCCTATAGACGCTGCTGGAGCCAGATCATTTGTCTCTGTGATGGACAACGTTTGAAATTCGCCCTTAAGCGGGAGACGGCAGCCTACAACAGTCAAATTGATCGCTGCTTATCACTTCTTTTGTGGTAGGTACAGTTATTCCAGATAGGGGAATGGGTAGGTTAAGTTATTCCAGGGAGGGGAATGCTTATGGGCAAGGCATTATGCTTGATCGGAGGCGGATGAAGTGGCAAAAAAGGCTCGGCCTACACCATGACCATGCCAATCGTCAACCCAAAGTGAATATGAGCCACACAGGTTGGTTGAAATAGCGCAACATGAATGATGGAACCTGGATCCAAGCGTCCCAGGATGCATTGCAGCGAAAACGTTCAACAATGTTCAGCGTGACCAATGTTTCTATCTTGGAAAATGAAATTGCATGCTGTATGGAGTGTTTTTGACATATCTTGTCTCAGGATTTGCTTGCAGTCCTACCATATCCCACAAAATGCAGAAGTGCAGTCAATGCAGCTTTTTACCTAAAATGGTAAAAATTGGTCAAAGCCTCATGCGGTTTATTACCTGCCCCTGGAATAACATCAATGGCAATTATAAGAATAATGCTGATAATAATACAAATTTTGTATGTATGTTTTCAGCCCTACAAAACCATAACTATAGAAGTTTAAATTTATACGTAAAGCTAGATATTTGTAGAAATATCTATATTGATATATAACTATCTATTTATATAGCTAGATATATATCTATGCAGTAACATACATTAGATAGATAGATAGATAGACTGTATATAAGCCTGCAAGTCTTGCACTTGAAGCAGCTTTATGATGTCATTAAGGCTCGATGGTGACACGCGCACCCGGAACAAGGACCACAGGTTGTTAGCGGCCATTTTTCCATCAGTCTCCACTGGAGCTAGAAGTGAGCAGACAGATACTCCTATAGACGCTGCTGGAGCCAGATCATTTGTCTCTGTGATGGACAACGTTTGAAATTCGCCCTTAAGCGGGAGACGGCAGCCTACAACAGTCAAATTGATCGCTGCTTATCACTTCTTTTGTGGTAGGTACAGTTATTCCAGATAGGGGAATGGGTAGGTTAAGTTATTCCAGGGAGGGGAATGCTTATGGGCAAGGCATTATGCTTGATCGGAGGCGGATGAAGTGGCAAAAAAGGCTCGGCCTACACCATGACCATGCCAATCGTCAACCCAAAGTGAATATGAGCCACACAGGTTGGTTGAAATAGCGCAACATGAATGATGGAACCTGGATCCAAGCGTCCCAGGATGCATTTCAGCGAAAACGTTCAACAATGTTCAGCGTGACCAATGTTTCTATCTTGGAAAATGAAATCGCATGATGTATGGAGTGTTTTTGACATATCTTGTCTCAGGATTTGCTTGCAGTCCTACCATATCCCACAAAATGCAGAAGTGCAGTCAATGCAGCTTTTTACCTAAAATGGTAAAAATTGGTCAAAGCCTCATGCGGTTTATTACCTGCCCCTGGAATAACATCAATGGCAATTATAAGAATAATTCTGATAATAGTACAAATTTTGTATGTATGTTTTCAGCCCTACAAAACCATAACTATAGAAGTTTAAATTTATACGTAAAGCTAGATATTTGTAGAAATATCTATATTGATATATAACTATCTATTTATATAGCTAGATATATATCTATGCAGTAACATACATTAGATAGATAGATAGATAGATAGATAGATAGACTGTATATAAGCCTGCAAGTCTTGCACTTGAAGCAGCTTTATGATGTCATTAAGGCTCGATGGTGACACGCGCACCCGGAACAAGGACCACAGGTTGTTAGCGGCCATTTTTCCATCAGTCTCCACTGGAGCTAGAAGTGAGCAGACAGATACTCCTATAGACGCTGCTGGAGCCAGATCATTTGTCTCTGTGATGGACAACGTTTGAAATTCGCCCTTAAGCGGGAGACGGCAGCCTACAACAGTCAAATTGATCGCTGCTTATCACTTCTTTTGTGGTAGGTACAGTTATTCCAGATAGGGGAATGGGTAGGTTAAGTTATTCCAGGGAGGGGAATGCTTATGGGCAAGGCATTATGCTTGATCGGAGGCGGATGAAGTGGCAAAAAATGCTCGGCCTACACCATGACCATGCCAATCGTCAACCCAAAGTGAATATGAGCCACACAGGTTGGTTGAAATAGCGCAACATGAATGATGGAACCTGGATCCAAGCGTCCCAGGATGCATTGCAGCGAAAACGTTCAACAATGTTCAGCGTGACCAATGTTTCTATCTTGGAAAATGAAATAGCATGCTGTATGGAGTGTTTTTGACATATCTTGTCTCAGGATTTGCTTGCAGTCCTACCATATCCCACAAAATGCAGAAGTGCAGTCAATGCAGCTTTTTACCTAAAATGGTAAAAATTGGTCAAAGCCTCATGCGGTTTATTACCTGCCCCTGGAATAACATCAATGGCAATTATAAGAATAATGCTGATAATAATACAAATTTTGTATGTATGTTTTCAGCCCTACAAAACCATAACTATAGAAGTTTAAATTTATACGTAAAGCTAGATATTTGTAGAAATATCTATATTGATATATAACTATCTATTTATATAGCTAGATATATATCTATGCAGTAACATACATTAGATAGATAGATAGATAGATAGACTGTATATAAGCCTGCAAGTCTTGCACTTGAAGCAGCTTTATGATGTCATTAAGGCTCGATGGTGACACGCGCACCCGGAACAAGGACCACAGGTTGTTAGCGGCCATTTTTCCATCAGTCTCCACTGGAGCTAGAAGTGAGCAGACAGATACTCCTATAGACGCTGCTGGAGCCAGATCATTTGTCTCTGTGATGGACAACGTTTGAAATTCGCCCTTAAGCGGGAGACGGCAGCCTACAACAGTCAAATTGATCGCTGCTTATCACTTCTTTTGTGGTAGGTACAGTTATTCCAGATAGGGGAATGGGTAGGTTAAGTTATTCCAGGGAGGGGAATGCTTATGGGCAAGGCATTATGCTTGATCGGAGGCGGATGAAGTGGCAAAAAAGGCTCGGCCTACACCATGACCATGCCAATCGTCAACCCAAAGTGAATATGAGCCACACAGGTTGGTTGAAATAGCGCAACATGAATGATGGAACCTGGATCCAAGCGTCCCAGGATGCATTGCAGCGAAAACGTTCAACAATGTTCAGCGTGACCAATGTTTCTATCTTGGAAAATGAAATTGCATGCTGTATGGAGTGTTTTTGACATATCTTGTCTCAGGATTTGCTTGCAGTCCTACCATATCCCACAAAATGCAGAAGTGCAGTCAATGCAGCTTTTTACCTAAAATGGTAAAAATTGGTCAAAGCCTCATGCGGTTTATTACCTGCCCCTGGAATAACATCAATGGCAATTATAAGAATAATGCTGATAATAATACAAATTTTGTATGTATGTTTTCAGCCCTACAAAACCATAACTATAGAAGTTTAAATTTATACGTAAAGCTAGATATTTGTAGAAATATCTATATTGATATATAACTATCTATTTATATAGCTAGATATATATCTATGCAGTAACATACATTAGATAGATAGATAGATAGATAGATAGATAGATAGATAGATAGATAGATAGACTGTATATAAGCCTGCAAGTCTTGCACTTGAAGCAGCTTTATGATGTCATTAAGGCTCGATGGTGACACGCGCACCCGGAACAAGGACCACAGGTTGTTAGCGGCCATTTTTCCATCAGTCTCCACTGGAGCTAGAAGTGAGCAGACAGATACTCCTATAGACGCTGCTGGAGCCAGATCATTTGTCTCTGTGATGGACAACGTTTGAAATTCGCCCTTAAGCGGGAGACGGCAGCCTACAACAGTCAAATTGATCGCTGCTTATCACTTCTTTTGTGGTAGGTACAGTTATTCCAGATAGGGGAATGGGTAGGTTAAGTTATTCCAGGGAGGGGAATGCTTATGGGCAAGGCATTATGCTTGATCGGAGGCGGATGAAGTGGCAAAAAAGGCTCGGCCTACACCATGACCATGCCAATCGTCAACCCAAAGTGAATATGAGCCACACAGGTTGGTTGAAATAGCGCAACATGAATGATGGAACCTGGATCCAAGCGTCCCAGGATGCATTGCAGCGAAAACGTTCAACAATGTTCAGCGTGACCAATGTTTCTATCTTGGAAAATGAAATTGCATGCTGTATGGAGTGTTTTTGACATATCTTGTCTCAGGATTTGCTTGCAGTCCTACCATATCCCACAAAATGCAGAAGTGCAGTCAATGCAGCTTTTTACCTAAAATGGTAAAAATTGGTCAAAGCCTCATGCGGTTTATTACCTGCCCCTGGAATAACATCAATGGCAATTATAAGAATAATGCTGATAATAATACAAATTTTGTATGTATGTTTTCAGCCCTACAAAACCATAACTATAGAAGTTTAAATTTATACGTAAAGCTAGATATTTGTAGAAATATCTATATTGATATATAACTATCTATTTATATAGCTAGATATATATCTATGCAGTAACATACATTAGATAGATAGATAGATAGACTGTATATAAGCCTGCAAGTCTTGCACTTGAAGCAGCTTTATGATGTCATTAAGGCTCGATGGTGACATGCGCACCCGGAACAAGGACCACAGGTTGTTAGCGGCCATTTTTCCATCAGTCTCCACTGGAGCTAGAAGTGAGCAGACAGATACTCCTATAGACGCTGCTGGAGCCAGATCATTTGTCTCTGTGATGGACAACGTTTGAAATTCGCCCTTAAGCGGGAGACGGCAGCCTACAACAGTCAAATTGATCGCTGCTTATCACTTCTTTTGTGGTAGGTACAGTTAT
Source organism: Eleutherodactylus coqui (assembly GCF_035609145.1). Taxonomy (NCBI): domain Eukaryota; kingdom Metazoa; phylum Chordata; class Amphibia; order Anura; family Eleutherodactylidae; genus Eleutherodactylus; species Eleutherodactylus coqui. The sequence continues at coordinate 106,253,829 of NC_089849.1, forward strand.
TCCAGATAGGGGAATGGGTAGGTTAAGTTATTCCAGGGAGGGGAATGCTTATGGGCAAGGCATTATGCTTGATCGGAGGCGGATGAAGTGGCAAAAAAGGCTCGGCCTACACCATGACCATGCCAATCGTCAACCCAAAGTGAATATGAGCCACACAGGTTGGTTGAAATAGCGCAACATGAATGATGGAACCTGGATCCAAGCGTCCCAGGATGCATTTCAGCGAAAACGTTCAACAATGTTCAGCGTGACCAATGTTTCTATCTTGGAAAATGAAATCGCATGATGTATGGAGTGTTTTTGACATATCTTGTCTCAGGATTTGCTTGCAGTCCTACCATATCCCACAAAATGCAGAAGTGCAGTCAATGCAGCTTTTTACCTAAAATGGTAAAAATTGGTCAAAGCCTCATGCGGTTTATTACCTGCCCCTGGAATAACATCAATGGCAATTATAAGAATAATTCTGATAATAGTACAAATTTTGTATGTATGTTTTCAGCCCTACAAAACCATAACTATAGAAGTTTAAATTTATACGTAAAGCTAGATATTTGTAGAAATATCTATATTGATATATAACTATCTATTTATATAGCTAGATATATATCTATGCAGTAACATACATTAGATAGATAGATAGATAGATAGATAGATAGACTGTATATAAGCCTGCAAGTCTTGCACTTGAAGCAGCTTTATGATGTCATTAAGGCTCGATGGTGACACGCGCACCCGGAACAAGGACCACAGGTTGTTAGCGGCCATTTTTCCATCAGTCTCCACTGGAGCTAGAAGTGAGCAGACAGATACTCCTATAGACGCTGCTGGAGCCAGATCATTTGTCTCTGTGATGGACAACGTTTGAAATTCGCCCTTAAGCGGGAGACGGCAGCCTACAACAGTCAAATTGATCGCTGCTTATCACTTCTTTTGTGGTAGGTACAGTTATTCCAGATAGGGGAATGGGTAGGTTAAGTTATTCCAGGGAGGGGAATGCTTATGGGCAAGGCATTATGCTTGATCGGAGGCGGATGAAGTGGCAAAAAAGGCTCGGCCTACACCATGACCATGCCAATCGTCAACCCAAAGTGAATATGAGCCACACAGGTTGGTTGAAATAGCGCAACATGAATGATGGAACCTGGATCCAAGCGTCCCAGGATGCATTGCAGCGAAAACGTTCAACAATGTTCAGCGTGACCAATGTTTCTATCTTGGAAAATGAAATAGCATGCTGTATGGAGTGTTTTTGACATATCTTGTCTCAGGATTTGCTTGCAGTCCTACCATATCCCACAAAATGCAGAAGTGCAGTCAATGCAGCTTTTTACCTAAAATGGTAAAAATTGGTCAAAGCCTCATGCGGTTTATTACCTGCCCCTGGAATAACATCAATGGCAATTATAAGAATAATGCTGATAATAATACAAATTTTGTATGTATGTTTTCAGCCCTACAAAACCATAACTATAGAAGTTTAAATTTATACGTAAAGCTAGATATTTGTAGAAATATCTATATTGATATATAACTATCTATTTATATAGCTAGATATATATCTATGCAGTAACATACATTAGATAGACAGATAGATAGATAGATAGATAGACTGTATATAAGCCTGCAAGTCTTGCACTTGAAGCAGCTTTATGATGTCATTAAGGCTCGATGGTGACACGCGCACCCGGAACAAGGGCCACAGGTTGTTAGCGGCCATTTTTCCATCAGTCTCCACTGGAGCTAGAAGTGAGCAGACAGATACTCCTATAGACGCTGCTGGAGCCAGATCATTTGTCTCTGTGATGGACAACGTTTGAAATTCGCCCTTAAGCGGGAGACGGCAGCCTACAACAGTCAAATTGATCGCTGCTTATCACTTCTTTTGTGGTAGGTACAGTTATTCCAGATAGGGGAATGGGTAGGTTAAGTTATTCCAGGGAGGGGAATGCTTATGGGCAAGGCATTATGCTTGATCGGAGGCGGATGAAGTGGCAAAAAAGGCTCGGCCTACACCATGACCATGCCAATCGTCAACCCAAAGTGAATATGAGCCACACAGGTTGGTTGAAATAGCGCAACATGAATGATGGAACCTGGATCCAAGCGTCCCAGGATGCATTGCAGCGAAAACGTTCAACAATGTTCAGCGTGACCAATGTTTCTATCTTGGAAAATGAAATAGCATGCTGTATGGAGTGTTTTTGACATATCTTGTCTCAGGATTTGCTTGCAGTCCTACCATATCCCACAAAATGCAGAAGTGCAGTCAATGCAGCTTTTTACCTAAAATGGTAAAAATTGGTCAAAGCCTCATGCGGTTTATTACCTGCCCCTGGAATAACATCAATGGCAATTATAAGAATAATGCTGATAATAATACAAATTTTGTATGTATGTTTTCAGCCCTACAAAACCATAACTATAGAAGTTTAAATTTATACGTAAAGCTAGATATTTGTAGAAATATCTATATTGATATATAACTATCTATTTATATAGCTAGATATATATCTATGCAGTAACATACATTAGATAGACAGATAGATAGATAGATAGACTGTATATAAGCCTGCAAGTCTTGCACTTGAAGCAGCTTTATGATGTCATTAAGGCTCGATGGTGACACGCGCACCCGGAACAAGGACCACAGGTTGTTAGCGGCCATTTTTCCATCAGTCTCCACTGGAGCTAGAAGTGAGCAGACAGATACTCCTATAGACGCTGCTGGAGCCAGATCATTTGTCTCTGTGATGGACAACGTTTGAAATTCGCCCTTAAGCGGGAGACGGCAGCCTACAACAGTCAAATTGATCGCTGCTTATCACTTCTTTTGTGGTAGGTACAGTTATTCCAGATAGGGGAATGGGTAGGTTAAGTTATTCCAGGGAGGGGAATGCTTATGGGCAAGGCATTATGCTTGATCGGAGGCGGATGAAGTGGCAAAAAAGGCTCGGCCTACACCATGACCATGCCAATCGTCAACCCAAAGTGAATATGAGTCACACAGGTTGGTTGAAATAGCGCAACATGAATGATGGAACCTGGATCCAAGCGTCCCAGGATGCATTGCAGCGAAAACGTTCAACAATGTTCAGCGTGACCAATGTTTCTATCTTGGAAAATGAAATTGCATGCTGTATGGAGTGTTTTTGACATATCTTGTCTCAGGATTTGCTTGCAGTCCTACCATATCCCACAAAATGCAGAAGTGCAGTCAATGCAGCTTTTTACCTAAAATGGTAAAAATTGGTCAAAGCCTCATGCGGTTTATTACCTGCCCCTGGAATAACATCAATGGCAATTATAAGAAAAATGCTGATAATAATACAAATTTTGTATGTATGTTTTCAGCCCTACAAAACCATAACTATAGAAGTTTAAATTTATACGTAAAGCTAGATATTTGTAGAAATATCTATATTGATATATAACTATCTATTTATATAGCTAGATATATATCTATGCAGTAACATACATTAGATAGATAGATAGATAGATAGATAGATAGATAGATAGATAGATAGACTGTATATAAGCCTGCAAGTCTTGCACTTGAAGCAGCTTTATGATGTCATTAAGGCTCGATGGTGACACGCGCACCCGGAACAAGGACCACAGGTTGTTAGCGGCCATTTTTCCATCAGTCTCCACTGGAGCTAGAAGTGAGCAGACAGATACTCCTATAGACGCTGCTGGAGCCAGATCATTTGTCTCTGTGATGGACAACGTTTGAAATTCGCCCTTAAGCGGGAGACGGCAGCCTACAACAGTCAAATTGATCGCTGCTTATCACTTCTTTTGTGGTAGGTACAGTTATTCCAGATAGGGGAATGGGTAGGTTAAGTTATTCCAGGGAGGGGAATGCTTATGGGCAAGGCATTATGCTTGATCGGAGGCGGATGAAGTGGCAAAAAAGGCTCGGCCTACACCATGACCATGCCAATCGTCAACCCAAAGTGAATATGAGCCACACAGGTTGGTTGAAATAGCGCAACATGAATGATGGAACCTGGATCCAAGCGTCCCAGGATGCATTTCAGCGAAAACGTTCAACAATGTTCAGCGTGACCAATGTTTCTATCTTGGAAAATGAAATCGCATGATGTATGGAGTGTTTTTGACATATCTTGTCTCAGGATTTGCTTGCAGTCCTACCATATCCCACAAAATGCAGAAGTGCAGTCAATGCAGCTTTTTACCTAAAATGGTAAAAATTGGTCAAAGCCTCATGCGGTTTATTACCTGCCCCTGGAATAACATCAATGGCAATTATAAGAATAATTCTGATAATAGTACAAATTTTGTATGTATGTTTTCAGCCCTACAAAACCATAACTATAGAAGTTTAAATTTATACGTAAAGCTAGATATTTGTAGAAATATCTATATTGATATATAACTATCTATTTATATAGCTAGATATATATCTATGCAGTAACATACATTAGATAGATAGATAGATAGATAGATAGACTGTATATAAGCCTGCAAGTCTTGCACTTGAAGCAGCTTTATGATGTCATTAAGGCTCGATGGTGACACGCGCACCCGAAACAAGGACCACAGGTTGTTAGCGGCCATTTTTCCATCGGTCTCCACTGGAGCTAGAAGTGAGCAGACAGATACTCCTATAGACGCTGCTGGAGCCAGATCATTTGTCTCTGTGATGGACAACGTTTGAAATTCGCCCTTAAGCGGGAGACGGCAGCCTACAACAGTCAAATTGATCGCTGCTTATCACTTCTTTTGTGGTAGGTACAGTTATTCCAGATAGGGGAATGGGTAGGTTAAGTTATTCCAGGGAGGGGAATGCTTATGGGCAAGGCATTATGCTTGATCGGAGGCGGATGAAGTGGCAAAAAAGGCTCGGCCTACACCATGACCATGCCAATCGTCAACCCAAAGTGAATATGAGCCACACAGGTTGGTTGAAATAGCGCAACATGAATGATGGAACCTGGATCCAAGCGTCCCAGGATGCATTGCAGCGAAAACGTTCAACAATGTTCAGCGTGACCAATGTTTCTATCTTGGAAAATGAAATAGCATGCTGTATGGAGTGTTTTTGACATATCTTGTCTCAGGATTTGCTTGCAGTCCTACCATATCCCACAAAATGCAGAAGTGCAGTCAATGCAGCTTTTTACCTAAAATGGTAAAAATTGGTCAAAGCCTCATGCGGTTTATTACCTGCCCCTGGAATAACATCAATGGCAATTATAAGAATAATGCTGATAATAATACAAATTTTGTATGTATGTTTTCAGCCCTACAAAACCATAACTATAGAAGTTTAAATTTATACGTAAAGCTAGATATTTGTAGAAATATCTATATTGATATATAACTATCTATTTATATAGCTAGATATATATCTATGCAGTAACATACATTAGATAGATAGATAGATAGACTGTATATAAGCCTGCAAGTCTTGCACTTGAAGCAGCTTTATGATGTCATTAAGGCTCGATGGTGACATGCGCACCCGGAACAAGGACCACAGGTTGTTAGCGGCCATTTTTCCATCAGTCTCCACTGGAGCTAGAAGTGAGCAGACAGATACTCCTATAGACGCTGCTGGAGCCAGATCATTTGTCTCTGTGATGGACAACGTTTGAAATTCGCCCTTAAGCGGGAGACGGCAGCCTACAACAGTCAAATTGATCGCTGCTTATCACTTCTTTTGTGGTAGGTACAGTTATTCCAGATAGGGGAATGGGTAGGTTAAGTTATTCCAGGGAGGGGAATGCTTATGGGCAAGGCATTATGCTTGATCGGAGGCGGATGAAGTGGCAAAAAAGGCTCGGCCTACACCATGACCATGCCAATCGTCAACCCAAAGTGAATATGAGCCACACAGGTTGGTTGAAATAGCGCAACATGAATGATGGAACCTGGATCCAAGCGTCCCAGGATGCATTTCAGCGAAAACGTTCAACAATGTTCAGCGTGACCAATGTTTCTATCTTGGAAAATGAAATCGCATGATGTATGGAGTGTTTTTGACATATCTTGTCTCAGGATTTGCTTGCAGTCCTACCATATCCCACAAAATGCAGAAGTGCAGTCAATGCAGCTTTTTACCTAAAATGGTAAAAATTGGTCAAAGCCTCATGCGGTTTATTACCTGCCCCTGGAATAACATCAATGGCAATTATAAGAATAATTCTGATAATAGTACAAATTTTGTATGTATGTTTTCAGCCCTACAAAACCATAACTATAGAAGTTTAAATTTATACGTAAAGCTAGATATTTGTAGAAATATCTATATTGATATATAACTATCTATTTATATAGCTAGATATATATCTATGCAGTAACATACATTAGATAGATAGATAGATAGATAGATAGACTGTATATAAGCCTGCAAGTCTTGCACTTGAAGCAGCTTTATGATGTCATTAAGGCTCGATGGTGACACGCGCACCCGGAACAAGGACCACAGGTTGTTAGCGGCCATTTTTCCATCAGTCTCCACTGGAGCTAGAAGTGAGCAGACAGATACTCCTATAGACGCTGCTGGAGCCAGATCATTTGTCTCTGTGATGGACAACGTTTGAAATTCGCCCTTAAGCGGGAGACGGCAGCCTACAACAGTCAAATTGATCGCTGCTTATCACTTCTTTTGTGGTAGGTACAGTTATTCCAGATAGGGGAATGGGTAGGTTAAGTTATTCCAGGGAGGGGAATGCTTATGGGCAAGGCATTATGCTTGATCGGAGGCGGATGAAGTGGCAAAAAAGGCTCGGCCTACACCATGACCATGCCAATCGTCAACCCAAAGTGAATATGAGCCACACAGGTTGGTTGAAATAGCGCAACATGAATGATGGAACCTGGATCCAAGCGTCCCAGGATGCATTGCAGCGAAAACGTTCAACAATGTTCAGCGTGACCAATGTTTCTATCTTGGAAAATGAAATTGCATGCTGTATGGAGTGTTTTTGACATATCTTGTCTCAGGATTTGCTTGCAGTCCTACCATATCCCACAAAATGCAGAAGTGCAGTCAATGCAGCTTTTTACCTAAAATGGTAAAAATTGGTCAAAGCCTCATGCGGTTTATTACCTGCCCCTGGAATAACATCAATGGCAATTATAAGAATAATGCTGATAATAATACAAATTTTGTATGTATGTTTTCAGCCCTACAAAACCATAACTATAGAAGTTTAAATTTATACGTAAAGCTAGATATTTGTAGAAATATCTATATTGATATATAACTATCTATTTATATAGCTAGATATATATCTATGCAGTAACATACATTAGATAGATAGATAGATAGATAGATAGATAGATAGACTGTATATAAGCCTGCAAGTCTTGCACTTGAAGCAGCTTTATGATGTCATTAAGGCTCGATGGTGACACGCGCACCCGGAACAAGGACCACAGGTTGTTAGCGGCCATTTTTCCATCAGTCTCCACTGGAGCTAGAAGTGAGCAGACAGATACTCCTATAGACGCTGCTGGAGCCAGATCATTTGTCTCTGTGATGGACAACGTTTGAAATTCGCCCTTAAGCGGGAGACGGCAGCCTACAACAGTCAAATTGATCGCTGCTTATCACTTCTTTTGTGGTAGGTACAGTTATTCCAGATAGGGGAATGGGTAGGTTAAGTTATTCCAGGGAGGGGAATGCTTATGGGCAAGGCATTATGCTTGATCGGAGGCGGATGAAGTGGCAAAAAAGGCTCGGCCTACACCATGACCATGATGCCAATCGTCAACCCAAAGTGAATATGAGCCACACAGGTTGGTTGAAATAGCGCAACATGAATGATGGAACCTGGATCCAAGCGTCCCAGGATGCATTGCAGCGAAAACGTTCAACAATGTTCAGCGTGACCAATGTTTCTATCTTGGAAAATGAAATAGCATGCTGTATGGAGTGTTTTTGACATATCTTGTCTCAGGATTTACTTGCAGTCCTACCATATCCCACAAAATGCAGAAGTGCAGTCAATGCAGCTTTTTACCTAAAATGGTAAAAATTGGTCAAAGCCTCATGCGGTTTATTACCTGCCCCTGGAATAACATCAATGGCAATTATAAGAATAATGCTGATAATAATACAAATTTTGTATGTATGTTTTCAGCCCTACAAAACCATAACTATAGAAGTTTAAATTTATACGTAAAGCTAGATATTTGTAGAAATATCTATATTGATATATAACTATCTATTTATATAGCTAGATATATATCTATGCAGTAACATACATTAGATAGACAGATAGATAGATAGATAGATAGACTGTATATAAGCCTGCAAGTCTTGCACTTGAAGCAGCTTTATGATGTCATTAAGGCTCGATGGTGACACGCGCACCCGGAACAAGGACCACAGGTTGTTAGCGGCCATTTTTCCATCAGTCTCCACTGGAGCTAGAAGTGAGCAGACAGATACTCCTATAGACGCTGCTGGAGCCAGATCATTTGTCTCTGTGATGGACAACGTTTGAAATTCGCCCTTAAGCGGGAGACGGCAGCCTACAACAGTCAAATTGATCGCTGCTTATCACTTCTTTTGTGGTAGGTACAGTTATTCCAGATAGGGGAATGGGTAGGTTAAGTTATTCCAGGGAGGGGAATGCTTATGGGCAAGGCATTATGCTTGATCGGAGGCGGATGAAGTGGCAAAAAAGGCTCGGCCTACACCATGACCATGCCAATCGTCAACCCAAAGTGAATATGAGCCACACAGGTTGGTTGAAATAGCGCAACATGAATGATGGAACCTGGATCCAAGCGTCCCAGGATGCATTGCAGCGAAAACGTTCAACAATGTTCAGCGTGACCAATGTTTCTATCTTGGAAAATGAAATTGCATGCTGTATGGAGTGTTTTTGACATATCTTGTCTCAGGATTTGCTTGCAGTCCTACCATATCCCACAAAATGCAGAAGTGCAGTCAATGCAGCTTTTTACCTAAAATGGTAAAAATTGGTCAAAGCCTCATGCGGTTTATTACCTGCCCCTGGAATAACATCAATGGCAATTATAAGAAAAATGCTGATAATAATACAAATTTTGTATGTATGTTTTCAGCCCTACAAAACCATAACTATAGAAGTTTAAATTTATACGTAAAGCTAGATATTTGTAGAAATATCTATATTGATATATAACTATCTATTTATATAGCTAGATATATATCTATGCAGTAACATACATTAGATAGATAGATAGATAGATAGATAGATAGATAGATAGATAGATAGACTGTATATAAGCCTGCAAGTCTTGCACTTGAAGCAGCTTTATGATGTCATTAAGGCTCGATGGTGACACGCGCACCCGAAACAAGGACCACAGGTTGTTAGCGGCCATTTTTCCATCGGTCTCCACTGGAGCTAGAAGTGAGCAGACAGATACTCCTATAGACGCTGCTGGAGCCAGATCATTTGTCTCTGTGATGGACAACGTTTGAAATTCGCCCTTAAGCGGGAGACGGCAGCCTACAACAGTCAAATTGATCGCTGCTTATCACTTCTTTTGTGGTAGGTACAGTTATTCCAGATAGGGGAATGGGTAGGTTAAGTTATTCCAGGGAGGGGAATGCTTATGGGCAAGGCATTATGCTTGATCGGAGGCGGATGAAGTGGCAAAAAAGGCTCGGCCTACACCATGACCATGCCAATCGTCAACCCAAAGTGAATATGAGCCACACAGGTTGGTTGAAATAGCGCAACATGAATGATGGAACCTGGATCCAAGCGTCCCAGGATGCATTGCAGCGAAAACGTTCAACAATGTTCAGCGTGACCAATGTTTCTATCTTGGAAAATGAAATAGCATGCTGTATGGAGTGTTTTTGACATATCTTGTCTCAGGATTTGCTTGCAGTCCTACCATATCCCACAAAATGCAGAAGTGCAGTCAATGCAGCTTTTTACCTAAAATGGTAAAAATTGGTCAAAGCCTCATGCGGTTTATTACCTGCCCCTGGAATAACATCAATGGCAATTATAAGAATAATGCTGATAATAATACAAATTTTGTATGTATGTTTTCAGCCCTACAAAACCATAACTATAGAAGTTTAAATTTATACGTAAAGCTAGATATTTGTAGAAATATCTATATTGATATATAACTATCTATTTATATAGCTAGATATATATCTATGCAGTAACATACATTAGATAGATAGATAGATAGACTGTATATAAGCCTGCAAGTCTTGCACTTGAAGCAGCTTTATGATGTCATTAAGGCTCGATGGTGACATGCGCACCCGGAACAAGGACCACAGGTTGTTAGCGGCCATTTTTCCATCAGTCTCCACTGGAGCTAGAAGTGAGCAGACAGATACTCCTATAGACGCTGCTGGAGCCAGATCATTTGTCTCTGTGATGGACAACGTTTGAAATTCGCCCTTAAGCGGGAGACGGCAGCCTACAACAGTCAAATTGATCGCTGCTTATCACTTCTTTTGTGGTAGGTACAGTTATTCCAGATAGGGGAATGGGTAGGTTAAGTTATTCCAGGGAGGGGAATGCTTATGGGCAAGGCATTATGCTTGATCGGAGGCGGATGAAGTGGCAAAAAAGGCTCGGCCTACACCATGACCATGCCAATCGTCAACCCAAAGTGAATATGAGCCACACAGGTTGGTTGAAATAGCGCAACATGAATGATGGAACCTGGATCCAAGCGTCCCAGGATGCATTTCAGCGAAAACGTTCAACAATGTTCAGCGTGACCAATGTTTCTATCTTGGAAAATGAAATCGCATGATGTATGGAGTGTTTTTGACATATCTTGTCTCAGGATTTGCTTGCAGTCCTACCATATCCCACAAAATGCAGAAGTGCAGTCAATGCAGCTTTTTACCTAAAATGGTAAAAATTGGTCAAAGCCTCATGCGGTTTATTACCTGCCCCTGGAATAACATCAATGGCAATTATAAGAATAATTCTGATAATAGTACAAATTTTGTATGTATGTTTTCAGCCCTACAAAACCATAACTATAGAAGTTTAAATTTATACGTAAAGCTAGATATTTGTAGAAATATCTATATTGATATATAACTATCTATTTATATAGCTAGATATATATCTATGCAGTAACATACATTAGATAGATAGATAGATAGACTGTATATAAGCCTGCAAGTCTTGCACTTGAAGCAGCTTTATGATGTCATTAAGGCTCGATGGTGACACGCGCACCCGGAACAAGGACCACAGGTTGTTAGCGGCCATTTTTCCATCAGTCTCCACTGGAGCTAGAAGTGAGCAGACAGATACTCCTATAGACGCTGCTGGAGCCAGATCATTTGTCTCTGTGATGGACAACGTTTGAAATTCGCCCTTAAGCGGGAGACGGCAGCCTACAACAGTCAAATTGATCGCTGCTTATCACTTCTTTTGTGGTAGGTACAGTTATTCCAGATAGGGGAATGGGTAGGTTAAGTTATTCCAGGGAGGGGAATGCTTATGGGCAAGGCATTATGCTTGATCGGAGGCGGATGAAGTGGCAAAAAAGGCTCGGCCTACACCATGACCATGCCAATCGTCAACCCAAAGTGAATATGAGCCACACAGGTTGGTTGAAATAGCGCAACATGAATGATGGAACCTGGATCCAAGCGTCCCAGGATGCATTTCAGCGAAAACGTTCAACAATGTTCAGCGTGACCAATGTTTCTATCTTGGAAAATGAAATTGCATGATGTATGGAGTGTTTTTGACATATCTTGTCTCAGGATTTGCTTGCAGTCCTACCATATCCCACAAAATGCAGAAGTGCAGTCAATGCAGCTTTTTACCTAAAATGGTAAAAATTGGTCAAAGCCTCATGCGGTTTATTACCTGCCCCTGGAATAACATCAATGGCAATTATAAGAATAATGCTGATAATAATACAAATTTTGTATGTATGTTTTCAGCCCTACAAAACCATAACTATAGAAGTTTAAATTTATACGTAAAGCTAGATATTTGTAGAAATATCTATATTGATATATAACTATCTATTTATATAGCTAGATATATATCTATGCAGTAACATACATTAGATAGATAGATAGATAGATAGATAGACTGTATATAAGCCTGCAAGTCTTGCACTTGAAGCAGCTTTATGATGTCATTAAGGCTCGATGGTGACACGCGCACCCGGAACAAGGACCACAGGTTGTTAGCGGCCATTTTTCCATCAGTCTCCACTGGAGCTAGAAGTGAGCAGACAGATACTCCTATAGACGCTGCTGGAGCCAGATCATTTGTCTCTGTGATGGACAACGTTTGAAATTCGCCCTTAAGCGGGAGACGGCAGCCTACAACAGTCAAATTGATCGCTGCTTATCACTTCTTTTGTGGTAGGTACAGTTATTCCAGATAGGGGAATGGGTAGGTTAAGTTATTCCAGGGAGGGGAATGCTTATGGGCAAGGCATTATGCTTGATCGGAGGCGGATGAAGTGGCAAAAAAGGCTCGGCCTACACCATGACCATGCCAATCGTCAACCCAAAGTGAATATGAGCCACACAGGTTGGTTGAAATAGCGCAACATGAATGATGGAACCTGGATCCAAGCGTCCCAGGATGCATTTCAGCGAAAACGTTCAACAATGTTCAGCGTGACCAATGTTTCTATCTTGGAAAATGAAATCGCATGATGTATGGAGTGTTTTTGACATATCTTGTCTCAGGATTTGCTTGCAGTCCTACCATATCCCACAAAATGCAGAAGTGCAGTCAATGCAGCTTTTTACCTAAAATGGTAAAAATTGGTCAAAGCCTCATGCGGTTTATTACCTGCCCCTGGAATAACATCAATGGCAATTATAAGAATAATTCTGATAATAGTACAAATTTTGTATGTATGTTTTCAGCCCTACAAAACCATAACTATAGAAGTTTAAATTTATACGTAAAGCTAGATATTTGTAGAAATATCTATATTGATATATAACTATCTATTTATATAGCTAGATATATATCTATGCAGTAACATACATTAGATAGATAGACTGTATATAAGCCTGCAAGTCTTGCACTTGAAGCAGCTTTATGATGTCATTAAGGCTCGATGGTGACACGCGCACCCGGAACAAGGACCACAGGTTGTTAGCGGCCATTTTTCCATCAGTCTCCACTGGAGCTAGAAGTGAGCAGACAGATACTCCTATAGACGCTGCTGGAGCCAGATCATTTGTCTCTGTGATGGACAACGTTTGAAATTCGCCCTTAAGCGGGAGACGGCAGCCTACAACAGTCAAATTGATCGCTGCTTATCACTTCTTTTGTGGTAGGTACAGTTATTCCAGATAGGGGAATGGGTAGGTTAAGTTATTCCAGGGAGGGGAATGCTTATGGGCAAGGCATTATGCTTGATCGGAGGCGGATGAAGTGGCAAAAAAGGCTCGGCCTACACCATGACCATGCCAATCGTCAACCCAAAGTGAATATGAGCCACACAGGTTGGTTGAAATAGCGCAACATGAATGATGGAACCTGGATCCAAGCGTCCCAGGATGCATTTCAGCGAAAACGTTCAACAATGTTCAGCGTGACCAATGTTTCTATCTTGGAAAATGAAATCGCATGATGTATGGAGTGTTTTTGACATATCTTGTCTCAGGATTTGCTTGCAGTCCTACCATATCCCACAAAATGCAGAAGTGCAGTCAATGCAGCTTTTTACCTAAAATGGTAAAAATTGGTCAAAGCCTCATGCGGTTTATTACCTGCCCCTGGAATAACATCAATGGCAATTATAAGAATAATGCTGATAATAGTACAAATTTTGTATGTATGTTTTCAGCCCTACAAAACCATAACTATAGAAGTTTAAATTTATACGTAAAGCTAGATATTTGTAGAAATATCTATATTGATATATAACTATCTATTTATATAGCTAGATATATATCTATGCAGTAACATACATTAGATAGATAGATAGATAGACTGTATATAAGCCTGCAAGTCTTGCACTTGAAGCAGCTTTATGATGTCATTAAGGCTCGATGGTGACACGCGCACCCGGAACAAGGACCACAGGTTGTTAGCGGCTATTTTTCCATCAGTCTCCACTGGAGCTAGAAGTGAGCAGACAGATACTCCTATAGACGCTGCTGGAGCCAGATCATTTGTCTCTGTGATGGACAACGTTTGAAATTCGCCCTTAAGCGGGAGACGGCAGCCTACAACAGTCAAATTGATCGCTGCTTATCACTTCTTTTGTGGTAGGTACAGTTATTCCAGATAGGGGAATGGGTAGGTTAAGTTATTCCAGGGAGGGGAATGCTTATGGGCAAGGCATTATGCTTGATCGGAGGCGGATGAAGTGGCAAAAAAGGCTCGGCCTACACCATGACCATGCCAATCGTCAACCCAAAGTGAATATGAGCCACACAGGTTGGTTGAAATAGCGCAACATGAATGATGGAACCTGGATCCAAGCGTCCCAGGATGCATTTCAGCGAAAACGTTCAACAATGTTCAGCGTGACCAATGTTTCTATCTTGGAAAATGAAATCGCATGATGTATGGAGTGTTTTTGACATATCTTGTCTCAGGATTTGCTTGCAGTCCTACCATATCCCACAAAATGCAGAAGTGCAGTCAATGCAGCTTTTTACCTAAAATGGTAAAAATTGGTCAAAGCCTCATGCGGTTTATTACCTGCCCCTGGAATAACATCAATGGCAATTATAAGAATAATTCTGATAATAGTACAAATTTTGTATGTATGTTTTCAGCCCTACAAAACCATAACTATAGAAGTTTAAATTTATACGTAAAGCTAGATATTTGTAGAAATATCTATATTGATATATAACTATCTATTTATATAGCTAGATATATATCTATGCAGTAACATACATTAGATAGATAGATAGATAGACTGTATATAAGCCTGCAAGTCTTGCACTTGAAGCAGCTTTATGATGTCATTAAGGCTCGATGGTGACACGCGCACCCGGAACAAGGACCACAGGTTGTTAGCGGCCATTTTTCCATCAGTCTCCACTGGAGCTAGAAGTGAGCAGACAGATACTCCTATAGACGCTGCTGGAGCCAGATCATTTGTCTCTGTGATGGACAACGTTTGAAATTCGCCCTTAAGCGGGAGACGGCAGCCTACAACAGTCAAATTGATCGCTGCTTATCACTTCTTTTGTGGTAGGTACAGTTATTCCAGATAGGGGAATGGGTAGGTTAAGTTATTCCAGGGAGGGGAATGCTTATGGGCAAGGCATTATGCTTGATCGGAGGCGGATGAAGTGGCAAAAAAGGCTCGGCCTACACCATGACCATGCCAATCGTCAACCCAAAGTGAATATGAGCCACACAGGTTGGTTGAAATAGCGCAACATGAATGATGGAACCTGGATCCAAGCGTCCCAGGATGCATTTCAGCGAAAACGTTCAACAATGTTCAGCGTGACCAATGTTTCTATCTTGGAAAATGAAATTGCATGATGTATGGAGTGTTTTTGACATATCTTGTCTCAGGATTTGCTTGCAGTCCTACCATATCCCACAAAATGCAGAAGTGCAGTCAATGCAGCTTTTTACCTAAAATGGTAAAAATTGGTCAAAGCCTCATGCGGTTTATTACCTGCCCCTGGAATAACATCAATGGCAATTATAAGAATAATGCTGATAATAATACAAATTTTGTATGTATGTTTTCAGCCCTACAAAACCATAACTATAGAAGTTTAAATTTATACGTAAAGCTAGATATTTGTAGAAATATCTATATTGATATATAACTATCTATTTATATAGCTAGATATATATCTATGCAGTAACATACATTAGATAGATAGATAGATAGACTGTATATAAGCCTGCAAGTCTTGCACTTGAAGCAGCTTTATGATGTCATTAAGGCTCGATGGTGACACGCGCACCCGGAACAAGGACCACAGGTTGTTAGCGGCCATTTTTCCATCAGTCTCCACTGGAGCTAGAAGTGAGCAGACAGATACTCCTATAGACGCTGCTGGAGCCAGATCATTTGTCTCTGTGATGGACAACGTTTGAAATTCGCCCTTAAGCGGGAGACGGCAGCCTACAACAGTCAAATTGATCGCTGCTTATCACTTCTTTTGTGGTAGGTACAGTTATTCCAGATAGGGGAATGGGTAGGTTAAGTTATTCCAGGGAGGGGAATGCTTATGGGCAAGGCATTATGCTTGATCGGAGGCGGATGAAGTGGCAAAAAAGGCTCGGCCTACACCATGACCATGCCAATCGTCAACCCAAAGTGAATATGAGCCACACAGGTTGGTTGAAATAGCGCAACATGAATGATGGAACCTGGATCCAAGCGTCCCAGGATGCATTTCAGCGAAAACGTTCAACAATGTTCAGCGTGACCAATGTTTCTATCTTGGAAAATGAAATTGCATGATGTATGGAGTGTTTTTGACATATCTTGTCTCAGGATTTGCTTGCAGTCCTACCATATCCCACAAAATGCAGAAGTGCAGTCAATGCAGCTTTTTACCTAAAATGGTAAAAATTGGTCAAAGCCTCATGCGGTTTATTACCTGCCCCTGGAATAACATCAATGGCAATTATAAGAATAATGCTGATAATAGTACAAATTTCGTATGTATGTTTTCAGCCCTACAAAACCATAACTATAGAAGTTTAAATTTATACGTAAAGCTAGATATTTGTAGAAATATCTATATTGATATATAACTATCTATTTATATAGCTAGATATATATCTATGCAGTAACATACATTAGATAGATAGATAGATAGATAGATAGATAGACTGTATATAAGCCTGCAAGTCTTGCACTTGAAGCAGCTTTATGATGTCATTAAGGCTCGATGGTGACACGCGCACCCGGAACAAGGACCACAGGTTGTTAGCGGCCATTTTTCCATCAGTCTCCACTGGAGCTAGAAGTGAGCAGACAGATACTCCTATAGACGCTGCTGGAGCCAGATCATTTGTCTCTGTGATGGACAACGTTTGAAATTCGCCCTTAAGCGGGAGACGGCAGCCTACAACAGTCAAATTGATTGCTGCTTATCACTTCTTTTGTGGTAGGTACAGTTATTCCAGATAGGGGAATGGGTAGGTTAAGTTATTCCAGGGAGGGGAATGCTTATGGGCAAGGCATTATGCTTGATCGGAGGCGGATGAAGTGGCAAAAAAGGCTCGGCCTACACCATGACCATGCCAATCGTCAACCCAAAGTGAATATGAGCCACACAGGTTGGTTGAAATAGCGCAACATGAATGATGGAACCTGGATCCAAGCGTCCCAGGATGCATTTCAGCGAAAACGTTCAACAATGTTCAGCGTGACCAATGTTTCTATCTTGGAAAATGAAATCGCATGATGTATGGAGTGTTTTTGACATATCTTGTCTCAGGATTTGCTTGCAGTCCTACCATATCCCACAAAATGCAGAAGTGCAGTCAATGCAGCTTTTTACCTAAAATGGTAAAAATTGGTCAAAGCCTCATGCGGTTTATTACCTGCCCCTGGAATAACATCAATGGCAATTATAAGAATAATTCTGATAATAGTACAAATTTTGTATGTATGTTTTCAGCCCTACAAAACCATAACTATAGAAGTTTAAATTTATACGTAAAGCTAGATATTTGTAGAAATATCTATATTGATATATAACTATCTATTTATATAGCTAGATATATATCTATGCAGTAACATACATTAGATAGATAGATAGATAGACTGTATATAAGCCTGCAAGTCTTGCACTTGAAGCAGCTTTATGATGTCATTAAGGCTCGATGGTGACACGCGCACCCGGAACAAGGACCACAGGTTGTTAGCGGCCATTTTTCCATCAGTCTCCACTGGAGCTAGAAGTGAGCAGACAGATACTCCTATAGACGCTGCTGGAGCCAGATCATTTGTCTCTGTGATGGACAACGTTTGAAATTCGCCCTTAAGCGGGAGACGGCAGCCTACAACAGTCAAATTGATCGCTGCTTATCACTTCTTTTGTGGTAGGTACAGTTATTCCAGATAGGGGAATGGGTAGGTTAAGTTATTCCAGGGAGGGGAATGCTTATGGGCAAGGCATTATGCTTGATCGGAGGCGGATGAAGTGGCAAAAAAGGCTCGGCCTACACCATGACCATGCCAATCGTCAACCCAAAGTGAATATGAGCCACACAGGTTGGTTGAAATAGCGCAACATGAATGATGGAACCTGGATCCAAGCGTCCCAGGATGCATTTCAGCGAAAACGTTCAACAATGTTCAGCGTGACCAATGTTTCTATCTTGGAAAATGAAATCGCATGATGTATGGAGTGTTTTTGACATATCTTGTCTCAGGATTTGCTTGCAGTCCTACCATATCCCACAAAATGCAGAAGTGCAGTCAATGCAGCTTTTTACCTAAAATGGTAAAAATTGGTCAAAGCCTCATGCGGTTTATTACCTGCCCCTGGAATAACATCAATGGCAATTATAAGAATAATGCTGATAATAGTACAAATTTCGTATGTATGTTTTCAGCCCTACAAAACCATAACTATAGAAGTTTAAATTTATACGTAAAGCTAGATATTTGTAGAAATATCTATATTGATATATAACTATCTATTTATATAGCTAGATATATATCTATGCAGTAACATACATTAGATAGATAGACTGTATATAAGCCTGCAAGTCTTGCACTTGAAGCAGCTTTATGATGTCATTAAGGCTCGATGGTGACACGCGCACCCGGAACAAGGACCACAGGTTGTTAGCGGCCATTTTTCCATCAGTCTCCACTGGAGCTAGAAGTGAGCAGACAGATACTCCTATAGACGCTGCTGGAGCCAGATCATTTGTCTCTGTGATGGACAACGTTTGAAATTCGCCCTTAAGCGGGAGACGGCAGCCTACAACAGTCAAATTGATCGCTGCTTATCACTTCTTTTGTGGTAGGTACAGTTATTCCAGATAGGGGAATGGGTAGGTTAAGTTATTCCAGGGAGGGGAATGCTTATGGGCAAGGCATTATGCTTGATCGGAGGCGGATGAAGTGGCAAAAAAGGCTCGGCCTACACCATGACCATGCCAATCGTCAACCCAAAGTGAATATGAGCCACACAGGTTGGTTGAAATAGCGCAACATGAATGATGGAACCTGGATCCAAGCGTCCCAGGATGCATTTCAGCGAAAACGTTCAACAATGTTCAGCGTGACCAATGTTTCTATCTTGGAAAATGAAATCGCATGATGTATGGAGTGTTTTTGACATATCTTGTCTCAGGATTTGCTTGCAGTCCTACCATATCCCACAAAATGCAGAAGTGCAGTCAATGCAGCTTTTTACCTAAAATGGTAAAAATTGGTCAAAGCCTCATGCGGTTTATTACCTGCCCCTGGAATAACATCAATGGCAATTATAAGAATAATGCTGATAATAGTACAAATTTTGTATGTATGTTTTCAGCCCTACAAAACCATAACTATAGAAGTTTAAATTTATACGTAAAGCTAGATATTTGTAGAAATATCTATATTGATATATAACTATCTATTTATATAGCTAGATATATATCTATGCAGTAACATACATTAGATAGATAGATAGATAGACTGTATATAAGCCTGCAAGTCTTGCACTTGAAGCAGCTTTATGATGTCATTAAGGCTCGATGGTGACACGCGCACCCGGAACAAGGACCACAGGTTGTTAGCGGCTATTTTTCCATCAGTCTCCACTGGAGCTAGAAGTGAGCAGACAGATACTCCTATAGACGCTGCTGGAGCCAGATCATTTGTCTCTGTGATGGACAACGTTTGAAATTCGCCCTTAAGCGGGAGACGGCAGCCTACAACAGTCAAATTGATCGCTGCTTATCACTTCTTTTGTGGTAGGTACAGTTATTCCAGATAGGGGAATGGGTAGGTTAAGTTATTCCAGGGAGGGGAATGCTTATGGGCAAGGCATTATGCTTGATCGGAGGCGGATGAAGTGGCAAAAAAGGCTCGGCCTACACCATGACCATGCCAATCGTCAACCCAAAGTGAATATGAGCCACACAGGTTGGTTGAAATAGCGCAACATGAATGATGGAACCTGGATCCAAGCGTCCCAGGATGCATTTCAGCGAAAACGTTCAACAATGTTCAGCGTGACCAATGTTTCTATCTTGGAAAATGAAATCGCATGATGTATGGAGTGTTTTTGACATATCTTGTCTCAGGATTTGCTTGCAGTCCTACCATATCCCACAAAATGCAGAAGTGCAGTCAATGCAGCTTTTTACCTAAAATGGTAAAAATTGGTCAAAGCCTCATGCGGTTTATTACCTGCCCCTGGAATAACATCAATGGCAATTATAAGAATAATTCTGATAATAGTACAAATTTTGTATGTATGTTTTCAGCCCTACAAAACCATAACTATAGAAGTTTAAATTTATACGTAAAGCTAGATATTTGTAGAAATATCTATATTGATATATAACTATCTATTTATATAGCTAGATATATATCTATGCAGTAACATACATTAGATAGATAGATAGATAGACTGTATATAAGCCTGCAAGTCTTGCACTTGAAGCAGCTTTATGATGTCATTAAGGCTCGATGGTGACACGCGCACCCGGAACAAGGACCACAGGTTGTTAGCGGCCATTTTTCCATCAGTCTCCACTGGAGCTAGAAGTGAGCAGACAGATACTCCTATAGACGCTGCTGGAGCCAGATCATTTGTCTCTGTGATGGACAACGTTTGAAATTCGCCCTTAAGCGGGAGACGGCAGCCTACAACAGTCAAATTGATCGCTGCTTATCACTTCTTTTGTGGTAGGTACAGTTATTCCAGATAGGGGAATGGGTAGGTTAAGTTATTCCAGGGAGGGGAATGCTTATGGGCAAGGCATTATGCTTGATCGGAGGCGGATGAAGTGGCAAAAAAGGCTCGGCCTACACCATGACCATGCCAATCGTCAACCCAAAGTGAATATGAGCCACACAGGTTGGTTGAAATAGCGCAACATGAATGATGGAACCTGGATCCAAGCGTCCCAGGATGCATTTCAGCGAAAACGTTCAACAATGTTCAGCGTGACCAATGTTTCTATCTTGGAAAATGAAATTGCATGATGTATGGAGTGTTTTTGACATATCTTGTCTCAGGATTTGCTTGCAGTCCTACCATATCCCACAAAATGCAGAAGTGCAGTCAATGCAGCTTTTTACCTAAAATGGTAAAAATTGGTCAAAGCCTCATGCGGTTTATTACCTGCCCCTGGAATAACATCAATGGCAATTATAAGAATAATGCTGATAATAATACAAATTTTGTATGTATGTTTTCAGCCCTACAAAACCATAACTATAGAAGTTTAAATTTATACGTAAAGCTAGATATTTGTAGAAATATCTATATTGATATATAACTATCTATTTATATAGCTAGATATATATCTATGCAGTAACATACATTAGATAGATAGATAGATAGACTGTATATAAGCCTGCAAGTCTTGCACTTGAAGCAGCTTTATGATGTCATTAAGGCTCGATGGTGACACGCGCACCCGGAACAAGGACCACAGGTTGTTAGCGGCCATTTTTCCATCAGTCTCCACTGGAGCTAGAAGTGAGCAGACAGATACTCCTATAGACGCTGCTGGAGCCAGATCATTTGTCTCTGTGATGGACAACGTTTGAAATTCGCCCTTAAGCGGGAGACGGCAGCCTACAACAGTCAAATTGATCGCTGCTTATCACTTCTTTTGTGGTAGGTACAGTTATTCCAGATAGGGGAATGGGTAGGTTAAGTTATTCCAGGGAGGGGAATGCTTATGGGCAAGGCATTATGCTTGATCGGAGGCGGATGAAGTGGCAAAAAAGGCTCGGCCTACACCATGACCATGCCAATCGTCAACCCAAAGTGAATATGAGCCACACAGGTTGGTTGAAATAGCGCAACATGAATGATGGAACCTGGATCCAAGCGTCCCAGGATGCATTTCAGCGAAAACGTTCAACAATGTTCAGCGTGACCAATGTTTCTATCTTGGAAAATGAAATTGCATGATGTATGGAGTGTTTTTGACATATCTTGTCTCAGGATTTGCTTGCAGTCCTACCATATCCCACAAAATGCAGAAGTGCAGTCAATGCAGCTTTTTACCTAAAATGGTAAAAATTGGTCAAAGCCTCATGCGGTTTATTACCTGCCCCTGGAATAACATCAATGGCAATTATAAGAATAATGCTGATAATAGTACAAATTTCGTATGTATGTTTTCAGCCCTACAAAACCATAACTATAGAAGTTTAAATTTATACGTAAAGCTAGATATTTGTAGAAATATCTATATTGATATATAACTATCTATTTATATAGCTAGATATATATCTATGCAGTAACATACATTAGATAGATAGATAGATAGATAGATAGATAGACTGTATATAAGCCTGCAAGTCTTGCACTTGAAGCAGCTTTATGATGTCATTAAGGCTCGATGGTGACACGCGCACCCGGAACAAGGACCACAGGTTGTTAGCGGCCATTTTTCCATCAGTCTCCACTGGAGCTAGAAGTGAGCAGACAGATACTCCTATAGACGCTGCTGGAGCCAGATCATTTGTCTCTGTGATGGACAACGTTTGAAATTCGCCCTTAAGCGGGAGACGGCAGCCTACAACAGTCAAATTGATTGCTGCTTATCACTTCTTTTGTGGTAGGTACAGTTATTCCAGATAGGGGAATGGGTAGGTTAAGTTATTCCAGGGAGGGGAATGCTTATGGGCAAGGCATTATGCTTGATCGGAGGCGGATGAAGTGGCAAAAAAGGCTCGGCCTACACCATGACCATGCCAATCGTCAACCCAAAGTGAATATGAGCCACACAGGTTGGTTGAAATAGCGCAACATGAATGATGGAACCTGGATCCAAGCGTCCCAGGATGCATTTCAGCGAAAACGTTCAACAATGTTCAGCGTGACCAATGTTTCTATCTTGGAAAATGAAATCGCATGATGTATGGAGTGTTTTTGACATATCTTGTCTCAGGATTTGCTTGCAGTCCTACCATATCCCACAAAATGCAGAAGTGCAGTCAATGCAGCTTTTTACCTAAAATGGTAAAAATTGGTCAAAGCCTCATGCGGTTTATTACCTGCCCCTGGAATAACATCAATGGCAATTATAAGAATAATTCTGATAATAGTACAAATTTTGTATGTATGTTTTCAGCCCTACAAAACCATAACTATAGAAGTTTAAATTTATACGTAAAGCTAGATATTTGTAGAAATATCTATATTGATATATAACTATCTATTTATATAGCTAGATATATATCTATGCAGTAACATACATTAGATAGATAGATAGATAGACTGTATATAAGCCTGCAAGTCTTGCACTTGAAGCAGCTTTATGATGTCATTAAGGCTCGATGGTGACACGCGCACCCGGAACAAGGACCACAGGTTGTTAGCGGCCATTTTTCCATCAGTCTCCACTGGAGCTAGAAGTGAGCAGACAGATACTCCTATAGACGCTGCTGGAGCCAGATCATTTGTCTCTGTGATGGACAACGTTTGAAATTCGCCCTTAAGCGGGAGACGGCAGCCTACAACAGTCAAATTGATCGCTGCTTATCACTTCTTTTGTGGTAGGTACAGTTATTCCAGATAGGGGAATGGGTAGGTTAAGTTATTCCAGGGAGGGGAATGCTTATGGGCAAGGCATTATGCTTGATCGGAGGCGGATGAAGTGGCAAAAAAGGCTCGGCCTACACCATGACCATGCCAATCGTCAACCCAAAGTGAATATGAGCCACACAGGTTGGTTGAAATAGCGCAACATGAATGATGGAACCTGGATCCAAGCGTCCCAGGATGCATTTCAGCGAAAACGTTCAACAATGTTCAGCGTGACCAATGTTTCTATCTTGGAAAATGAAATTGCATGATGTATGGAGTGTTTTTGACATATCTTGTCTCAGGATTTGCTTGCAGTCCTACCATATCCCACAAAATGCAGAAGTGCAGTCAATGCAGCTTTTTACCTAAAATGGTAAAAATTGGTCAAAGCCTCATGCGGTTTATTACCTGCCCCTGGAATAACATCAATGGCAATTATAAGAATAATGCTGATAATAGTACAAATTTCGTATGTATGTTTTCAGCCCTACAAAACCATAACTATAGAAGTTTAAATTTATACGTAAAGCTAGATATTTGTAGAAATATCTATATTGATATATAACTATCTATTTATATAGCTAGATATATATCTATGCAGTAACATACATTAGATAGATAGATAGATAGATAGATAGATAGATAGATAGATAGATAGACTGTATATAAGCCTGCAAGTCTTGCACTTGAAGCAGCTTTATGATGTCATTAAGGCTCGATGGTGACACGCGCACCCGGAACAAGGACCACAGGTTGTTAGCGGCCATTTTTCCATCAGTCTCCACTGGAGCTAGAAGTGAGCAGACAGATACTCCTATAGACGCTGCTGGAGCCAGATCATTTGTCTCTGTGATGGACAACGTTTGAAATTCGCCCTTAAGCGGGAGACGGCAGCCTACAACAGTCAAATTGATCGCTGCTTATCACTTCTTTTGTGGTAGGTACAGTTATTCCAGATAGGGGAATGGGTAGGTTAAGTTATTCCAGGGAGGGGAATGCTTATGGGCAAGGCATTATGCTTGATCGGAGGCGGATGAAGTGGCAAAAAAGGCTCGGCCTACACCATGACCATGCCAATCGTCAACCCAAAGTGAATATGAGCCACACAGGTTGGTTGAAATAGCGCAACATGAATGATGGAACCTGGATCCAAGCGTCCCAGGATGCATTGCAGCGAAAACGTTCAACAATGTTCAGCGTGACCAATGTTTCTATCTTGGAAAATAAAATTGCATGATGTATGGAGTGTTTTTGACATATCTTGTCTCAGGATTTGCTTGCAGTCCTACCATATCCCACAAAATGCAGAAGTGCAGTCAATGCAGCTTTTTACCTAAAATGGTAAAAATTGGTCAAAGCCTCATGCGGTTTATTACCTGCCCCTAGAATAACATCAATGGCAATTATAAGAATAATGCTGATAATAATACAAATTTTGTATGTATGTTTTCAGCCCTACAAAACCATAACTATAGAAGTTTAAATTTATACGTAAAGCTAGATATTTGTAGAAATATCTATATTGATATATAACTATCTATTTATATAGCTAGATATATATCTATGCAGTAACATACATTAGATAGATAGATAGATAGACTGTATATAAGCCTGCAAGTCTTGCACTTGAAGCAGCTTTATGATGTCATTAAGGCTCGATGGTGACATGCGCACCCGGAACAAGGACCACAGGTTGTTAGCGGCCATTTTTCCATCAGTCTCCACTGGAGCTAGAAGTGAGCAGACAGATACTCCTATAGACGCTGCTGGAGCCAGATCATTTGTCTCTGTGATGGACAACGTTTGAAATTCGCCCTTAAGCGGGAGACGGCAGCCTACAACAGTCAAATTGATCGCTGCTTATCACTTCTTTTGTGGTAGGTACAGTTATTCCAGATAGGGGAATGGGTAGGTTAAGTTATTCCAGGGAGGGGAATGCTTATGGGCAAGGCATTATGCTTGATCGGAGGCGGATGAAGTGGCAAAAAAGGCTCGGCCTACACCATGACCATGCCAATCGTCAACCCAAAGTGAATATGAGCCACACAGGTTGGTTGAAATAGCGCAACATGAATGATGGAACCTGGATCCAAGCGTCCCAGGATGCATTGCAGCGAAAACGTTCAACAATGTTCAGCGTGACCAATGTTTCTATCTTGGAAAATGAAATTGCATGATGTATGGAGTGTTTTTGACATATCTTGTCTCAGGATTTGCTTGCAGTCCTACCATATCCCACAAAATGCAGAAGTGCAGTCAATGCAGCTTTTTACCTAAAATGGTAAAAATTGGTCAAAGCCTCATGCGGTTTATTACCTGCCCCTGGAATAACATCAATGGCAATTATAAGAATAATGCTGATAATAATACAAATTTTGTATGTATGTTTTCAGCCCTACAAAACCATAACTATAGAAGTTTAAATTTATACGTAAAGCTAGATATTTGTAGAAATATCTATATTGATATATAACTATCTATTTATATAGCTAGATATATATCTATGCAGTAACATACATTAGATAGATAGATAGATAGATAGATAGATAGATAGATAGATAGATAGATAGATAGACTGTATATAAGCCTGCAAGTCTTGCACTTGAAGCAGCTTTATGATGTCATTAAGGCTCGATGGTGACACGCGCACCCGGAACAAGGACCACAGGTTGTTAGCGGCCATTTTTCCATCAGTCTCCACTGGAGCTAGAAGTGAGCAGACAGATACTCCTATAGACGCTGCTGGAGCCAGATCATTTGTCTCTGTGATGGACAACGTTTGAAATTCGCCCTTAAGCGGGAGACGGCAGCCTACAACAGTCAAATTGATCGCTGCTTATCACTTCTTTTGTGGTAGGTACAGTTATTCCAGATAGGGGAATGGGTAGGTTAAGTTATTCCAGGGAGGGGAATGCTTATGGGCAAGGCATTATGCTTGATCGGAGGCGGATGAAGTGGCAAAAAAGGCTCGGCCTACACCATGACCATGCCAATCGTCAACCCAAAGTGAATATGAGCCACACAGGTTGGTTGAAATAGCGCAACATGAATGATGGAACCTGGATCCAAGCGTCCCAGGATGCATTGCAGCGAAAACGTTCAACAATGTTCAGCGTGACCAATGTTTCTATCTTGGAAAATAAAATTGCATGATGTATGGAGTGTTTTTGACATATCTTGTCTCAGGATTTGCTTGCAGTCCTACCATATCCCACAAAATGCAGAAGTGCAGTCAATGCAGCTTTTTACCTAAAATGGTAAAAATTGGTCAAAGCCTCATGCGGTTTATTACCTGCCCCTGGAATAACATCAATGGCAATTATAAGAATAATGCTGATAATAATACAAATTTTGTATGTATGTTTTCAGCCCTACAAAACCATAACTATAGAAGTTTAAATTTATACGTAAAGCTAGATATTTGTAGAAATATCTATATTGATATATAACTATCTATTTATATAGCTAGATATATATCTATGCAGTAACATACATTAGATAGATAGATAGATAGACTGTATATAAGCCTGCAAGTCTTGCACTTGAAGCAGCTTTATGATGTCATTAAGGCTCGATGGTGACATGCGCACCCGGAACAAGGACCACAGGTTGTTAGCGGCCATTTTTCCATCAGTCTCCACTGGAGCTAGAAGTGAGCAGACAGATACTCCTATAGACGCTGCTGGAGCCAGATCATTTGTCTCTGTGATGGACAACGTTTGAAATTCGCCCTTAAGCGGGAGACGGCAGCCTACAACAGTCAAATTGATCGCTGCTTATCACTTCTTTTGTGGTAGGTACAGTTATTCCAGATAGGGGAATGGGTAGGTTAAGTTATTCCAGGGAGGGGAATGCTTATGGGCAAGGCATTATGCTTGATCGGAGGCGGATGAAGTGGCAAAAAAGGCTCGGCCTACACCATGACCATGCCAATCGTCAACCCAAAGTGAATATGAGCCACACAGGTTGGTTGAAATAGCGCAACATGAATGATGGAACCTGGATCCAAGCGTCCCAGGATGCATTGCAGCGAAAACGTTCAACAATGTTCAGCGTGACCAATGTTTCTATCTTGGAAAATGAAATTGCATGATGTATGGAGTGTTTTTGACATATCTTGTCTCAGGATTTGCTTGCAGTCCTACCATATCCCACAAAATGCAGAAGTGCAGTCAATGCAGCTTTTTACCTAAAATGGTAAAAATTGGTCAAAGCCTCATGCGGTTTATTACCTGCCCCTGGAATAACATCAATGGCAATTATAAGAATAATGCTGATAATAATACAAATTTTGTATGTATGTTTTCAGCCCTACAAAACCATAACTATAGAAGTTTAAATTTATACGTAAAGCTAGATATTTGTAGAAATATCTATATTGATATATAACTATCTATTTATATAGCTAGATATATATCTATGCAGTAACATACATTAGATAGATAGATAGATAGATAGATAGATAGATAGATAGACTGTATATAAGCCTGCAAGTCTTGCACTTGAAGCAGCTTTATGATGTCATTAAGGCTCGATGGTGACACGCGCACCCGGAACAAGGACCACAGGTTGTTAGCGGCCATTTTTCCATCAGTCTCCACTGGAGCTAGAAGTGAGCAGACAGATACTCCTATAGACGCTGCTGGAGCCAGATCATTTGTCTCTGTGATGGACAACGTTTGAAATTCGCCCTTAAGCGGGAGACGGCAGCCTACAACAGTCAAATTGATCGCTGCTTATCACTTCTTTTGTGGTAGGTACAGTTATTCCAGATAGGGGAATGGGTAGGTTAAGTTATTCCAGGGAGGGGAATGCTTATGGGCAAGGCATTATGCTTGATCGGAGGCGGATGAAGTGGCAAAAAAGGCTCGGCCTACACCATGACCATGCCAATCGTCAACCCAAAGTGAATATGAGCCACACAGGTTGGTTGAAATAGCGCAACATGAATGATGGAACCTGGATCCAAGCGTCCCAGGATGCATTGCAGCGAAAACGTTCAACAATGTTCAGCGTGACCAATGTTTCTATCTTGGAAAATAAAATTGCATGATGTATGGAGTGTTTTTGACATATCTTGTCTCAGGATTTGCTTGCAGTCCTACCATATCCCACAAAATGCAGAAGTGCAGTCAATGCAGCTTTTTACCTAAAATGGTAAAAATTGGTCAAAGCCTCATGCGGTTTATTACCTGCCCCTGGAATAACATCAATGGCAATTATAAGAATAATGCTGATAATAATACAAATTTTGTATGTATGTTTTCAGCCCTACAAAACCATAACTATAGAAGTTTAAATTTATACGTAAAGCTAGATATTTGTAGAAATATCTATATTGATATATAACTATCTATTTATATAGCTAGATATATATCTATGCAGTAACATACATTAGATAGATAGATAGATAGACTGTATATAAGCCTGCAAGTCTTGCACTTGAAGCAGCTTTATGATGTCATTAAGGCTCGATGGTGACATGCGCACCCGGAACAAGGACCACAGGTTGTTAGCGGCCATTTTTCCATCAGTCTCCACTGGAGCTAGAAGTGAGCAGACAGATACTCCTATAGACGCTGCTGGAGCCAGATCATTTGTCTCTGTGATGGACAACGTTTGAAATTCGCCCTTAAGCGGGAGACGGCAGCCTACAACAGTCAAATTGATCGCTGCTTATCACTTCTTTTGTGGTAGGTACAGTTATTCCAGATAGGGGAATGGGTAGGTTAAGTTATTCCAGGGAGGGGAATGCTTATGGGCAAGGCATTATGCTTGATCGGAGGCGGATGAAGTGGCAAAAAAGGCTCGGCCTACACCATGACCATGCCAATCGTCAACCCAAAGTGAATATGAGCCACACAGGTTGGTTGAAATAGCGCAACATGAATGATGGAACCTGGATCCAAGCGTCCCAGGATGCATTGCAGCGAAAACGTTCAACAATGTTCAGCGTGACCAATGTTTCTATCTTGGAAAATGAAATTGCATGATGTATGGAGTGTTTTTGACATATCTTGTCTCAGGATTTGCTTGCAGTCCTACCATATCCCACAAAATGCAGAAGTGCAGTCAATGCAGCTTTTTACCTAAAATGGTAAAAATTGGTCAAAGCCTCATGCGGTTTATTACCTGCCCCTGGAATAACATCAATGGCAATTATAAGAATAATGCTGATAATAATACAAATTTTGTATGTATGTTTTCAGCCCTACAAAACCATAACTATAGAAGTTTAAATTTATACGTAAAGCTAGATATTTGTAGAAATATCTATATTGATATATAACTATCTATTTATATAGCTAGATATATATCTATGCAGTAACATACATTAGATAGATAGATAGATAGATAGATAGACTGTATATAAGCCTGCAAGTCTTGCACTTGAAGCAGCTTTATGATGTCATTAAGGCTCGATGGTGACACGCGCACCCGGAACAAGGACCACAGGTTGTTAGCGGCCATTTTTCCATCAGTCTCCACTGGAGCTAGAAGTGAGCAGACAGATACTCCTATAGACGCTGCTGGAGCCAGATCATTTGTCTCTGTGATGGACAACGTTTGAAATTCGCCCTTAAGCGGGAGACGGCAGCCTACAACAGTCAAATTGATCGCTGCTTATCACTTCTTTTGTGGTAGGTACAGTTATTCCAGATAGGGGAATGGGTAGGTTAAGTTATTCCAGGGAGGGGAATGCTTATGGGCAAGGCATTATGCTTGATCGGAGGCGGATGAAGTGGCAAAAAAGGCTCGGCCTACACCATGACCATGCCAATCGTCAACCCAAAGTGAATATGAGCCACACAGGTTGGTTGAAATAGCGCAACATGAATGATGGAACCTGGATCCAAGCGTCCCAGGATGCATTTCAGCGAAAACGTTCAACAATGTTCAGCGTGACCAATGTTTCTATCTTGGAAAATGAAATCGCATGATGTATGGAGTGTTTTTGACATATCTTGTCTCAGGATTTGCTTGCAGTCCTACCATATCCCACAAAATGCAGAAGTGCAGTCAATGCAGCTTTTTACCTAAAATGGTAAAAATTGGTCAAAGCCTCATGCGGTTTATTACCTGCCCCTGGAATAACATCAATGGCAATTATAAGAATAATGCTGATAATAATACAAATTTTGTATGTATGTTTTCAGCCCTACAAAACCATAACTATAGAAGTTTAAATTTATACGTAAAGCTAGATATTTGTAGAAATATCTATATTGATATATAACTATCTATTTATATAGCTAGATATATATCTATGCAGTAACATACATTAGATAGATAGATAGATAGACTGTATATAAGCCTGCAAGTCTTGCACTTGAAGCAGCTTTATGATGTCATTAAGGCTCGATGGTGACATGCGCACCCGGAACAAGGACCACAGGTTGTTAGCGGCCATTTTTCCATCAGTCTCCACTGGAGCTAGAAGTGAGCAGACAGATACTCCTATAGACGCTGCTGGAGCCAGATCATTTGTCTCTGTGATGGACAACGTTTGAAATTCGCCCTTAAGCGGGAGACGGCAGCCTACAACAGTCAAATTGATCGCTGCTTATCACTTCTTTTGTGGTAGGTACAGTTATTCCAGATAGGGGAATGGGTAGGTTAAGTTATTCCAGGGAGGGGAATGCTTATGGGCAAGGCATTATGCTTGATCGGAGGCGGATGAAGTGGCAAAAAAGGCTCGGCCTACACCATGACCATGCCAATCGTCAACCCAAAGTGAATATGAGCCACACAGGTTGGTTGAAATAGCGCAACATGAATGATGGTACCTGGATCCAAGCGTCCCAGGATGCATTGCAGCGAAAACGTTCAACAATGTTCAGCGTGACCAATGTTTCTATCTTGGAAAATGAAATTGCATGATGTATGGAGTGTTTTTGACATATCTTGTCTCAGGATTTGCTTGCAGTCCTACCATATCCCACAAAATGCAGAAGTGCAGTCAATGCAGCTTTTTACCTAAAATGGTAAAAATTGGTCAAAGCCTCATGCGGTTTATTACCTGCCCCTGGAATAACATCAATGGCAATTATAAGAATAATGCTGATAATAGTACAAATTTTGTATGTATGTTTTCAGCCCTACAAAACCATAACTATAGAAGTTTAAATTTATACGTAAAGCTAGATATTTGTAGAAATATCTATATTGATATATAACTATCTATTTATATAGCTAGATATATATCTATGCAGTAACATACATTAGATAGATAGATAGATAGACTGTATATAAGCCTGCAAGTCTTGCACTTGAAGCAGCTTTATGATGTCATTAAGGCTCGATGGTGACACGCGCACCCGGAACAAGGACCACAGGTTGTTAGCGGCCATTTTTCCATCAGTCTCCACTGGAGCTAGAAGTGAGCAGACAGATACTCCTATAGACGCTGCTGGAGCCAGATCATTTGTCTCTGTGATGGACAACGTTTGAAATTCGCCCTTAAGCGGGAGACGGCAGCCTACAACAGTCAAATTGATCGCTGCTTATCACTTCTTTTGTGGTAGGTACAGTTATTCCAGATAGGGGAATGGGTAGGTTAAGTTATTCCAGGGAGGGGAATGCTTATGGGCAAGGCATTATGCTTGATCGGAGGCGGATGAAGTGGCAAAAAAGGCTCGGCCTACACCATGACCATGCCAATCGTCAACCCAAAGTGAATATGAGCCACACAGGTTGGTTGAAATAGCGCAACATGAATGATGGAACCTGGATCCAAGCGTCCCAGGATGCATTGCAGCGAAAACGTTCAACAATGTTCAGCGTGACCAATGTTTCTATCTTGGAAAATGAAATTGCATGATGTATGGAGTGTTTTTGACATATCTTGTCTCAGGATTTGCTTGCAGTCCTACCATATCCCACAAAATGCAGAAGTGCAGTCAATGCAGCTTTTTACCTAAAATGGTAAAAATTGGTCAAAGCCTCATGCGGTTTATTACCTGCCCCTGGAATAACATCAATGGCAATTATAAGAATAATGCTGATAATAGTACAAATTTTGTATGTATGTTTTCAGCCCTACAAAACCATAACTATAGAAGTTTAAATTTATACGTAAAGCTAGATATTTGTAGAAATATCTATATTGATATATAACTATCTATTTATATAGCTAGATATATATCTATGCAGTAACATACATTAGATAGATAGATAGATAGACTGTATATAAGCCTGCAAGTCTTGCACTTGAAGCAGCTTTATGATGTCATTAAGGCTCGATGGTGATACGCGCACCCGGAACAAGGACCACAGGTTGTTAGCGGCCATTTTTCCATCAGTCTCCACTGGAGCTAGAAGTGAGCAGACAGATACTCCTATAGACGCTGCTGGAGCCAGATCATTTGTCTCTGTGATGGACAACGTTTGAAATTCGCCCTTAAGCGGGAGACGGCAGCCTACAACAGTCAAATTGATCGCTGCTTATCACTTCTTTTGTGGTAGGTACAGTTATTCCAGATAGGGGAATGGGTAGGTTAAGTTATTCCAGGGAGGGGAATGCTTATGGGCAAGGCATTATGCTTGATCGGAGGCGGATGAAGTGGCAAAAAAGGCTCGGCCTACACCATGACCATGCCAATCGTCAACCCAAAGTGAATATGAGCCACACAGGTTGGTTGAAATAGCGCAACATGAATGATGGAACCTGGATCCAAGCGTCCCAGGATGCATTTCAGCGAAAACGTTCAACAATGTTCAGCGTGACCAATGTTTCTATCTTGGAAAATGAAATTGCATGATGTATGGAGTGTTTTTGACATATCTTGTCTCAGGATTTGCTTGCAGTCCTACCATATCCCACAAAATGCAGAAGTGCAGTCAATGCAGCTTTTTACCTAAAATGGTAAAAATTGGTCAAAGCCTCATGCGGTTTATTACCTGCCCCTGGAATAACATCAATGGCAATTATAAGAATAATGCTGATAATAGTACAAATTTTGTATGTATGTTTTCAGCCCTACAAAACCATAACTATAGAAGTTTAAATTTATACGTAAAGCTAGATATTTGTAGAAATATCTATATTGATATATAACTATCTATTTATATAGCTAGATATATATCTATGCAGTAACATACATTAGATAGATAGATAGATAGATAGATAGATAGATAGATAGATAGATAGATAGACTGTATATAAGCCTGCAAGTCTTGCACTTGAAGCAGCTTTATGATGTCATTAAGGCTCGATGGTGACACGCGCACCCGGAACAAGGACCACAGGTTGTTAGCGGCCATTTTTCCATCAGTCTCCACTGGAGCTAGAAGTGAGCAGACAGATACTCCTATAGACGCTGCTGGAGCCAGATCATTTGTCTCTGTGATGGACAACGTTTGAAATTCGCCCTTAAGCGGGAGACGGCAGCCTACAACAGTCAAATTGATCGCTGCTTATCACTTCTTTTGTGGTAGGTACAGTTATTCCAGATAGGGGAATGGGTAGGTTAAGTTATTCCAGGGAGGGGAATGCTTATGGGCAAGGCATTATGCTTGATCGGAGGCGGATGAAGTGGCAAAAAAGGCTCGGCCTACACCATGACCATGCCAATCGTCAACCCAAAGTGAATATGAGCCACACAGGTTGGTTGAAATAGCGCAACATGAATGATGGAACCTGGATCCAAGCGTCCCAGGATGCATTGCAGCGAAAACGTTCAACAATGTTCAGCGTGACCAATGTTTCTATCTTGGAAAATGAAATTGCATGATGTATGGAGTGTTTTTGACATATCTTGTCTCAGGATTTGCTTGCAGTCCTACCATATCCCACAAAATGCAGAAGTGCAGTCAATGCAGCTTTTTACCTAAAATGGTAAAAATTGGTCAAAGCCTCATGCGGTTTATTACCTGCCCCTGGAATAACATCAATGGCAATTATAAGAATAATGCTGATAATAATACAAATTTTGTATGTATGTTTTCAGCCCTACAAAACCATAACTATAGAAGTTTAAATTTATACGTAAAGCTAGATATTTGTAGAAATATCTATATTGATATATAACTATCTATTTATATAGCTAGATATATATCTATGCAGTAACATACATTAGATAGATAGATAGATAGACTGTATATAAGCCTGCAAGTCTTGCACTTGAAGCAGCTTTATGATGTCATTAAGGCTCGATGGTGACACGCGCACCCGGAACAAGGACCACAGGTTGTTAGCGGCCATTTTTCCATCAGTCTCCACTGGAGCTAGAAGTGAGCAGACAGATACTCCTATAGACGCTGCTG
Organism: Eleutherodactylus coqui; assembly: GCF_035609145.1. NCBI lineage: Eukaryota > Metazoa > Chordata > Amphibia > Anura > Eleutherodactylidae > Eleutherodactylus > Eleutherodactylus coqui. The sequence goes on from NC_089849.1 coordinate 106,288,762, forward strand.
GAGCCAGATCATTTGTCTCTGTGATGGACAACGTTTGAAATTCGCCCTTAAGCGGGAGACGGCAGCCTACAACAGTCAAATTGATCGCTGCTTATCACTTCTTTTGTGGTAGGTACAGTTATTCCAGATAGGGGAATGGGTAGGTTAAGTTATTCCAGGGAGGGGAATGCTTATGGGCAAGGCATTATGCTTGATCGGAGGCGGATGAAGTGGCAAAAAAGGCTCGGCCTACACCATGACCATGCCAATCGTCAACCCAAAGTGAATATGAGCCACACAGGTTGGTTGAAATAGCGCAACATGAATGATGGAACCTGGATCCAAGCGTCCCAGGATGCATTTCAGCGAAAACGTTCAACAATGTTCAGCGTGACCAATGTTTCTATCTTGGAAAATGAAATTGCATGATGTATGGAGTGTTTTTGACATATCTTGTCTCAGGATTTGCTTGCAGTCCTACCATATCCCACAAAATGCAGAAGTGCAGTCAATGCAGCTTTTTACCTAAAATGGTAAAAATTGGTCAAAGCCTCATGCGGTTTATAACCTGCCCCTGGAATAACATCAATGGCAATTATAAGAATAATGCTGATAATAGTACAAATTTTGTATGTATGTTTTCAGCCCTACAAAACCATAACTATAGAAGTTTAAATTTATACGTAAAGCTAGATATTTGTAGAAATATCTATATTGATATATAACTATCTATTTATATAGCTAGATATATATCTATGCAGTAACATACATTAGATAGATAGATAGATAGACTGTATATAAGCCTGCAAGTCTTGCACTTGAAGCAGCTTTATGATGTCATTAAGGCTCGATGGTGATACGCGCACCCGGAACAAGGACCACAGGTTGTTAGCGGCCATTTTTCCATCAGTCTCCACTGGAGCTAGAAGTGAGCAGACAGATACTCCTATAGACGCTGCTGGAGCCAGATCATTTGTCTCTGTGATGGACAACGTTTGAAATTCGCCCTTAAGCGGGAGACGGCAGCCTACAACAGTCAAATTGATCGCTGCTTATCACTTCTTTTGTGGTAGGTACAGTTATTCCAGATAGGGGAATGGGTAGGTTAAGTTATTCCAGGGAGGGGAATGCTTATGGGCAAGGCATTATGCTTGATCGGAGGCGGATGAAGTGGCAAAAAAGGCTCGGCCTACACCATGACCATGCCAATCGTCAACCCAAAGTGAATATGAGCCACACAGGTTGGTTGAAATAGCGCAACATGAATGATGGAACCTGGATCCAAGCGTCCCAGGATGCATTTCAGCGAAAACGTTCAACAATGTTCAGCGTGACCAATGTTTCTATCTTGGAAAATGAAATTGCATGATGTATGGAGTGTTTTTGACATATCTTGTCTCAGGATTTGCTTGCAGTCCTACCATATCCCACAAAATGCAGAAGTGCAGTCAATGCAGCTTTTTACCTAAAATGGTAAAAATTGGTCAAAGCCTCATGCGGTTTATTACCTGCCCCTGGAATAACATCAATGGCAATTATAAGAATAATGCTGATAATAGTACAAATTTTGTATGTATGTTTTCAGCCCTACAAAACCATAACTATAGAAGTTTAAATTTATACGTAAAGCTAGATATTTGTAGAAATATCTATATTGATATATAACTATCTATTTATATAGCTAGATATATATCTATGCAGTAACATACATTAGATAGATAGATAGATAGATAGATAGATAGATAGATAGATAGATAGACTGTATATAAGCCTGCAAGTCTTGCACTTGAAGCAGCTTTATGATGTCATTAAGGCTCGATGGTGACACGCGCACCCGGAACAAGGACCACAGGTTGTTAGCGGCCATTTTTCCATCAGTCTCCACTGGAGCTAGAAGTGAGCAGACAGATACTCCTATAGACGCTGCTGGAGCCAGATCATTTGTCTCTGTGATGGACAACGTTTGAAATTCGCCCTTAAGCGGGAGACGGCAGCCTACAACAGTCAAATTGATCGCTGCTTATCACTTCTTTTGTGGTAGGTACAGTTATTCCAGATAGGGGAATGGGTAGGTTAAGTTATTCCAGGGAGGGGAATGCTTATGGGCAAGGCATTATGCTTGATCGGAGGCGGATGAAGTGGCAAAAAAGGCTCGGCCTACACCATGACCATGCCAATCGTCAACCCAAAGTGAATATGAGCCACACAGGTTGGTTGAAATAGCGCAACATGAATGATGGAACCTGGATCCAAGCGTCCCAGGATGCATTTCAGCGAAAACGTTCAACAATGTTCAGCGTGACCAATGTTTCTATCTTGGAAAATGAAATTGCATGATGTATGGAGTGTTTTTGACATATCTTGTCTCAGGATTTGCTTGCAGTCCTACCATATCCCACAAAATGCAGAAGTGCAGTCAATGCAGCTTTTTACCTAAAATGGTAAAAATTGGTCAAAGCCTCATGCGGTTTATTACCTGCCCCTGGAATAACATCAATGGCAATTATAAGAATAATGCTGATAATAATACAAATTTTGTATGTATGTTTTCAGCCCTACAAAACCATAACTATAGAAGTTTAAATTTATACGTAAAGCTAGATATTTGTAGAAATATCTATATTGATATATAACTATCTATTTATATAGCTAGATATATATCTATGCAGTAACATACATTAGATAGATAGATAGATAGATAGACTGTATATAAGCCTGCAAGTCTTGCACTTGAAGCAGCTTTATGATGTCATTAAGGCTCGATGGTGACACGCGCACCCGGAACAAGGACCACAGGTTGTTAGCGGCCATTTTTCCATCAGTCTCCACTGGAGCTAGAAGTGAGCAGACAGATACTCCTATAGACGCTGCTGGAGCCAGATCATTTGTCTCTGTGATGGACAACGTTTGAAATTCGCCCTTAAGCGGGAGACGGCAGCCTACAACAGTCAAATTGATCGCTGCTTATCACTTCTTTTGTGGTAGGTACAGTTATTCCAGATAGGGGAATGTGTAGGTTAAGTTATTCCAGGGAGGGGAATGCTTATGGGCAAGGCATTATGCTTGATCGGAGGCGGATGAAGTGGCAAAAAAGGCTCGGCCTACACCATGACCATGCCAATCGTCAACCCAAAGTGAATATGAGCCACACAGGTTGGTTGAAATAGCGCAACATGAATGATGGAACCTGGATCCAAGCGTCCCAGGATGCATTTCAGCGAAAACGTTCAACAATGTTCAGCGTGACCAATGTTTCTATCTTGGAAAATGAAATTGCATGATGTATGGAGTGTTTTTGACATATCTTGTCTCAGGATTTGCTTGCAGTCCTACCATATCCCACAAAATGCAGAAGTGCAGTCAATGCAGCTTTTTACCTAAAATGGTAAAAATTGGTCAAAGCCTCATGCGGTTTATAACCTGCCCCTGGAATAACATCAATGGCAATTATAAGAATAATGCTGATAATAGTACAAATTTTGTATGTATGTTTTCAGCCCTACAAAACCATAACTATAGAAGTTTAAATTTATACGTAAAGCTAGATATTTGTAGAAATATCTATATTGATATATAACTATCTATTTATATAGCTAGATATATATCTATGCAGTAACATACATTAGATAGATAGATAGATAGACTGTATATAAGCCTGCAAGTCTTGCACTTGAAGCAGCTTTATGATGTCATTAAGGCTCGATGGTGATACGCGCACCCGGAACAAGGACCACAGGTTGTTAGCGGCCATTTTTCCATCAGTCTCCACTGGAGCTAGAAGTGAGCAGACAGATACTCCTATAGACGCTGCTGGAGCCAGATCATTTGTCTCTGTGATGGACAACGTTTGAAATTCGCCCTTAAGCGGGAGACGGCAGCCTACAACAGTCAAATTGATCGCTGCTTATCACTTCTTTTGTGGTAGGTACAGTTATTCCAGATAGGGGAATGGGTAGGTTAAGTTATTCCAGGGAGGGGAATGCTTATGGGCAAGGCATTATGCTTGATCGGAGGCGGATGAAGTGGCAAAAAAGGCTCGGCCTACACCATGACCATGCCAATCGTCAACCCAAAGTGAATATGAGCCACACAGGTTGGTTGAAATAGCGCAACATGAATGATGGAACCTGGATCCAAGCGTCCCAGGATGCATTTCAGCGAAAACGTTCAACAATGTTCAGCGTGACCAATGTTTCTATCTTGGAAAATGAAATTGCATGATGTATGGAGTGTTTTTGACATATCTTGTCTCAGGATTTGCTTGCAGTCCTACCATATCCCACAAAATGCAGAAGTGCAGTCAATGCAGCTTTTTACCTAAAATGGTAAAAATTGGTCAAAGCCTCATGCGGTTTATTACCTGCCCCTGGAATAACATCAATGGCAATTATAAGAATAATGCTGATAATAGTACAAATTTTGTATGTATGTTTTCAGCCCTACAAAACCATAACTATAGAAGTTTAAATTTATACGTAAAGCTAGATATTTGTAGAAATATCTATATTGATATATAACTATCTATTTATATAGCTAGATATATATCTATGCAGTAACATACATTAGATAGATAGATAGATAGATAGACTGTATATAAGCCTGCAAGTCTTGCACTTGAAGCAGCTTTATGATGTCATTAAGGCTCGATGGTGACACGCGCACCCGGAACAAGGACCACAGGTTGTTAGCGGCCATTTTTCCATCAGTCTCCACTGGAGCTAGAAGTGAGCAGACAGATACTCCTATAGACGCTGCTGGAGCCAGATCATTTGTCTCTGTGATGGACAACGTTTGAAATTCTCCCTTAAGCGGGAGACGGCAGCCTACAACAGTCAAATTGATCGCTGCTTATCACTTCTTTTGTGGTAGGTACAGTTATTCCAGATAGGGGAATGGGTAGGTTAAGTTATTCCAGGGAGGGGAATGCTTATGGGCAAGGCATTATGCTTGATCGGAGGCGGATGAAGTGGCAAAAAAGGCTCGGCCTACACCATGACCATGCCAATCGTCAACCCAAAGTGAATATGAGCCACACAGGTTGGTTGAAATAGCGCAACATGAATGATGGAACCTGGATCCAAGCGTCCCAGGATGCATTTCAGCGAAAACGTTCAACAATGTTCAGCGTGACCAATGTTTCTATCTTGGAAAATGAAATTGCATGATGTATGGAGTGTTTTTGACATATCTTGTCTCAGGATTTGCTTGCAGTCCTACCATATCCCACAAAATGCAGAAGTGCAGTCAATGCAGCTTTTTACCTAAAATGGTAAAAATTGGTCAAAGCCTCATGCGGTTTATAACCTGCCCCTGGAATAACATCAATGGCAATTATAAGAATAATGCTGATAATAGTACAAATTTTGTATGTATGTTTTCAGCCCTACAAAACCATAACTATAGAAGTTTAAATTTATACGTAAAGCTAGATATTTGTAGAAATATCTATATTGATATATAACTATCTATTTATATAGCTAGATATATATCTATGCAGTAACATACATTAGATAGATAGATAGATAGATAGACTGTATATAAGCCTGCAAGTCTTGCACTTGAAGCAGCTTTATGATGTCATTAAGGCTCGATGGTGACACGCGCACCCGGAACAAGGACCACAGGTTGTTAGCGGCCATTTTTCCATCAGTCTCCACTGGAGCTAGAAGTGAGCAGACAGATACTCCTATAGACGCTGCTGGAGCCAGATCATTTGTCTCTGTGATGGACAACGTTTGAAATTCTCCCTTAAGCGGGAGACGGCAGCCTACAACAGTCAAATTGATCGCTGCTTATCACTTCTTTTGTGGTAGGTACAGTTATTCCAGATAGGGGAATGGGTAGGTTAAGTTATTCCAGGGAGGGGAATGCTTATGGGCAAGGCATTATGCTTGATCGGAGGCGGATGAAGTGGCAAAAAAGGCTCGGCCTACACCATGACCATGCCAATCGTCAACCCAAAGTGAATATGAGCCACACAGGTTGGTTGAAATAGCGCAACATGAATGATGGAACCTGGATCCAAGCGTCCCAGGATGCATTGCAGCGAAAACGTTCAACAATGTTCAGCGTGACCAATGTTTCTATCTTGGAAAATGAAATTGCATGATGTATGGAGTGTTTTTGACATATCTTGTCTCAGGATTTGCTTGCAGTCCTACCATATCCCACAAAATGCAGAAGTGCAGTCAATGCAGCTTTTTACCTAAAATGGTAAAAATTGGTCAAAGCCTCATGCGGTTTATTACCTGCCCCTGGAATAACATCAATGGCAATTATAAGAATAATGCTGATAATAATACAAATTTTGTATGTATGTTTTCAGCCCTACAAAACCATAACTATAGAAGTTTAAATTTATACGTAAAGCTAGATATTTGTAGAAATATCTATATTGATATATAACTATCTATTTATATAGCTAGATATATATCTATGCAGTAACATACATTAGATAGATAGATAGATAGACTGTATATAAGCCTGCAAGTCTTGCACTTGAAGCAGCTTTATGATGTCATTAAGGCTCGATGGTGACACGCGCACCCGGAACAAGGACCACAGGTTGTTAGCGGCCATTTTTCCATCAGTCTCCACTGGAGCTAGAAGTGAGCAGACAGATACTCCTATAGACGCTGCTGGAGCCAGATCATTTGTCTCTGTGATGGACAACGTTTGAAATTCGCCCTTAAGCGGGAGACGGCAGCCTACAACAGTCAAATTGATCGCTGCTTATCACTTCTTTTGTGGTAGGTACAGTTATTCCAGATAGGGGAATGGGTAGGTTAAGTTATTCCAGGGAGGGGAATGCTTATGGGCAAGGCATTATGCTTGATCGGAGGCGGATGAAGTGGCAAAAAAGGCTCGGCCTACACCATGACCATGCCAATCGTCAACCCAAAGTGAATATGAGCCACACAGGTTGGTTGAAATAGCGCAACATGAATGATGGAACCTGGATCCAAGCGTCCCAGGATGCATTTCAGCGAAAACGTTCAACAATGTTCAGCGTGACCAATGTTTCTATCTTGGAAAATGAAATTGCATGATGTATGGAGTGTTTTTGACATATCTTGTCTCAGGATTTGCTTGCAGTCCTACCATATCCCACAAAATGCAGAAGTGCAGTCAATGCAGCTTTTTACCTAAAATGGTAAAAATTGGTCAAAGCCTCATGCGGTTTATTACCTGCCCCTGGAATAACATCAATGGCAATTATAAGAATAATGCTGATAATAGTACAAATTTTGTATGTATGTTTTCAGCCCTACAAAACCATAACTATAGAAGTTTAAATTTATACGTAAAGCTAGATATTTGTAGAAATATCTATATTGATATATAACTATCTATTTATATAGCTAGATATATATCTATGCAGTAACATACATTAGATAGATAGATAGATAGACTGTATATAAGCCTGCAAGTCTTGCACTTGAAGCAGCTTTATGATGTCATTAAGGCTCGATGGTGACACGCGCACCCGGAACAAGGACCACAGGTTGTTAGCGGCCATTTTTCCATCAGTCTCCACTGGAGCTAGAAGTGAGCAGACAGATACTCCTATAGACGCTGCTGGAGCCAGATCATTTGTCTCTGTGATGGACAACGTTTGAAATTCGCCCTTAAGCGGGAGACGGCAGCCTACAACAGTCAAATTGATCGCTGCTTATCACTTCTTTTGTGGTAGGTACAGTTATTCCAGATAGGGGAATGGGTAGGTTAAGTTATTCCAGGGAGGGGAATGCTTATGGGCAAGGCATTATGCTTGATCGGAGGCGGATGAAGTGGCAAAAAAGGCTCGGCCTACACCATGACCATGCCAATCGTCAACCCAAAGTGAATATGAGCCACACAGGTTGGTTGAAATAGCGCAACATGAATGATGGAACCTGGATCCAAGCGTCCCAGGATGCATTTCAGCGAAAACGTTCAACAATGTTCAGCGTGACCAATGTTTCTATCTTGGAAAATGAAATCGCATGATGTATGGAGTGTTTTTGACATATCTTGTCTCAGGATTTGCTTGCAGTCCTACCATATCCCACAAAATGCAGAAGTGCAGTCAATGCAGCTTTTTACCTAAAATGGTAAAAATTGGTCAAAGCCTCATGCGGTTTATTACCTGCCCCTGGAATAACATCAATGGCAATTATAAGAATAATGCTGATAATAATACAAATTTTGTATGTATGTTTTCAGCCCTACAAAACCATAACTATAGAAGTTTAAATTTATACGTAAAGCTAGATATTTGTAGAAATATCTATATTGATATATAACTATCTATTTATATAGCTAGATATATATCTATGCAGTAACATACATTAGATAGATAGATAGATAGACTGTATATAAGCCTGCAAGTCTTGCACTTGAAGCAGCTTTATGATGTCATTAAGGCTCGATGGTGACACGCGCACCCGGAACAAGGACCACAGGTTGTTAGCGGCCATTTTTCCATCAGTCTCCACTGGAGCTAGAAGTGAGCAGACAGATAATCCTATAGACGCTGCTGGAGCCAGATCATTTGTCTCTGTGATGGACAACGTTTGAAATTCGCCCTTAAGCGGGAGACGGCAGCCTACAACAGTCAAATTGATCGCTGCTTATCACTTCTTTTGTGGTAGGTACAGTTATTCCAGATAGGGGAATGGGTAGGTTAAGTTATTCCAGGGAGGGGAATGCTTATGGGCAAGGCATTATGCTTGATCGGAGGCGGATGAAGTGGCAAAAAAGGCTCGGCCTACACCATGACCATGCCAATCGTCAACCCAAAGTGAATATGAGCCACACAGGTTGGTTGAAATAGCGCAACATGAATGATGGAACCTGGATCCAAGCGTCCCAGGATGCATTTCAGCGAAAACGTTCAACAATGTTCAGCGTGACCAATGTTTCTATCTTGGAAAATGAAATTGCATGATGTATGGAGTGTTTTTGACATATCTTGTCTCAGGATTTGCTTGCAGTCCTACCATATCCCACAAAATGCAGAAGTGCAGTCAATGCAGCTTTTTACCTAAAATGGTAAAAATTGGTCAAAGCCTCATGCGGTTTATTACCTGCCCCTGGAATAACATCAATGGCAATTATAAGAATAATGCTGATAATAATACAAATTTTGTATGTATGTTTTCAGCCCTACAAAACCATAACTATAGAAGTTTAAATTTATACGTAAAGCTAGATATTTGTAGAAATATCTATATTGATATATAACTATCTATTTATATAGCTAGATATATATCTATGCAGTAACATACATTAGATAGATAGATAGATAGATAGATAGATAGATAGACTGTATATAAGCCTGCAAGTCTTGCACTTGAAGCAGCTTTATGATGTCATTAAGGCTCGATGGTGACACGCGCACCCGGAACAAGGACCACAGGTTGTTAGCGGCCATTTTTCCATCAGTCTCCACTGGAGCTAGAAGTGAGCAGACAGATACTCCTATAGACGCTGCTGGAGCCAGATCATTTGTCTCTGTGATGGACAACGTTTGAAATTCGCCCTTAAGCGGGAGACGGCAGCCTACAACAGTCAAATTGATCGCTGCTTATCACTTCTTTTGTGGTAGGTACAGTTATTCCAGATAGGGGAATGGGTAGGTTAAGTTATTCCAGGGAGGGGAATGCTTATGGGCAAGGCATTATGCTTGATCGGAGGCGGATGAAGTGGCAAAAAAGGCTCGGCCTACACCATGACCATGCCAATCGTCAACCCAAAGTGAATATGAGCCACACAGGTTGGTTGAAATAGCGCAACATGAATGATGGAACCTGGATCCAAGCGTCCCAGGATGCATTTCAGCGAAAACGTTCAACAATGTTCAGCGTGACCAATGTTTCTATCTTGGAAAATGAAATCGCATGATGTATGGAGTGTTTTTGACATATCTTGTCTCAGGATTTGCTTGCAGTCCTACCATATCCCACAAAATGCAGAAGTGCAGTCAATGCAGCTTTTTACCTAAAATGGTAAAAATTGGTCAAAGCCTCATGCGGTTTATTACCTGCCCCTGGAATAACATCAATGGCAATTATAAGAATAATTCTGATAATAGTACAAATTTTGTATATATGTTTTCAGCCCTACAAAACCATAACTATAGAAGTTTAAATTTATACGTAAAGCTAGATATTTGTAGAAATATCTATATTGATATATAACTATCTATTTATATAGCTAGATATATATCTATGCAGTAACATACATTAGATAGATAGATAGATAGATAGATAGATAGATAGACTGTATATAAGCCTGCAAGTCTTGCACTTGAAGCAGCTTTATGATGTCATTAAGGCTCGATGGTGACACGCGCACCCGGAACAAGGACCACAGGTTGTTAGCGGCCATTTTTCCATCAGTCTCCACTGGAGCTAGAAGTGAGCAGACAGATACTCCTATAGACGCTGCTGGAGCCAGATCATTTGTCTCTGTGATGGACAACGTTTGAAATTCGCCCTTAAGCGGGAAACGGCAGCCTACAACAGTCAAATTGATCGCTGCTTATCACTTCTTTTGTGGTAGGTACAGTTATTCCAGATAGGGGAATGGGTAGGTTAAGTTATTCCAGGGAGGGGAATGCTTATGGGCAAGGCATTATGCTTGATCGGAGGCGGATGAAGTGGCAAAAAAGGCTCGGCCTACACCATGACCATGCCAATCGTCAACCCAAAGTGAATATGAGCCACACAGGTTGGTTGAAATAGCGCAACATGAATGATGGAACCTGGATCCAAGCGTCCCAGGATGCATTTCAGCGAAAACGTTCAACAATGTTCAGCGTGACCAATGTTTCTATCTTGGAAAATGAAATTGCATGATGTATGGAGTGTTTTTGACATATCTTGTCTCAGGATTTGCTTGCAGTCCTACCATATCCCACAAAATGCAGAAGTGCAGTCAATGCAGCTTTTTACCTAAAATGGTAAAAATTGGTCAAAGCCTCATGCGGTTTATTACCTGCCCCTGGAATACCATCAATGGCAATTATAAGAATAATGCTGATAATAATACAAATTTTGTATGTATGTTTTCAGCCCTACAAAACCATAACTATAGAAGTTTAAATTTATACGTAAAGCTAGATATTTGTAGAAATATCTATATTGATATATAACTATCTATTTATATAGCTAGATATATATCTATGCAGTAACATACATTAGATAGATAGATAGATAGATAGATAGATAGATAGATAGATAGACTGTATATAAGCCTGCAAGTCTTGCACTTGAAGCAGCTTTATGATGTCATTAAGGCTCGATGGTGACACGCGCACCCGGAACAAGGACCACAGGTTGTTAGCGGCCATTTTTCCATCAGTCTCCACTGGAGCTAGAAGTGAGCAGACAGATACTCCTATAGACGCTGCTGGAGCCAGATCATTTGTCTCTGTGATGGACAACGTTTGAAATTCGCCCTTAAGCGGGAGACGGCAGCCTACAACAGTCAAATTGATCGCTGCTTATCACTTCTTTTGTGGTAGGTACAGTTATTCCAGATAGGGGAATGGGTAGGTTAAGTTATTCCAGGGAGGGGAATGCTTATGGGCAAGGCATTATGCTTGATCGGAGGCGGATGAAGTGGCAAAAAAGGCTCGGCCTACACCATGACCATGCCAATCGTCAACCCAAAGTGAATATGAGCCACACAGGTTGGTTGAAATAGCGCAACATGAATGATGGAACCTGGATCCAAGCGTCCCAGGATGCATTGCAGCGAAAACGTTCAACAATGTTCAGCGTGACCAATGTTTCTATCTTGGAAAATGAAATTGCATGATGTATGGAGTGTTTTTGACATATCTTGTCTCAGGATTTGCTTGCAGTCCTACCATATCCCACAAAATGCAGAAGTGCAGTCAATGCAGCTTTTTACCTAAAATGGTAAAAATTGGTCAAAGCCACATGCGGTTTATTACCTGCCCCTGGAATAACATCAATGGCAATTATAAGAATAATTCTGATAATAGTACAAATTTTGTATGTATGTTTTCAGCCCTACAAAACCATAACTATAGAAGTTTAAATTTATACGTAAAGCTAGATATTTGTAGAAATATCTATATTGATATATAACTATCTATTTATATAGCTAGATATATATCTATGCAGTAACATACATTAGATAGATAGATAGATAGACTGTATATAAGCCTGCAAGTCTTGCACTTGAAGCAGCTTTATGATGTCATTAAGGCTCGATGGTGACACGCGCACCCGGAACAAGGACCACAGGTTGTTAGCGGCCATTTTTCCATCAGTCTCCACTGGAGCTAGAAGTGAGCAGACAGATACTCCTATAGACGCTGCTGGAGCCAGATCATTTGTCTCTGTGATGGACAACGTTTGAAATTCGCCCTTAAGCGGGAGACGGCAGCCTACAACAGTCAAATTGATCGCTGCTTATCACTTCTTTTGTGGTAGGTACAGTTATTCCAGATAGGGGAATGGGTAGGTTAAGTTATTCCAGGGAGGGGAATGCTTATGGGCAAGGCATTATGCTTGATCGGAGGCGGATGAAGTGGCAAAAAAGGCTCGGCCTACACCATGACCATGCCAATCGTCAACCCAAAGTGAATATGAGCCACACAGGTTGGTTGAAATAGCGCAACATGAATGATGGAACCTGGATCCAAGCGTCCCAGGATGCATTTCAGCGAAAACGTTCAACAATGTTCAGCGTGACCAATGTTTCTATCTTGGAAAATGAAATTGCATGATGTATGGAGTGTTTTTGACATATCTTGTCTCAGGATTTGCTTGCAGTCCTACCATATCCCACAAAATGCAGAAGTGCAGTCAATGCAGCTTTTTACCTAAAATGGTAAAAATTGGTCAAAGCCTCATGCGGTTTATTACCTGCCCCTGGAATAACATCAATGGCAATTATAAGAATAATGCTGATAATAATACAAATTTTGTATGTATGTTTTCAGCCCTACAAAACCATAACTATAGAAGTTTAAATTTATACGTAAAGCTAGATATTTGTAGAAATATCTATATTGATATATAACTATCTATTTATATAGCTAGATATATATCTATGCAGTAACATACATTAGATAGATAGATAGATAGATAGATAGATAGACTGTATATAAGCCTGCAAGTCTTGCACTTGAAGCAGCTTTATGATGTCATTAAGGCTCGATGGTGACACGCGCACCCGGAACAAGGACCACAGGTTGTTAGCGGCCATTTTTCCATCAGTCTCCACTGGAGCTAGAAGTGAGCAGACAGATACTCCTATAGACGCTGCTGGAGCCAGATCATTTGTCTCTGTGATGGACAACGTTTGAAATTCGCCCTTAAGCGGGAGACGGCAGCCTACAACAGTCAAATTGATCGCTGCTTATCACTTCTTTTGTGGTAGGTACAGTTATTCCAGATAGGGGAATGGGTAGGTTAAGTTATTCCAGGGAGGGGAATGCTTATGGGCAAGGCATTATGCTTGATCGGAGGCGGATGAAGTGGCAAAAAAGGCTCGGCCTACACCATGACCATGCCAATCGTCAACCCAAAGTGAATATGAGCCACACAGGTTGGTTGAAATAGCGCAACATGAATGATGGAACCTGGATCCAAGCGTCCCAGGATGCATTTCAGCGAAAACGTTCAACAATGTTCAGCGTGACCAATGTTTCTATCTTGGAAAATGAAATCGCATGATGTATGGAGTGTTTTTGACATATCTTGTCTCAGGATTTGCTTGCAGTCCTACCATATCCCACAAAATGCAGAAGTGCAGTCAATGCAGCTTTTTACCTAAAATGGTAAAAATTGGTCAAAGCCTCATGCGGTTTATTACCTGCCCCTGGAATAACATCAATGGCAATTATAAGAATAATTCTGATAATAGTACAAATTTTGTATATATGTTTTCAGCCCTACAAAACCATAACTATAGAAGTTTAAATTTATACGTAAAGCTAGATATTTGTAGAAATATCTATATTGATATATAACTATCTATTTATATAGCTAGATATATATCTATGCAGTAACATACATTAGATAGATAGATAGATAGATAGATAGATAGATAGATAGATAGATAGACTGTATATAAGCCTGCAAGTCTTGCACTTGAAGCAGCTTTATGATGTCATTAAGGCTCGATGGTGACACGCGCACCCGGAACAAGGACCACAGGTTGTTAGCGGCCATTTTTCCATCAGTCTCCACTGGAGCTAGAAGTGAGCAGACAGATACTCCTATAGACGCTGCTGGAGCCAGATCATTTGTCTCTGTGATGGACAACGTTTGAAATTCGCCCTTAAGCGGGAAACGGCAGCCTACAACAGTCAAATTGATCGCTGCTTATCACTTCTTTTGTGGTAGGTACAGTTATTCCAGATAGGGGAATGGGTAGGTTAAGTTATTCCAGGGAGGGGAATGCTTATGGGCAAGGCATTATGCTTGATCGGAGGCGGATGAAGTGGCAAAAAAGGCTCGGCCTACACCATGACCATGCCAATCGTCAACCCAAAGTGAATATGAGCCACACAGGTTGGTTGAAATAGCGCAACATGAATGATGGAACCTGGATCCAAGCGTCCCAGGATGCATTTCAGCGAAAACGTTCAACAATGTTCAGCGTGACCAATGTTTCTATCTTGGAAAATGAAATTGCATGATGTATGGAGTGTTTTTGACATATCTTGTCTCAGGATTTGCTTGCAGTCCTACCATATCCCACAAAATGCAGAAGTGCAGTCAATGCAGCTTTTTACCTAAAATGGTAAAAATTGGTCAAAGCCTCATGCGGTTTATTACCTGCCCCTGGAATACCATCAATGGCAATTATAAGAATAATGCTGATAATAATACAAATTTTGTATGTATGTTTTCAGCCCTACAAAACCATAACTATAGAAGTTTAAATTTATACGTAAAGCTAGATATTTGTAGAAATATCTATATTGATATATAACTATCTATTTATATAGCTAGATATATATCTATGCAGTAACATACATTAGATAGATAGATAGATAGATAGATAGATAGATAGATAGACTGTATATAAGCCTGCAAGTCTTGCACTTGAAGCAGCTTTATGATGTCATTAAGGCTCGATGGTGACACGCGCACCCGGAACAAGGACCACAGGTTGTTAGCGGCCATTTTTCCATCAGTCTCCACTGGAGCTAGAAGTGAGCAGACAGATACTCCTATAGACGCTGCTGGAGCCAGATCATTTGTCTCTGTGATGGACAACGTTTGAAATTCGCCCTTAAGCGGGAGACGGCAGCCTACAACAGTCAAATTGATCGCTGCTTATCACTTCTTTTGTGGTAGGTACAGTTATTCCAGATAGGGGAATGGGTAGGTTAAGTTATTCCAGGGAGGGGAATGCTTATGGGCAAGGCATTATGCTTGATCGGAGGCGGATGAAGTGGCAAAAAAGGCTCGGCCTACACCATGACCATGCCAATCGTCAACCCAAAGTGAATATGAGCCACACAGGTTGGTTGAAATAGCGCAACATGAATGATGGAACCTGGATCCAAGCGTCCCAGGATGCATTTCAGCGAAAACGTTCAACAATGTTCAGCGTGACCAATGTTTCTATCTTGGAAAATGAAATCGCATGATGTATGGAGTGTTTTTGACATATCTTGTCTCAGGATTTGCTTGCAGTCCTACCATATCCCACAAAATGCAGAAGTGCAGTCAATGCAGCTTTTTACCTAAAATGGTAAAAATTGGTCAAAGCCTCATGCGGTTTATTACCTGCCCCTGGAATAACATCAATGGCAATTATAAGAATAATTCTGATAATAGTACAAATTTTGTATGTATGTTTTCAGCCCTACAAAACCATAACTATAGAAGTTTAAATTTATACGTAAAGCTAGATATTTGTAGAAATATCTATATTGATATATAACTATCTATTTATATAGCTAGATATATATCTATGCAGTAACATACATTAGATAGATAGATAGATAGACTGTATATAAGCCTGCAAGTCTTGCACTTGAAGCAGCTTTATGATGTCATTAAGGCTCGATGGTGACATGCGCACCCGGAACAAGGACCACAGGTTGTTAGCGGCCATTTTTCCATCAGTCTCCACTGGAGCTAGAAGTGAGCAGACAGATACTCCTATAGACGCTGCTGGAGCCAGATCATTTGTCTCTGTGATGGACAACGTTTGAAATTCGCCCTTAAGCGGGAGACGGCAGCCTACAACAGTCAAATTGATCGCTGCTTATCACTTCTTTTGTGGTAGGTACAGTTATTCCAGATAGGGGAATGGGTAGGTTAAGTTATTCCAGGGAGGGGAATGCTTATGGGCAAGGCATTATGCTTGATCGGAGGCGGATGAAGTGGCAAAAAAGGCTCGGCCTACACCATGACCATGCCAATCGTCAACCCAAAGTGAATATGAGCCACACAGGTTGGTTGAAATAGCGCAACATGAATGATGGAACCTGTATCCAAGCGTCCCAGGATGCATTGCAGCGAAAACGTTCAACAATGTTCAGCGTGACCAATGTTTCTATCTTGGAAAATGAAATTGCATGATGTATGGAGTGTTTTTGACATATCTTGTCTCAGGATTTGCTTGCAGTCCTACCATATCCCACAAAATGCAGAAGTGCAGTCAATGCAGCTTTTTACCTAAAATGGTAAAAATTGGTCAAAGCCTCATGCGGTTTATTACCTGCCCCTGGAATAACATCAATGGCAATTATAAGAATAATTCTGATAATAGTACAAATTTTGTATGTATGTTTTCAGCCCTACAAAACCATAACTATAGAAGTTTAAATTTATACGTAAAGCTAGATATTTGTAGAAATATCTATATTGATATATAACTATCTATTTATATAGCTAGATATATATCTATGCAGTAACATACATTAGATAGATAGATAGATAGACTGTATATAAGCCTGCAAGTCTTGCACTTGAAGCAGCTTTATGATGTCATTAAGGCTCGATGGTGACACGCGCACCCGGAACAAGGATCACAGGTTGTTAGCGGCCATTTTTCCATCAGTCTCCACTGGAGCTAGAAGTGAGCAGACAGATACTCCTATAGACGCTGCTGGAGCCAGATCATTTGTCTCTGTGATGGACAACGTTTGAAATTCGCCCTTAAGCGGGAGACGGCAGCCTACAACAGTCAAATTGATCGCTGCTTATCACTTCTTTTGTGGTAGGTACAGTTATTCCAGATAGGGGAATGGGTAGGTTAAGTTATTCCAGGGAGGGGAATGCTTATGGGCAAGGCATTATGCTTGATCGGAGGCGGATGAAGTGGCAAAAAAGGCTCGGCCTACACCATGACCATGCCAATCGTCAACCCAAAGTGAATATGAGCCACACAGGTTGGTTGAAATAGCGCAACATGAATGATGGAACCTGGATCCAAGCGTCCCAGGATGCATTTCAGCGAAAACGTTCAACAATGTTCAGCGTGACCAATGTTTCTATCTTGGAAAATGAAATTGCATGCTGTATGGAGTGTTTTTGACATATCTTGTCTCAGGATTTGCTTGCAGTCCTACCATATCCCACAAAATGCAGAAGTGCAGTCAATGCAGCTTTTTACCTAAAATGGTAAAAATTGGTCAAAGCCTCATGCGGTTTATTACCTGCCCCTGGAATAACATCAATGGCAATTATAAGAATAATGCTGATAATAATACAAATTTTGTATGTATGTTTTCAGCCCTTCAAAACCATAACTATAGAAGTTTAAATTTATACGTAAAGCTAGATATTTGTAGAAATATCTATATTGATATATAACTATCTATTTATATAGCTAGATATATATCTATGCAGTAACATACATTAGATAGATAGATAGATAGATAGATAGATAGATAGATAGATAGATAGATAGATAGATAGACTGTATATAAGCCTGCAAGTCTTGCACTTGAAGCAGCTTTATGATGTCATTAAGGCTCGATGGTGACACGCGCACCCGGAACAAGGACCACAGGTTGTTAGCGGCCATTTTTCCATCAGTCTCCACTGGAGCTAGAAGTGAGCAGACAGATACTCCTATAGACGCTGCTGGAGCCAGATCATTTGTCTCTGTGATGGACAACGTTTGAAATTCGCCCTTAAGCGGGAGACGGCAGCCTACAACAGTCAAATTGATCGCTGCTTATCACTTCTTTTGTGGTAGGTACAGTTATTCCAGATAGGGGAATGGGTAGGTTAAGTTATTCCAGGGAGGGGAATGCTTATGGGCAAGGCATTATGCTTGATCGGAGGCGGATGAAGTGGCAAAAAAGGCTCGGCCTACACCATGACCATGCCAATCGTCAACCCAAAGTGAATATGAGCCACACAGGTTGGTTGAAATAGCGCAACATGAATGATGGAACCTGGATCCAAGCGTCCCAGGATGCATTTCAGCGAAAACGTTCAACAATGTTCAGCGTGACCAATGTTTCTATCTTGGAAAATGAAATCGCATGATGTATGGAGTGTTTTTGACATATCTTGTCTCAGGATTTGCTTGCAGTCCTACCATATCCCACAAAATGCAGAAGTGCAGTCAATGCAGCTTTTTACCTAAAATGGTAAAAATTGGTCAAAGCCTCATGCGGTTTATTACCTGCCCCTGGAATAACATCAATGGCAATTATAAGAATAATTCTGATAATAGTACAAATTTTGTATGTATGTTTTCAGCCCTACAAAACCATAACTATAGAAGTTTAAATTTATACGTAAAGCTAGATATTTGTAGAAATATCTATATTGATATATAACTATCTATTTATATAGCTAGATATATATCTATGCAGTAACATACATTAGATAGATAGATAGATAGACTGTATATAAGCCTGCAAGTCTTGCACTTGAAGCAGCTTTATGATGTCATTAAGGCTCGATGGTGACACGCGCACCCGGAACAAGGACCACAGGTTGTTAGCGGCCATTTTTCCATCAGTCTCCACTGGAGCTAGAAGTGAGCAGACAGATACTCCTATAGACGCTGCTGGAGCCAGATCATTTGTCTCTGTGATGGACAACGTTTGAAATTCGCCCTTAAGCGGGAGACGGCAGCCTACAACAGTCAAATTGATCGCTGCTTATCACTTCTTTTGTGGTAGGTACAGTTATTCCAGATAGGGGAATGGGTAGGTTAAGTTATTCCAGGGAGGGGAATGCTTATGGGCAAGGCATTATGCTTGATCGGAGGCGGATGAAGTGGCAAAAAAGGCTCGGCCTACACCATGACCATGCCAATCGTCAACCCAAAGTGAATATGAGCCACACAGGTTGGTTGAAATAGCGCAACATGAATGATGGAACCTGGATCCAAGCGTCCCAGGATGCATTTCAGCGAAAACGTTCAACAATGTTCAGCGTGACCAATGTTTCTATCTTGGAAAATGAAATTGCATGATGTATGGAGTGTTTTTGACATATCTTGTCTCAGGATTTGCTTGCAGTCCTACCATATCCCACAAAATGCAGAAGTGCAGTCAATGCAGCTTTTTACCTAAAATGGTAAAAATTGGTCAAAGCCTCATGCGGTTTATTACCTGCCCCTGGAATAACATCAATGGCAATTATAAGAATAATGCTGATAATAGTACAAATTTTGTATGTATGTTTTCAGCCCTACAAAACCATAACTATAGAAGTTTAAATTTATACGTAAAGCTAGATATTTGTAGAAATATCTATATTGATATATAACTATCTATTTATATAGCTAGATATATATCTATGCAGTAACATACATTAGATAGATAGATAGATAGACTGTATATAAGCCTGCAAGTCTTGCACTTGAAGCAGCTTTATGATGTCATTAAGGCTCGATGGTGACACGCGCACCCGGAACAAGGACCACAGGTTGTTAGCGGCCATTTTTCCATCAGTCTCCACTGGAGCTAGAAGTGAGCAGACAGATACTCCTATAGACGCTGCTGGAGCCAGATCATTTGTCTCTGTGATGGACAACGTTTGAAATTCGCCCTTAAGCGGGAGACGGCAGCCTACAACAGTCAAATTGATCGCTGCTTATCACTTCTTTTGTGGTAGGTACAGTTATTCCAGATAGGGGAATGGGTAGGTTAAGTTATTCCAGGGAGGGGAATGCTTATGGGCAAGGCATTATGCTTGATCGGAGGCGGATGAAGTGGCAAAAAAGGCTCGGCCTACACCATGACCATGCCAATCGTCAACCCAAAGTGAATATGAGCCACACAGGTTGGTTGAAATAGCGCAACATGAATGATGGAACCTGGATCCAAGCGTCCCAGGATGCATTTCAGCGAAAACGTTCAACAATGTTCAGCGTGACCAATGTTTCTATCTTGGAAAATGAAATCGCATGATGTATGGAGTGTTTTTGACATATCTTGTCTCAGGATTTGCTTGCAGTCCTACCATATCCCACAAAATGCAGAAGTGCAGTCAATGCAGCTTTTTACCTAAAATGGTAAAAATTGGTCAAAGCCTCATGCGGTTTATTACCTGCCCCTGGAATAACATCAATGGCAATTATAAGAATAATGCTGATAATAATACAAATTTTGTATGTATGTTTTCAGCCCTACAAAACCATAACTATAGAAGTTTAAATTTATACGTAAAGCTAGATATTTGTAGAAATATCTATATTGATATATAACTATCTATTTATATAGCTAGATATATATCTATGCAGTAACATACATTAGATAGATAGATAGATAGACTGTATATAAGCCTGCAAGTCTTGCACTTGAAGCAGCTTTATGATGTCATTAAGGCTCGATGGTGACACGCGCACCCGGAACAAGGACCACAGGTTGTTAGCGGCCATTTTTCCATCAGTCTCCACTGGAGCTAGAAGTGAGCAGACAGATAATCCTATAGACGCTGCTGGAGCCAGATCATTTGTCTCTGTGATGGACAACGTTTGAAATTCGCCCTTAAGCGGGAGACGGCAGCCTACAACAGTCAAATTGATCGCTGCTTATCACTTCTTTTGTGGTAGGTACAGTTATTCCAGATAGGGGAATGGGTAGGTTAAGTTATTCCAGGGAGGGGAATGCTTATGGGCAAGGCATTATGCTTGATCGGAGGCGGATGAAGTGGCAAAAAAGGCTCGGCCTACACCATGACCATGCCAATCGTCAACCCAAAGTGAATATGAGCCACACAGGTTGGTTGAAATAGCGCAACATGAATGATGGAACCTGGATCCAAGCGTCCCAGGATGCATTTCAGCGAAAACGTTCAACAATGTTCAGCGTGACCAATGTTTCTATCTTGGAAAATGAAATTGCATGATGTATGGAGTGTTTTTGACATATCTTGTCTCAGGATTTGCTTGCAGTCCTACCATATCCCACAAAATGCAGAAGTGCAGTCAATGCAGCTTTTTACCTAAAATGGTAAAAATTGGTCAAAGCCTCATGCGGTTTATTACCTGCCCCTGGAATAACATCAATGGCAATTATAAGAATAATGCTGATAATAATACAAATTTTGTATGTATGTTTTCAGCCCTACAAAACCATAACTATAGAAGTTTAAATTTATACGTAAAGCTAGATATTTGTAGAAATATCTATATTGATATATAACTATCTATTTATATAGCTAGATATATATCTATGCAGTAACATACATTAGATAGATAGATAGATAGATAGATAGATAGACTGTATATAAGCCTGCAAGTCTTGCACTTGAAGCAGCTTTATGATGTCATTAAGGCTCGATGGTGACACGCGCACCCGGAACAAGGACCACAGGTTGTTAGCGGCCATTTTTCCATCAGTCTCCACTGGAGCTAGAAGTGAGCAGACAGATACTCCTATAGACGCTGCTGGAGCCAGATCATTTGTCTCTGTGATGGACAACGTTTGAAATTCGCCCTTAAGCGGGAGACGGCAGCCTACAACAGTCAAATTGATCGCTGCTTATCACTTCTTTTGTGGTAGGTACAGTTATTCCAGATAGGGGAATGGGTAGGTTAAGTTATTCCAGGGAGGGGAATGCTTATGGGCAAGGCATTATGCTTGATCGGAGGCGGATGAAGTGGCAAAAAAGGCTCGGCCTACACCATGACCATGCCAATCGTCAACCCAAAGTGAATATGAGCCACACAGGTTGGTTGAAATAGCGCAACATGAATGATGGAACCTGGATCCAAGCGTCCCAGGATGCATTTCAGCGAAAACGTTCAACAATGTTCAGCGTGACCAATGTTTCTATCTTGGAAAATGAAATCGCATGATGTATGGAGTGTTTTTGACATATCTTGTCTCAGGATTTGCTTGCAGTCCTACCATATCCCACAAAATGCAGAAGTGCAGTCAATGCAGCTTTTTACCTAAAATGGTAAAAATTGGTCAAAGCCTCATGCGGTTTATTACCTGCCCCTGGAATAACATCAATGGCAATTATAAGAATAATTCTGATAATAGTACAAATTTTGTATATATGTTTTCAGCCCTACAAAACCATAACTATAGAAGTTTAAATTTATACGTAAAGCTAGATATTTGTAGAAATATCTATATTGATATATAACTATCTATTTATATAGCTAGATATATATCTATGCAGTAACATACATTAGATAGATAGATAGATAGATAGATAGATAGACTGTATATAAGCCTGCAAGTCTTGCACTTGAAGCAGCTTTATGATGTCATTAAGGCTCGATGGTGACACGCGCACCCGGAACAAGGACCACAGGTTGTTAGCGGCCATTTTTCCATCAGTCTCCACTGGAGCTAGAAGTGAGCAGACAGATACTCCTATAGACGCTGCTGGAGCCAGATCATTTGTCTCTGTGATGGACAACGTTTGAAATTCGCCCTTAAGCGGGAAACGGCAGCCTACAACAGTCAAATTGATCGCTGCTTATCACTTCTTTTGTGGTAGGTACAGTTATTCCAGATAGGGGAATGGGTAGGTTAAGTTATTCCAGGGAGGGGAATGCTTATGGGCAAGGCATTATGCTTGATCGGAGGCGGATGAAGTGGCAAAAAAGGCTCGGCCTACACCATGACCATGCCAATCGTCAACCCAAAGTGAATATGAGCCACACAGGTTGGTTGAAATAGCGCAACATGAATGATGGAACCTGGATCCAAGCGTCCCAGGATGCATTTCAGCGAAAACGTTCAACAATGTTCAGCGTGACCAATGTTTCTATCTTGGAAAATGAAATTGCATGATGTATGGAGTGTTTTTGACATATCTTGTCTCAGGATTTGCTTGCAGTCCTACCATATCCCACAAAATGCAGAAGTGCAGTCAATGCAGCTTTTTACCTAAAATGGTAAAAATTGGTCAAAGCCTCATGCGGTTTATTACCTGCCCCTGGAATACCATCAATGGCAATTATAAGAATAATGCTGATAATAATACAAATTTTGTATGTATGTTTTCAGCCCTACAAAACCATAACTATAGAAGTTTAAATTTATACGTAAAGCTAGATATTTGTAGAAATATCTATATTGATATATAACTATCTATTTATATAGCTAGATATATATCTATGCAGTAACATACATTAGATAGATAGATAGATAGATAGATAGATAGATAGACTGTATATAAGCCTGCAAGTCTTGCACTTGAAGCAGCTTTATGATGTCATTAAGGCTCGATGGTGACACGCGCACCCGGAACAAGGACCACAGGTTGTTAGCGGCCATTTTTCCATCAGTCTCCACTGGAGCTAGAAGTGAGCAGACAGATACTCCTATAGACGCTGCTGGAGCCAGATCATTTGTCTCTGTGATGGACAACGTTTGAAATTCGCCCTTAAGCGGGAGACGGCAGCCTACAACAGTCAAATTGATCGCTGCTTATCACTTCTTTTGTGGTAGGTACAGTTATTCCAGATAGGGGAATGGGTAGGTTAAGTTATTCCAGGGAGGGGAATGCTTATGGGCAAGGCATTATGCTTGATCGGAGGCGGATGAAGTGGCAAAAAAGGCTCGGCCTACACCATGACCATGCCAATCGTCAACCCAAAGTGAATATGAGCCACACAGGTTGGTTGAAATAGCGCAACATGAATGATGGAACCTGGATCCAAGCGTCCCAGGATGCATTGCAGCGAAAACGTTCAACAATGTTCAGCGTGACCAATGTTTCTATCTTGGAAAATGAAATTGCATGATGTATGGAGTGTTTTTGACATATCTTGTCTCAGGATTTGCTTGCAGTCCTACCATATCCCACAAAATGCAGAAGTGCAGTCAATGCAGCTTTTTACCTAAAATGGTAAAAATTGGTCAAAGCCACATGCGGTTTATTACCTGCCCCTGGAATAACATCAATGGCAATTATAAGAATAATTCTGATAATAGTACAAATTTTGTATGTATGTTTTCAGCCCTACAAAACCATAACTATAGAAGTTTAAATTTATACGTAAAGCTAGATATTTGTAGAAATATCTATATTGATATATAACTATCTATTTATATAGCTAGATAT
The DNA here is from genome assembly GCF_035609145.1 of Eleutherodactylus coqui. Classification (NCBI taxonomy): domain Eukaryota; kingdom Metazoa; phylum Chordata; class Amphibia; order Anura; family Eleutherodactylidae; genus Eleutherodactylus; species Eleutherodactylus coqui. The sequence continues at coordinate 106,313,226 of NC_089849.1, forward strand.
ATATCTATGCAGTAACATACATTAGATAGATAGATAGATAGACTGTATATAAGCCTGCAAGTCTTGCACTTGAAGCAGCTTTATGATGTCATTAAGGCTCGATGGTGACACGCGCACCCGGAACAAGGACCACAGGTTGTTAGCGGCCATTTTTCCATCAGTCTCCACTGGAGCTAGAAGTGAGCAGACAGATACTCCTATAGACGCTGCTGGAGCCAGATCATTTGTCTCTGTGATGGACAACGTTTGAAATTCGCCCTTAAGCGGGAGACGGCAGCCTACAACAGTCAAATTGATCGCTGCTTATCACTTCTTTTGTGGTAGGTACAGTTATTCCAGATAGGGGAATGGGTAGGTTAAGTTATTCCAGGGAGGGGAATGCTTATGGGCAAGGCATTATGCTTGATCGGAGGCGGATGAAGTGGCAAAAAAGGCTCGGCCTACACCATGACCATGCCAATCGTCAACCCAAAGTGAATATGAGCCACACAGGTTGGTTGAAATAGCGCAACATGAATGATGGAACCTGGATCCAAGCGTCCCAGGATGCATTTCAGCGAAAACGTTCAACAATGTTCAGCGTGACCAATGTTTCTATCTTGGAAAATGAAATTGCATGATGTATGGAGTGTTTTTGACATATCTTGTCTCAGGATTTGCTTGCAGTCCTACCATATCCCACAAAATGCAGAAGTGCAGTCAATGCAGCTTTTTACCTAAAATGGTAAAAATTGGTCAAAGCCTCATGCGGTTTATTACCTGCCCCTGGAATAACATCAATGGCAATTATAAGAATAATGCTGATAATAATACAAATTTTGTATGTATGTTTTCAGCCCTACAAAACCATAACTATAGAAGTTTAAATTTATACGTAAAGCTAGATATTTGTAGAAATATCTATATTGATATATAACTATCTATTTATATAGCTAGATATATATCTATGCAGTAACATACATTAGATAGATAGATAGATAGATAGATAGATAGACTGTATATAAGCCTGCAAGTCTTGCACTTGAAGCAGCTTTATGATGTCATTAAGGCTCGATGGTGACACGCGCACCCGGAACAAGGACCACAGGTTGTTAGCGGCCATTTTTCCATCAGTCTCCACTGGAGCTAGAAGTGAGCAGACAGATACTCCTATAGACGCTGCTGGAGCCAGATCATTTGTCTCTGTGATGGACAACGTTTGAAATTCGCCCTTAAGCGGGAGACGGCAGCCTACAACAGTCAAATTGATCGCTGCTTATCACTTCTTTTGTGGTAGGTACAGTTATTCCAGATAGGGGAATGGGTAGGTTAAGTTATTCCAGGGAGGGGAATGCTTATGGGCAAGGCATTATGCTTGATCGGAGGCGGATGAAGTGGCAAAAAAGGCTCGGCCTACACCATGACCATGCCAATCGTCAACCCAAAGTGAATATGAGCCACACAGGTTGGTTGAAATAGCGCAACATGAATGATGGAACCTGGATCCAAGCGTCCCAGGATGCATTTCAGCGAAAACGTTCAACAATGTTCAGCGTGACCAATGTTTCTATCTTGGAAAATGAAATCGCATGATGTATGGAGTGTTTTTGACATATCTTGTCTCAGGATTTGCTTGCAGTCCTACCATATCCCACAAAATGCAGAAGTGCAGTCAATGCAGCTTTTTACCTAAAATGGTAAAAATTGGTCAAAGCCTCATGCGGTTTATTACCTGCCCCTGGAATAACATCAATGGCAATTATAAGAATAATTCTGATAATAGTACAAATTTTGTATATATGTTTTCAGCCCTACAAAACCATAACTATAGAAGTTTAAATTTATACGTAAAGCTAGATATTTGTAGAAATATCTATATTGATATATAACTATCTATTTATATAGCTAGATATATATCTATGCAGTAACATACATTAGATAGATAGATAGATAGATAGATAGATAGATAGATAGATAGATAGATAGACTGTATATAAGCCTGCAAGTCTTGCACTTGAAGCAGCTTTATGATGTCATTAAGGCTCGATGGTGACACGCGCACCCGGAACAAGGACCACAGGTTGTTAGCGGCCATTTTTCCATCAGTCTCCACTGGAGCTAGAAGTGAGCAGACAGATACTCCTATAGACGCTGCTGGAGCCAGATCATTTGTCTCTGTGATGGACAACGTTTGAAATTCGCCCTTAAGCGGGAAACGGCAGCCTACAACAGTCAAATTGATCGCTGCTTATCACTTCTTTTGTGGTAGGTACAGTTATTCCAGATAGGGGAATGGGTAGGTTAAGTTATTCCAGGGAGGGGAATGCTTATGGGCAAGGCATTATGCTTGATCGGAGGCGGATGAAGTGGCAAAAAAGGCTCGGCCTACACCATGACCATGCCAATCGTCAACCCAAAGTGAATATGAGCCACACAGGTTGGTTGAAATAGCGCAACATGAATGATGGAACCTGGATCCAAGCGTCCCAGGATGCATTTCAGCGAAAACGTTCAACAATGTTCAGCGTGACCAATGTTTCTATCTTGGAAAATGAAATTGCATGATGTATGGAGTGTTTTTGACATATCTTGTCTCAGGATTTGCTTGCAGTCCTACCATATCCCACAAAATGCAGAAGTGCAGTCAATGCAGCTTTTTACCTAAAATGGTAAAAATTGGTCAAAGCCTCATGCGGTTTATTACCTGCCCCTGGAATACCATCAATGGCAATTATAAGAATAATGCTGATAATAATACAAATTTTGTATGTATGTTTTCAGCCCTACAAAACCATAACTATAGAAGTTTAAATTTATACGTAAAGCTAGATATTTGTAGAAATATCTATATTGATATATAACTATCTATTTATATAGCTAGATATATATCTATGCAGTAACATACATTAGATAGATAGATAGATAGATAGATAGATAGATAGATAGACTGTATATAAGCCTGCAAGTCTTGCACTTGAAGCAGCTTTATGATGTCATTAAGGCTCGATGGTGACACGCGCACCCGGAACAAGGACCACAGGTTGTTAGCGGCCATTTTTCCATCAGTCTCCACTGGAGCTAGAAGTGAGCAGACAGATACTCCTATAGACGCTGCTGGAGCCAGATCATTTGTCTCTGTGATGGACAACGTTTGAAATTCGCCCTTAAGCGGGAGACGGCAGCCTACAACAGTCAAATTGATCGCTGCTTATCACTTCTTTTGTGGTAGGTACAGTTATTCCAGATAGGGGAATGGGTAGGTTAAGTTATTCCAGGGAGGGGAATGCTTATGGGCAAGGCATTATGCTTGATCGGAGGCGGATGAAGTGGCAAAAAAGGCTCGGCCTACACCATGACCATGCCAATCGTCAACCCAAAGTGAATATGAGCCACACAGGTTGGTTGAAATAGCGCAACATGAATGATGGAACCTGGATCCAAGCGTCCCAGGATGCATTTCAGCGAAAACGTTCAACAATGTTCAGCGTGACCAATGTTTCTATCTTGGAAAATGAAATCGCATGATGTATGGAGTGTTTTTGACATATCTTGTCTCAGGATTTGCTTGCAGTCCTACCATATCCCACAAAATGCAGAAGTGCAGTCAATGCAGCTTTTTACCTAAAATGGTAAAAATTGGTCAAAGCCTCATGCGGTTTATTACCTGCCCCTGGAATAACATCAATGGCAATTATAAGAATAATTCTGATAATAGTACAAATTTTGTATGTATGTTTTCAGCCCTACAAAACCATAACTATAGAAGTTTAAATTTATACGTAAAGCTAGATATTTGTAGAAATATCTATATTGATATATAACTATCTATTTATATAGCTAGATATATATCTATGCAGTAACATACATTAGATAGATAGATAGATAGACTGTATATAAGCCTGCAAGTCTTGCACTTGAAGCAGCTTTATGATGTCATTAAGGCTCGATGGTGACATGCGCACCCGGAACAAGGACCACAGGTTGTTAGCGGCCATTTTTCCATCAGTCTCCACTGGAGCTAGAAGTGAGCAGACAGATACTCCTATAGACGCTGCTGGAGCCAGATCATTTGTCTCTGTGATGGACAACGTTTGAAATTCGCCCTTAAGCGGGAGACGGCAGCCTACAACAGTCAAATTGATCGCTGCTTATCACTTCTTTTGTGGTAGGTACAGTTATTCCAGATAGGGGAATGGGTAGGTTAAGTTATTCCAGGGAGGGGAATGCTTATGGGCAAGGCATTATGCTTGATCGGAGGCGGATGAAGTGGCAAAAAAGGCTCGGCCTACACCATGACCATGCCAATCGTCAACCCAAAGTGAATATGAGCCACACAGGTTGGTTGAAATAGCGCAACATGAATGATGGAACCTGTATCCAAGCGTCCCAGGATGCATTGCAGCGAAAACGTTCAACAATGTTCAGCGTGACCAATGTTTCTATCTTGGAAAATGAAATTGCATGATGTATGGAGTGTTTTTGACATATCTTGTCTCAGGATTTGCTTGCAGTCCTACCATATCCCACAAAATGCAGAAGTGCAGTCAATGCAGCTTTTTACCTAAAATGGTAAAAATTGGTCAAAGCCTCATGCGGTTTATTACCTGCCCCTGGAATAACATCAATGGCAATTATAAGAATAATTCTGATAATAGTACAAATTTTGTATGTATGTTTTCAGCCCTACAAAACCATAACTATAGAAGTTTAAATTTATACGTAAAGCTAGATATTTGTAGAAATATCTATATTGATATATAACTATCTATTTATATAGCTAGATATATATCTATGCAGTAACATACATTAGATAGATAGATAGATAGACTGTATATAAGCCTGCAAGTCTTGCACTTGAAGCAGCTTTATGATGTCATTAAGGCTCGATGGTGACACGCGCACCCGGAACAAGGATCACAGGTTGTTAGCGGCCATTTTTCCATCAGTCTCCACTGGAGCTAGAAGTGAGCAGACAGATACTCCTATAGACGCTGCTGGAGCCAGATCATTTGTCTCTGTGATGGACAACGTTTGAAATTCGCCCTTAAGCGGGAGACGGCAGCCTACAACAGTCAAATTGATCGCTGCTTATCACTTCTTTTGTGGTAGGTACAGTTATTCCAGATAGGGGAATGGGTAGGTTAAGTTATTCCAGGGAGGGGAATGCTTATGGGCAAGGCATTATGCTTGATCGGAGGCGGATGAAGTGGCAAAAAAGGCTCGGCCTACACCATGACCATGCCAATCGTCAACCCAAAGTGAATATGAGCCACACAGGTTGGTTGAAATAGCGCAACATGAATGATGGAACCTGGATCCAAGCGTCCCAGGATGCATTTCAGCGAAAACGTTCAACAATGTTCAGCGTGACCAATGTTTCTATCTTGGAAAATGAAATTGCATGCTGTATGGAGTGTTTTTGACATATCTTGTCTCAGGATTTGCTTGCAGTCCTACCATATCCCACAAAATGCAGAAGTGCAGTCAATGCAGCTTTTTACCTAAAATGGTAAAAATTGGTCAAAGCCTCATGCGGTTTATTACCTGCCCCTGGAATAACATCAATGGCAATTATAAGAATAATGCTGATAATAATACAAATTTTGTATGTATGTTTTCAGCCCTTCAAAACCATAACTATAGAAGTTTAAATTTATACGTAAAGCTAGATATTTGTAGAAATATCTATATTGATATATAACTATCTATTTATATAGCTAGATATATATCTATGCAGTAACATACATTAGATAGATAGATAGATAGATAGATAGATAGATAGATAGATAGATAGATAGACTGTATATAAGCCTGCAAGTCTTGCACTTGAAGCAGCTTTATGATGTCATTAAGGCTCGATGGTGACACGCGCACCCGGAACAAGGACCACAGGTTGTTAGCGGCCATTTTTCCATCAGTCTCCACTGGAGCTAGAAGTGAGCAGACAGATACTCCTATAGACGCTGCTGGAGCCAGATCATTTGTCTCTGTGATGGACAACGTTTGAAATTCGCCCTTAAGCGGGAGACGGCAGCCTACAACAGTCAAATTGATCGCTGCTTATCACTTCTTTTGTGGTAGGTACAGTTATTCCAGATAGGGGAATGGGTAGGTTAAGTTATTCCAGGGAGGGGAATGCTTATGGGCAAGGCATTATGCTTGATCGGAGGCGGATGAAGTGGCAAAAAAGGCTCGGCCTACACCATGACCATGCCAATCGTCAACCCAAAGTGAATATGAGCCACACAGGTTGGTTGAAATAGCGCAACATGAATGATGGAACCTGGATCCAAGCGTCCCAGGATGCATTTCAGCGAAAACGTTCAACAATGTTCAGCGTGACCAATGTTTCTATCTTGGAAAATGAAATCGCATGATGTATGGAGTGTTTTTGACATATCTTGTCTCAGGATTTGCTTGCAGTCCTACCATATCCCACAAAATGCAGAAGTGCAGTCAATGCAGCTTTTTACCTAAAATGGTAAAAATTGGTCAAAGCCTCATGCGGTTTATTACCTGCCCCTGGAATAACATCAATGGCAATTATAAGAATAATTCTGATAATAGTACAAATTTTGTATGTATGTTTTCAGCCCTACAAAACCATAACTATAGAAGTTTAAATTTATACGTAAAGCTAGATATTTGTAGAAATATCTATATTGATATATAACTATCTATTTATATAGCTAGATATATATCTATGCAGTAACATACATTAGATAGATAGATAGATAGACTGTATATAAGCCTGCAAGTCTTGCACTTGAAGCAGCTTTATGATGTCATTAAGGCTCGATGGTGACACGCGCACCCGGAACAAGGACCACAGGTTGTTAGCGGCCATTTTTCCATCAGTCTCCACTGGAGCTAGAAGTGAGCAGACAGATACTCCTATAGACGCTGCTGGAGCCAGATCATTTGTCTCTGTGATGGACAACGTTTGAAATTCGCCCTTAAGCGGGAGACGGCAGCCTACAACAGTCAAATTGATCGCTGCTTATCACTTCTTTTGTGGTAGGTACAGTTATTCCAGATAGGGGAATGGGTAGGTTAAGTTATTCCAGGGAGGGGAATGCTTATGGGCAAGGCATTATGCTTGATCGGAGGCGGATGAAGTGGCAAAAAAGGCTCGGCCTACACCATGACCATGCCAATCGTCAACCCAAAGTGAATATGAGCCACACAGGTTGGTTGAAATAGCGCAACATGAATGATGGAACCTGGATCCAAGCGTCCCAGGATGCATTTCAGCGAAAACGTTCAACAATGTTCAGCGTGACCAATGTTTCTATCTTGGAAAATGAAATTGCATGATGTATGGAGTGTTTTTGACATATCTTGTCTCAGGATTTGCTTGCAGTCCTACCATATCCCACAAAATGCAGAAGTGCAGTCAATGCAGCTTTTTACCTAAAATGGTAAAAATTGGTCAAAGCCTCATGCGGTTTATTACCTGCCCCTGGAATAACATCAATGGCAATTATAAGAATAATGCTGATAATAGTACAAATTTTGTATGTATGTTTTCAGCCCTACAAAACCATAACTATAGAAGTTTAAATTTATACGTAAAGCTAGATATTTGTAGAAATATCTATATTGATATATAACTATCTATTTATATAGCTAGATATATATCTATGCAGTAACATACATTAGATAGATAGATAGATAGACTGTATATAAGCCTGCAAGTCTTGCACTTGAAGCAGCTTTATGATGTCATTAAGGCTCGATGGTGACACGCGCACCCGGAACAAGGACCACAGGTTGTTAGCGGCCATTTTTCCATCAGTCTCCACTGGAGCTAGAAGTGAGCAGACAGATACTCCTATAGACGCTGCTGGAGCCAGATCATTTGTCTCTGTGATGGACAACGTTTGAAATTCGCCCTTAAGCGGGAGACGGCAGCCTACAACAGTCAAATTGATCGCTGCTTATCACTTCTTCTGTGGTAGGTACAGTTATTCCAGATAGGGGAATGGGTAGGTTAAGTTATTCCAGGGAGGGGAATGCTTATGGGCAAGGCATTATGCTTGATCGGAGGCGGATGAAGTGGCAAAAAAGGCTCGGCCTACACCATGACCATGCCAATCGTCAACCCAAAGTGAATATGAGCCACACAGGTTGGTTGAAATAGCGCAACATGAATGATGGAACCTGGATCCAAGCGTCCCAGGATGCATTTCAGCGAAAACGTTCAACAATGTTCAGCGTGACCAATGTTTCTATCTTGGAAAATGAAATCGCATGATGTATGGAGTGTTTTTGACATATCTTGTCTCAGGATTTGCTTGCAGTCCTACCATATCCCACAAAATGCAGAAGTGCAGTCAATGCAGCTTTTTACCTAAAATGGTAAAAATTGGTCAAAGCCTCATGCGGTTTATTACCTGCCCCTGGAATAACATCAATGGCAATTATAAGAATAATGCTGATAATAATACAAATTTTGTATGTATGTTTTCAGCCCTACAAAACCATAACTATAGAAGTTTAAATTTATATGTAAAGCTAGATATTTGTAGAAATATCTATATTGATATATAACTATCTATTTATATAGCTAGATATATATCTATGCAGTAACATACATTAGATAGATAGATAGATAGATAGACTGTATATAAGCCTGCAAGTCTTGCACTTGAAGCAGCTTTATGATGTCATTAAGGCTCGATGGTGACACGCGCACCCGGAACAAGGACCACAGGTTGTTAGCGGCCATTTTTCCATCAGTCTCCACTGGAGCTAGAAGTGAGCAGACAGATACTCCTATAGACGCTGCTGGAGCCAGATCATTTGTCTCTGTGATGGACAACGTTTGAAATTCGCCCTTAAGCGGGAGACGGCAGCCTACAACAGTCAAATTGATCGCTGCTTATCACTTCTTTTGTGGTAGGTACAGTTATTCCAGATAGGGGAATGGGTAGGTTAAGTTATTCCAGGGAGGGGAATGCTTATGGGCAAGGCATTATGCTTGATCGGAGGCGGATGAAGTGGCAAAAAAGGCTCGGCCTACACCATGACCATGCCAATCGTCAACCCAAAGTGAATATGAGCCACACAGGTTGGTTGAAATAGCGCAACATGAATGATGGAACCTGGATCCAAGCGTCCCAGGATGCATTTCAGCGAAAACGTTCAACAATGTTCAGCGTGACCAATGTTTCTATCTTGGAAAATGAAATTGCATGATGTATGGAGTGTTTTTGACATATCTTGTCTCAGGATTTGCTTGCAGTCCTACCATATCCCACAAAATGCAGAAGTGCAGTCAATGCAGCTTTTTACCTAAAATGGTAAAAATTGGTCAAAGCCTCATGCGGTTTATTACCTGCCCCTGGAATACCATCAATGGCAATTATAAGAATAATGCTGATAATAATACAAATTTTGTATGTATGTTTTCAGCCCTACAAAACCATAACTATAGAAGTTTAAATTTATACGTAAAGCTAGATATTTGTAGAAATATCTATATTGATATATAACTATCTATTTATATAGCTAGATATATATCTATGCAGTAACATACATTAGATAGATAGATAGATAGATAGATAGATAGATAGACTGTATATAAGCCTGCAAGTCTTGCACTTGAAGCAGCTTTATGATGTCATTAAGGCTCGATGGTGACACGCGCACCCGGAACAAGGACCACAGGTTGTTAGCGGCCATTTTTCCATCAGTCTCCACTGGAGCTAGAAGTGAGCAGACAGATACTCCTATAGACGCTGCTGGAGCCAGATCATTTGTCTCTGTGATGGACAACGTTTGAAATTCGCCCTTAAGCGGGAGACGGCAGCCTACAACAGTCAAATTGATCGCTGCTTATCACTTCTTTTGTGGTAGGTACAGTTATTCCAGATAGGGGAATGGGTAGGTTAAGTTATTCCAGGGAGGGGAATGCTTATGGGCAAGGCATTATGCTTGATCGGAGGCGGATGAAGTGGCAAAAAAGGCTCGGCCTACACCATGACCATGCCAATCGTCAACCCAAAGTGAATATGAGCCACACAGGTTGGTTGAAATAGCGCAACATGAATGATGGAACCTGGATCCAAGCGTCCCAGGATGCATTTCAGCGAAAACGTTCAACAATGTTCAGCGTGACCAATGTTTCTATCTTGGAAAATGAAATCGCATGATGTATGGAGTGTTTTTGACATATCTTGTCTCAGGATTTGCTTGCAGTCCTACCATATCCCACAAAATGCAGAAGTGCAGTCAATGCAGCTTTTTACCTAAAATGGTAAAAATTGGTCAAAGCCTCATGCGGTTTATTACCTGCCCCTGGAATAACATCAATGGCAATTATAAGAATAATTCTGATAATAGTACAAATTTTGTATGTATGTTTTCAGCCCTACAAAACCATAACTATAGAAGTTTAAATTTATACGTAAAGCTAGATATTTGTAGAAATATCTATATTGATATATAACTATCTATTTATATAGCTAGATATATATCTATGCAGTAACATACATTAGATAGATAGATAGATAGACTGTATATAAGCCTGCAAGTCTTGCACTTGAAGCAGCTTTATGATGTCATTAAGGCTCGATGGTGACATGCGCACCCGGAACAAGGACCACAGGTTGTTAGCGGCCATTTTTCCATCAGTCTCCACTGGAGCTAGAAGTGAGCAGACAGATACTCCTATAGACGCTGCTGGAGCCAGATCATTTGTCTCTGTGATGGACAACGTTTGAAATTCGCCCTTAAGCGGGAGACGGCAGCCTACAACAGTCAAATTGATCGCTGCTTATCACTTCTTTTGTGGTAGGTACAGTTATTCCAGATAGGGGAATGGGTAGGTTAAGTTATTCCAGGGAGGGGAATGCTTATGGGCAAGGCATTATGCTTGATCGGAGGCGGATGAAGTGGCAAAAAAGGCTCGGCCTACACCATGACCATGCCAATCGTCAACCCAAAGTGAATATGAGCCACACAGGTTGGTTGAAATAGCGCAACATGAATGATGGAACCTGTATCCAAGCGTCCCAGGATGCATTGCAGCGAAAACGTTCAACAATGTTCAGCGTGACCAATGTTTCTATCTTGGAAAATGAAATTGCATGATGTATGGAGTGTTTTTGACATATCTTGTCTCAGGATTTGCTTGCAGTCCTACCATATCCCACAAAATGCAGAAGTGCAGTCAATGCAGCTTTTTACCTAAAATGGTAAAAATTGGTCAAAGCCTCATGCGGTTTATTACCTGCCCCTGGAATAACATCAATGGCAATTATAAGAATAATTCTGATAATAGTACAAATTTTGTATGTATGTTTTCAGCCCTACAAAACCATAACTATAGAAGTTTAAATTTATACGTAAAGCTAGATATTTGTAGAAATATCTATATTGATATATAACTATCTATTTATATAGCTAGATATATATCTATGCAGTAACATACATTAGATAGATAGATAGATAGACTGTATATAAGCCTGCAAGTCTTGCACTTGAAGCAGCTTTATGATGTCATTAAGGCTCGATGGTGACACGCGCACCCGGAACAAGGATCACAGGTTGTTAGCGGCCATTTTTCCATCAGTCTCCACTGGAGCTAGAAGTGAGCAGACAGATACTCCTATAGACGCTGCTGGAGCCAGATCATTTGTCTCTGTGATGGACAACGTTTGAAATTCGCCCTTAAGCGGGAGACGGCAGCCTACAACAGTCAAATTGATCGCTGCTTATCACTTCTTTTGTGGTAGGTACAGTTATTCCAGATAGGGGAATGGGTAGGTTAAGTTATTCCAGGGAGGGGAATGCTTATGGGCAAGGCATTATGCTTGATCGGAGGCGGATGAAGTGGCAAAAAAGGCTCGGCCTACACCATGACCATGCCAATCGTCAACCCAAAGTGAATATGAGCCACACAGGTTGGTTGAAATAGCGCAACATGAATGATGGAACCTGGATCCAAGCGTCCCAGGATGCATTTCAGCGAAAACGTTCAACAATGTTCAGCGTGACCAATGTTTCTATCTTGGAAAATGAAATTGCATGCTGTATGGAGTGTTTTTGACATATCTTGTCTCAGGATTTGCTTGCAGTCCTACCATATCCCACAAAATGCAGAAGTGCAGTCAATGCAGCTTTTTACCTAAAATGGTAAAAATTGGTCAAAGCCTCATGCGGTTTATTACCTGCCCCTGGAATAACATCAATGGCAATTATAAGAATAATGCTGATAATAATACAAATTTTGTATGTATGTTTTCAGCCCTACAAAACCATAACTATAGAAGTTTAAATTTATACGTAAAGCTAGATATTTGTAGAAATATCTATATTGATATATAACTATCTATTTATATAGCTAGATATATATCTATGCAGTAACATACATTAGATAGATAGATAGATAGATAGATAGATAGATAGATAGATAGATAGATAGATAGACTGTATATAAGCCTGCAAGTCTTGCACTTGAAGCAGCTTTATGATGTCATTAAGGCTCGATGGTGACACGCGCACCCGGAACAAGGACCACAGGTTGTTAGCGGCCATTTTTCCATCAGTCTCCACTGGAGCTAGAAGTGAGCAGACAGATACTCCTATAGACGCTGCTGGAGCCAGATCATTTGTCTCTGTGATGGACAACGTTTGAAATTCGCCCTTAAGCGGGAGACGGCAGCCTACAACAGTCAAATTGATCGCTGCTTATCACTTCTTTTGTGGTAGGTACAGTTATTCCAGATAGGGGAATGGGTAGGTTAAGTTATTCCAGGGAGGGGAATGCTTATGGGCAAGGCATTATGCTTGATCGGAGGCGGATGAAGTGGCAAAAAAGGCTCGGCCTACACCATGACCATGCCAATCGTCAACCCAAAGTGAATATGAGCCACACAGGTTGGTTGAAATAGCGCAACATGAATGATGGAACCTGGATCCAAGCGTCCCAGGATGCATTTCAGCGAAAACGTTCAACAATGTTCAGCGTGACCAATGTTTCTATCTTGGAAAATGAAATCGCATGATGTATGGAGTGTTTTTGACATATCTTGTCTCAGGATTTGCTTGCAGTCCTACCATATCCCACAAAATGCAGAAGTGCAGTCAATGCAGCTTTTTACCTAAAATGGTAAAAATTGGTCAAAGCCTCATGCGGTTTATTACCTGCCCCTGGAATAACATCAATGGCAATTATAAGAATAATTCTGATAATAGTACAAATTTTGTATGTATGTTTTCAGCCCTACAAAACCATAACTATAGAAGTTTAAATTTATACGTAAAGCTAGATATTTGTAGAAATATCTATATTGATATATAACTATCTATTTATATAGCTAGATATATATCTATGCAGTAACATACATTAGATAGATAGATAGATAGACTGTATATAAGCCTGCAAGTCTTGCACTTGAAGCAGCTTTATGATGTCATTAAGGCTCGATGGTGACACGCGCACCCGGAACAAGGACCACAGGTTGTTAGCGGCCATTTTTCCATCAGTCTCCACTGGAGCTAGAAGTGAGCAGACAGATACTCCTATAGACGCTGCTGGAGCCAGATCATTTGTCTCTGTGATGGACAACGTTTGAAATTCGCCCTTAAGCGGGAGACGGCAGCCTACAACAGTCAAATTGATCGCTGCTTATCACTTCTTTTGTGGTAGGTACAGTTATTCCAGATAGGGGAATGGGTAGGTTAAGTTATTCCAGGGAGGGGAATGCTTATGGGCAAGGCATTATGCTTGATCGGAGGCGGATGAAGTGGCAAAAAAGGCTCGGCCTACACCATGACCATGCCAATCGTCAACCCAAAGTGAATATGAGCCACACAGGTTGGTTGAAATAGCGCAACATGAATGATGGAACCTGGATCCAAGCGTCCCAGGATGCATTTCAGCGAAAACGTTCAACAATGTTCAGCGTGACCAATGTTTCTATCTTGGAAAATGAAATCGCATGATGTATGGAGTGTTTTTGACATATCTTGTCTCAGGATTTGCTTGCAGTCCTACCATATCCCACAAAATGCAGAAGTGCAGTCAATGCAGCTTTTTACCTAAAATGGTAAAAATTGGTCAAAGCCTCATGCGGTTTATTACCTGCCCCTGGAATAACATCAATGGCAATTATAAGAATAATGCTGATAATAATACAAATTTTGTATGTATGTTTTCAGCCCTACAAAACCATAACTATAGAAGTTTAAATTTATATGTAAAGCTAGATATTTGTAGAAATATCTATATTGATATATAACTATCTATTTATATAGCTAGATATATATCTATGCAGTAACATACATTAGATAGATAGATAGATAGACTGTATATAAGCCTGCAAGTCTTGCACTTGAAGCAGCTTTATGATGTCATTAAGGCTCGATGGTGACACGCGCACCCGGAACAAGGACCACAGGTTGTTAGCGGCCATTTTTCCATCAGTCTCCACTGGAGCTAGAAGTGAGCAGACAGATACTCCTATAGACGCTGCTGGAGCCAGATCATTTGTCTCTGTGATGGACAACGTTTGAAATTCGCCCTTAAGCGGGAGACGGCAGCCTACAACAGTCAAATTGATCGCTGCTTATCACTTCTTTTGTGGTAGGTACAGTTATTCCAGATAGGGGAATGGATAGGTTAAGTTATTCCAGGGAGGGGAATGCTTATGGGCAAGGCATTATGCTTGATCGGAGGCGGATGAAGTGGCAAAAAAGGCTCGGCCTACACCATGACCATGCCAATCGTCAACCCAAAGTGAATATGAGCCACACAGGTTGGTTGAAATAGCGCAACATGAATGATGGAACCTGGATCCAAGCGTCCCAGGATGCATTTCAGCGAAAACGTTCAACAATGTTCAGCGTGACCAATGTTTCTATCTTGGAAAATGAAATTGCATGATGTATGGAGTGTTTTTGACATATCTTGTCTCAGGATTTGCTTGCAGTCCTACCATATCCCACAAAATGCAGAAGTGCAGTCAATGCAGCTTTTTACCTAAAATGGTAAAAATTGGTCAAAGCCTCATGCGGTTTATTACCTGCCCCTGGAATAACATCAATGGCAATTATAAGAATAATTCTGATAATAGTACAAATTTTGTATGTATGTTTTCAGCCCTACAAAACCATAACTATAGAAGTTTAAATTTATACGTAAAGCTAGATATTTGTAGAAATATCTATATTGATATATAACTATCTATTTATATAGCTAGATATATATCTATGCAGTAACATACATTAGATAGATAGATAGATAGACTGTATATAAGCCTGCAAGTCTTGCACTTGAAGCAGCTTTATGATGTCATTAAGGCTCGATGGTGACATGCGCACCCGGAACAAGGACCACAGGTTGTTAGCGGCCATTTTTCCATCAGTCTCCACTGGAGCTAGAAGTGAGCAGACAGATACTCCTATAGACGCTGCTGGAGCCAGATCATTTGTCTCTGTGATGGACAACGTTTGAAATTCGCCCTTAAGCGGGAGACGGCAGCCTACAACAGTCAAATTGATCGCTGCTTATCACTTCTTTTGTGGTAGGTACAGTTATTCCAGATAGGGGAATGGGTAGGTTAAGTTATTCCAGGGAGGGGAATGCTTATGGGCAAGGCATTATGCTTGATCGGAGGCGGATGAAGTGGCAAAAAAGGCTCGGCCTACACCATGACCATGCCAATCGTCAACCCAAAGTGAATATGAGCCACACAGGTTGGTTGAAATAGCGCAACATGAATGATGGAACCTGGATCCAAGCGTCCCAGGATGCATTGCAGCGAAAACGTTCAACAATGTTCAGCGTGACCAATGTTTCTATCTTGGAAAATGAAATTGCATGATGTATGGAGTGTTTTTGACATATCTTGTCTCAGGATTTGCTTGCAGTCCTACCATATCCCACAAAATGCAGAAGTGCAGTCAATGCAGCTTTTTACCTAAAATGGTAAAAATTGGTCAAAGCCTCATGCGGTTTATTACCTGCCCCTGGAATAACATCAATGGCAATTATAAGAATAATTCTGATAATAGTACAAATTTTGTATGTATGTTTTCAGCCCTACAAAACCATAACTATAGAAGTTTAAATTTATACGTAAAGCTAGATATTTGTAGAAATATCTATATTGATATATAACTATCTATTTATATAGCTAGATATATATCTATGCAGTAACATACATTAGATAGATAGATAGATAGACTGTATATAAGCCTGCAAGTCTTGCACTTGAAGCAGCTTTATGATGTCATTAAGGCTCGATGGTGACACGCGCACCCGGAACAAGGACCACAGGTTGTTAGCGGCCATTTTTCCATCAGTCTCCACTGGAGCTAGAAGTGAGCAGACAGATACTCCTATAGACGCTGCTGGAGCCAGATCATTTGTCTCTGTGATGGACAACGTTTGAAATTCGCCCTTAAGCGGGAGACGGCAGCCTACAACAGTCAAATTGATCGCTGCTTATCACTTCTTTTGTGGTAGGTACAGTTATTCCAGATAGGGGAATGGGTAGGTTAAGTTATTCCAGGGAGGGGAATGCTTATGGGCAAGGCATTATGCTTGATCGGAGGCGGATGAAGTGGCAAAAAAGGCTCGGCCTACACCATGACCATGCCAATCGTCAACCCAAAGTGAATATGAGCCACACAGGTTGGTTGAAATAGCGCAACATGAATGATGGAACCTGGATCCAAGCGTCCCAGGATGCATTTCAGCGAAAACGTTCAACAATGTTCAGCGTGACCAATGTTTCTATCTTGGAAAATGAAATTGCATGATGTATGGAGTGTTTTTGACATATCTTGTCTCAGGATTTGCTTGCAGTCCTACCATATCCCACAAAATGCAGAAGTGCAGTCAATGCAGCTTTTTACCTAAAATGGTAAAAATTGGTCAAAGCCTCATGCGGTTTATTACCTGCCCCTGGAATAACATCAATGGCAATTATAAGAATAATGCTGATAATAATACAAATTTTGTATGTATGTTTTCAGCCCTACAAAACCATAACTATAGAAGTTTAAATTTATACGTAAAGCTAGATATTTGTAGAAATATCTATATTGATATATAACTATCTATTTATATAGCTAGATATATATCTATGCAGTAACATACATTAGATAGATAGATAGATAGATAGATAGATAGATAGATAGATAGATAGATAGACTGTATATAAGCCTGCAAGTCTTGCACTTGAAGCAGCTTTATGATGTCATTAAGGCTCGATGGTGACACGCGCACCCGGAACAAGGACCACAGGTTGTTAGCGGCCATTTTTCCATCAGTCTCCACTGGAGCTAGAAGTGAGCAGACAGATACTCCTATAGACGCTGCTGGAGCCAGATCATTTGTCTCTGTGATGGACAACGTTTGAAATTCGCCCTTAAGCGGGAGACGGCAGCCTACAACAGTCAAATTGATCGCTGCTTATCACTTCTTTTGTGGTAGGTACAGTTATTCCAGATAGGGGAATGGGTAGGTTAAGTTATTCCAGGGAGGGGAATGCTTATGGGCAAGGCATTATGCTTGATCGGAGGCGGATGAAGTGGCAAAAAAGGCTCGGCCTACACCATGACCATGCCAATCGTCAACCCAAAGTGAATATGAGCCACACAGGTTGGTTGAAATAGCGCAACATGAATGATGGAACCTGGATCCAAGCGTCCCAGGATGCATTTCAGCGAAAACGTTCAACAATGTTCAGCGTGACCAATGTTTCTATCTTGGAAAATGAAATTGCATGATGTATGGAGTGTTTTTGACATATCTTGTCTCAGGATTTGCTTGCAGTCCTACCATATCCCACAAAATGCAGAAGTGCAGTCAATGCAGCTTTTTACCTAAAATGGTAAAAATTGGTCAAAGCCTCATGCGGTTTATTACCTGCCCCTGGAATAACATCAATGGCAATTATAAGAATAATTCTGATAATAGTACAAATTTTGTATGTATGTTTTCAGCCCTACAAAACCATAACTATAGAAGTTTAAATTTATACGTAAAGCTAGATATTTGTAGAAATATCTATATTGATATATAACTATCTATTTATATAGCTAGATATATATCTATGCAGTAACATACATTAGATAGATAGATAGATAGACTGTATATAAGCCTGCAAGTCTTGCACTTGAAGCAGCTTTATGATGTCATTAAGGCTCGATGGTGACACGCGCACCCGGAACAAGGACCACAGGTTGTTAGCGGCCATTTTTCCATCAGTCTCCACTGGAGCTAGAAGTGAGCAGACAGATACTCCTATAGACGCTGCTGGAGCCAGATCATTTGTCTCTGTGATGGACAACGTTTGAAATTCGCCCTTAAGCGGGAGACGGCAGCCTACAACAGTCAAATTGATCGCTGCTTATCACTTCTTTTGTGGTAGGTACAGTTATTCCAGATAGGGGAATGGGTAGGTTAAGTTATTCCAAGGAGGGGAATGCTTATGGGCAAGGCATTATGCTTGATCGGAGGCGGATGAAGTGGCAAAAAAGGCTCGGCCTACACCATGACCATGCCAATCGTCAACCCAAAGTGAATATGAGCCACACAGGTTGGTTGAAATAGCGCAACATGAATGATGGAACCTGGATCCAAGCGTCCCAGGATGCATTTCAGCGAAAACGTTCAACAATGTTCAGCGTGACCAATGTTTCTATCTTGGAAAATGAAATTGCATGATGTATGGAGTGTTTTTGACATATCTTGTCTCAGGATTTGCTTGCAGTCCTACCATATCCCACAAAATGCAGAAGTGCAGTCAATGCAGCTTTTTACCTAAAATGGTAAAAATTGGTCAAAGCCTCATGCGGTTTATTACCTGCCCCTGGAATAACATCAATGGCAATTATAAGAATAATGCTGATAATAGTACAAATTTTGTATGTATGTTTTCAGCCCTACAAAACCATAACTATAGAAGTTTAAATTTATACGTAAAGCTAGATATTTGTAGAAATATCTATATTGATATATAACTATCTATTTATATAGCTAGATATATATCTATGCAGTAACATACATTAGATAGATAGATAGATAGATAGACTGTATATAAGCCTGCAAGTCTTGCACTTGAAGCAGCTTTATGATGTCATTAAGGCTCGATGGTGACACGCGCACCCGGAACAAGGACCACAGGTTGTTAGCGGCCATTTTTCCATCAGTCTCCACTGGAGCTAGAAGTGAGCAGACAGATACTCCTATAGACGCTGCTGGAGCCAGATCATTTGTCTCTGTGATGGACAACGTTTGAAATTCGCCCTTAAGCGGGAGACGGCAGCCTACAACAGTCAAATTGATCGCTGCTTATCACTTCTTTTGTGGTAGGTACAGTTATTCCAGATAGGGGAATGGGTAGGTTAAGTTATTCCAGGGAGGGGAATGCTTATGGGCAAGGCATTATGCTTGATCGGAGGCGGATGAAGTGGCAAAAAAGGCTCGGCCTACACCATGACCATGCCAATCGTCAACCCAAAGTGAATATGAGCCACACAGGTTGGTTGAAATAGCGCAACATGAATGATGGAACCTGGATCCAAGCGTCCCAGGATGCATTTCAGCGAAAACGTTCAACAATGTTCAGCGTGACCAATGTTTCTATCTTGGAAAATGAAATCGCATGATGTATGGAGTGTTTTTGACATATCTTGTCTCAGGATTTGCTTGCAGTCCTACCATATCCCACAAAATGCAGAAGTGCAGTCAATGCAGCTTTTTACCTAAAATGGTAAAAATTGGTCAAAGCCTCATGCGGTTTATTACCTGCCCCTGGAATAACATCAATGGCAATTATAAGAATAATGCTGATAATAATACAAATTTTGTATGTATGTTTTCAGCCCTACAAAACCATAACTATAGAAGTTTAAATTTATATGTAAAGCTAGATATTTGTAGAAATATCTATATTGATATATAACTATCTATTTATATAGCTAGATATATATCTATGCAGTAACATACATTAGATAGATAGATAGATAGATAGACTGTATATAAGCCTGCAAGTCTTGCACTTGAAGCAGCTTTATGATGTCATTAAGGCTCGATGGTGACACGCGCACCCGGAACAAGGACCACAGGTTGTTAGCGGCCATTTTTCCATCAGTCTCCACTGGAGCTAGAAGTGAGCAGACAGATACTCCTATAGACGCTGCTGGAGCCAGATCATTTGTCTCTGTGATGGACAACGTTTGAAATTCGCCCTTAAGCGGGAGACGGCAGCCTACAACAGTCAAATTGATCGCTGCTTATCACTTCTTTTGTGGTAGGTACAGTTATTCCAGATAGGGGAATGGGTAGGTTAAGTTATTCCAGGGAGGGGAATGCTTATGGGCAAGGCATTATGCTTGATCGAAGGCGGATGAAGTGGCAAAAAAGGCTCGGCCTACACCATGACCATGCCAATCGTCAACCCAAAGTGAATATGAGCCACACAGGTTGGTTGAAATAGCGCAACATGAATGATGGAACCTGGATCCAAGCGTCCCAGGATGCATTTCAGCGAAAACGTTCAACAATGTTCAGCGTGACCAATGTTTCTATCTTGGAAAATGAAATCGCATGATGTATGGAGTGTTTTTGACATATCTTGTCTCAGGATTTGCTTGCAGTCCTACCATATCCCACAAAATGCAGAAGTGCAGTCAATGCAGCTTTTTACCTAAAATGGTAAAAATTGGTCAAAGCCTCATGCGGTTTATTACCTGCCCCTGGAATAACATCAATGGCAATTATAAGAATAATTCTGATAATAGTACAAATTTTGTATGTATGTTTTCAGCCCTACAAAACCATAACTATAGAAGTTTAAATTTATACGTAAAGCTAGATATTTGTAGAAATATCTATATTGATATATAACTATCTATTTATATAGCTAGATATATATCTATGCAGTAACATACATTAGATAGATAGATAGATAGACTGTATATAAGCCTGCAAGTCTTGCACTTGAAGCAGCTTTATGATGTCATTAAGGCTCGATGGTGACACGCGCACCCGGAACAAGGACCACAGGTTGTTAGCGGCCATTTTTCCATCAGTCTCCACTGGAGCTAGAAGTGAGCAGACAGATACTCCTATAGACGCTGCTGGAGCCAGATCATTTGTCTCTGTGATGGACAACGTTTGAAATTCGCCCTTAAGCGGGAGACGGCAGCCTACAACAGTCAAATTGATCGCTGCTTATCACTTCTTTTGTGGTAGGTACAGTTATTCCAGATAGGGGAATGGGTAGGTTAAGTTATTCCAGGGAGGGGAATGCTTATGGGCAAGGCATTATGCTTGATCGGAGGCGGATGAAGTGGCAAAAAAGGCTCGGCCTACACCATGACCATGCCAATCGTCAACCCAAAGTGAATATGAGCCACACAGGTTGGTTGAAATAGCGCAACATGAATGATGGAACCTGGATCCAAGCGTCCCAGGATGCATTTCAGCGAAAACGTTCAACAATGTTCAGCGTGACCAATGTTTCTATCTTGGAAAATGAAATTGCATGATGTATGGAGTGTTTTTGACATATCTTGTCTCAGGATTTGCTTGCAGTCCTACCATATCCCACAAAATGCAGAAGTGCAGTCAATGCAGCTTTTTACCTAAAATGGTAAAAATTGGTCAAAGCCTCATGCGGTTTATTACCTGCCCCTGGAATAACATCAATGGCAATTATAAGAATAATGCTGATAATAATACAAATTTTGTATGTATGTTTTCAGCCCTACAAAACCATAACTATAGAAGTTTAAATTTATACGTAAAGCTAGATATTTGTAGAAATATCTATATTGATATATAACTATCTATTTATATAGCTAGATATATATCTATGCAGTAACATACATTAGATAGATAGATAGATAGATAGATAGATAGATAGATAGACTGTATATAAGCCTGCAAGTCTTGCACTTGAAGCAGCTTTATGATGTCATTAAGGCTCGATGGTGACACGCGCACCCGGAACAAGGACCACAGGTTGTTAGCGGCCATTTTTCCATCAGTCTCCACTGGAGCTAGAAGTGAGCAGACAGATACTCCTATAGACGCTGCTGGAGCCAGATCATTTGTCTCTGTGATGGACAACGTTTGAAATTCGCCCTTAAGCGGGAGACGGCAGCCTACAACAGTCAAATTGATCGCTGCTTATCACTTCTTTTGTGGTAGGTACAGTTATTCCAGATAGGGGAATGGGTAGGTTAAGTTATTCCAGGGAGGGGAATGCTTATGGGCAAGGCATTATGCTTGATCGGAGGCGGATGAAGTGGCAAAAAAGGCTCGGCCTACACCATGACCATGCCAATCGTCAACCCAAAGTGAATATGAGCCACACAGGTTGGTTGAAATAGCGCAACATGAATGATGGAACCTGGATCCAAGCGTCCCAGGATGCATTTCAGCGAAAACGTTCAACAATGTTCAGCGTGACCAATGTTTCTATCTTGGAAAATGAAATCGCATGATGTATGGAGTGTTTTTGACATATCTTGTCTCAGGATTTGCTTGCAGTCCTACCATATCCCACAAAATGCAGAAGTGCAGTCAATGCAGCTTTTTACCTAAAATGGTAAAAATTGGTCAAAGCCTCATGCGGTTTATTACCTGCCCCTGGAATAACATCAATGGCAATTATAAGAATAATTCTGATAATAGTACAAATTTTGTATGTATGTTTTCAGCCCTACAAAACCATAACTATAGAAGTTTAAATTTATACGTAAAGCTAGATATTTGTAGAAATATCTATATTGATATATAACTATCTATTTATATAGCTAGATATATATCTATGCAGTAACATACATTAGATAGATAGATAGATAGACTGTATATAAGCCTGCAAGTCTTGCACTTGAAGCAGCTTTATGATGTCATTAAGGCTCGATGGTGACACGCGCACCCGGAACAAGGACCACAGGTTGTTAGCGGCCATTTTTCCATCAGTCTCCACTGGAGCTAGAAGTGAGCAGACAGATACTCCTATAGACGCTGCTGGAGCCAGATCATTTGTCTCTGTGATGGACAACGTTTGAAATTCGCCCTTAAGCGGGAGACGGCAGCCTACAACAGTCAAATTGATCGCTGCTTATCACTTCTTTTGTGGTAGGTACAGTTATTCCAGATAGGGGAATGGGTAGGTTAAGTTACTCCAAGGAGGGGAATGCTTATGGGCAAGGCATTATGCTTGATCGGAGGCGGATGAAGTGGCAAAAAAGGCTCGGCCTACACCATGACCATGCCAATCGTCAACCCAAAGTGAATATGAGCCACACAGGTTGGTTGAAATAGCGCAACATGAATGATGGAACCTGGATCCAAGCGTCCCAGGATGCATTTCAGCGAAAACGTTCAACAATGTTCAGCGTGACCAATGTTTCTATCTTGGAAAATGAAATTGCATGATGTATGGAGTGTTTTTGACATATCTTGTCTCAGGATTTGCTTGCAGTCCTACCATATCCCACAAAATGCAGAAGTGCAGTCAATGCAGCTTTTTACCTAAAATGGTAAAAATTGGTCAAAGCCTCATGCGGTTTATTACCTGCCCCTGGAATAACATCAATGGCAATTATAAGAATAATGCTGATAATAGTACAAATTTTGTATGTATGTTTTCAGCCCTACAAAACCATAACTATAGAAGTTTAAATTTATACGTAAAGCTAGATATTTGTAGAAATATCTATATTGATATATAACTATCTATTTATATAGCTAGATATATATCTATGCAGTAACATACATTAGATAGATAGATAGATAGATAGATAGATAGATAGATAGATAGATAGATAGACTGTATATAAGCCTGCAAGTCTTGCACTTGAAGCAGCTTTATGATGTCATTAAGGCTCGATGGTGACACGCGCACCCGGAACAAGGACCACAGGTTGTTAGCGGCCATTTTTCCATCAGTCTCCACTGGAGCTAGAAGTGAGCAGACAGATACTCCTATAGACGCTGCTGGAGCCAGATCATTTGTCTCTGTGATGGACAACGTTTGAAATTCGCCCTTAAGCGGGAGACGGCAGCCTACAACAGTCAAATTGATCGCTGCTTATCACTTCTTTTGTGGTAGGTACAGTTATTCCAGATAGGGGAATGGGTAGGTTAAGTTATTCCAGGGAGGGGAATGCTTATGGGCAAGGCATTATGCTTGATCGGAGGCGGATGAAGTGGCAAAAAAGGCTCGGCCTACACCATGACCATGCCAATCGTCAACCCAAAGTGAATATGAGCCACACAGGTTGGTTGAAATAGCGCAACATGAATGATGGAACCTGGATCCAAGCGTCCCAGGATGCATTTCAGCGAAAACGTTCAACAATGTTCAGCGTGACCAATGTTTCTATCTTGGAAAATGAAATCGCATGATGTATGGAGTGTTTTTGACATATCTTGTCTCAGGATTTGCTTGCAGTCCTACCATATCCCACAAAATGCAGAAGTGCAGTCAATGCAGCTTTTTACCTAAAATGGTAAAAATTGGTCAAAGCCTCATGCGGTTTATTACCTGCCCCTGGAATAACATCAATGGCAATTATAAGAATAATGCTGATAATAATACAAATTTTGTATGTATGTTTTCAGCCCTACAAAACCATAACTATAGAAGTTTAAATTTATATGTAAAGCTAGATATTTGTAGAAATATCTATATTGATATATAACTATCTATTTATATAGCTAGATATATATCTATGCAGTAACATACATTAGATAGATAGATAGATAGACTGTATATAAGCCTGCAAGTCTTGCACTTGAAGCAGCTTTATGATGTCATTAAGGCTCGATGGTGACACGCGCACCCGGAACAAGGACCACAGGTTGTTAGCGGCCATTTTTCCATCAGTCTCCACTGGAGCTAGAAGTGAGCAGACAGATACTCCTATAGACGCTGCTGGAGCCAGATCATTTGTCTCTGTGATGGACAACGTTTGAAATTCGCCCTTAAGCGGGAGACGGCAGCCTACAACAGTCAAATTGATCGCTGCTTATCACTTCTTTTGTGGTAGGTACAGTTATTCCAGATAGGGGAATGGGTAGGTTAAGTTATTCCAGGGAGGGGAATGCTTATGGGCAAGGCATTATGCTTGATCGGAGGCGGATGAAGTGGCAAAAAAGGCTCGGCCTACACCATGACCATGCCAATCGTCAACCCAAAGTGAATATGAGCCACACAGGTTGGTTGAAATAGCGCAACATGAATGATGGAACCTGGATCCAAGCGTCCCAGGATGCATTTCAGCGAAAACGTTCAACAATGTTCAGCGTGACCAATGTTTCTATCTTGGAAAATGAAATTGCATGATGTATGGAGTGTTTTTGACATATCTTGTCTCAGGATTTGCTTGCAGTCCTACCATATCCCACAAAATGCAGAAGTGCAGTCAATGCAGCTTTTTACCTAAAATGGTAAAAATTGGTCAAAGCCTCATGCGGTTTATTACCTGCCCTGGAATAACATCAATGGCAATTATAAGAATAATTCTGATAATAGTACAAATTTTGTATGTATGTTTTCAGCCCTACAAAACCATAACTATAGAAGTTTAAATTTATACGTAAAGCTAGATATTTGTAGAAATATCTATATTGATATATAACTATCTATTTATATAGCTAGATATATATCTATGCAGTAACATACATTAGATAGATAGATAGATAGACTGTATATAAGCCTGCAAGTCTTGCACTTGAAGCAGCTTTATGATGTCATTAAGGCTCGATGGTGACACGCGCACCCGGAACAAGGACCACAGGTTGTTAGCGGCCATTTTTCCATCAGTCTCCACTGGAGCTAGAAGTGAGCAGACAGATACTCCTATAGACGCTGCTGGAGCCAGATCATTTGTCTCTGTGATGGACAACGTTTGAAATTCGCCCTTAAGCGGGAGACGGCAGCCTACAACAGTCAAATTGATCGCTGCTTATCACTTCTTTTGTGGTAGGTACAGTTATTCCAGATAGGGGAATGGGTAGGTTAAGTTATTCCAGGGAGGGGAATGCTTATGGGCAAGGCATTATGCTTGATCGGAGGCGGATGAAGTGGCAAAAAAGGCTCGGCCTACACCATGACCATGCCAATCGTCAACCCAAAGTGAATATGAGCCACACAGGTTGGTTGAAATAGCGCAACATGAATGATGGAACCTGGATCCAAGCGTCCCAGGATGCATTTCAGCGAAAACGTTCAACAATGTTCAGCGTGACCAATGTTTCTATCTTGGAAAATGAAATTGCATGATGTATGGAGTGTTTTTGACATATCTTGTCTCAGGATTTGCTTGCAGTCCTACCATATCCCACAAAATGCAGAAGTGCAGTCAATGCAGCTTTTTACCTAAAATGGTAAAAATTGGTCAAAGCCTCATGCGGTTTATTACCTGCCCCTGGAATAACATCAATGGCAATTATAAGAATAATGCTGATAATAGTACAAATTTTGTATGTATGTTTTCAGCCCTACAAAACCATAACTATAGAAGTTTAAATTTATACGTAAAGCTAGATATTTGTAGAAATATCTATATTGATATATAACTATCTATTTATATAGCTAGATATATATCTATGCAGTAACATACATTAGATAGATAGATAGATAGATAGATAGATAGATAGACTGTATATAAGCCTGCAAGTCTTGCACTTGAAGCAGCTTTATGATGTCATTAAGGCTCGATGGTGACACGCGCACCCGGAACAAGGACCACAGGTTGTTAGCGGCCATTTTTCCATCAGTCTCCACTGGAGCTAGAAGTGAGCAGACAGATACTCCTATAGACGCTGCTGGAGCCAGATCATTTGTCTCTGTGATGGACAACGTTTGAAATTCGCCCTTAAGCGGGAGACGGCAGCCTACAACAGTCAAATTGATCGCTGCTTATCACTTCTTTTGTGGTAGGTACAGTTATTCCAGATAGGGGAATGGGTAGGTTAAGTTATTCCAGGGAGGGGAATGCTTATGGGCAAGGCATTATGCTTGATCGGAGGCGGATGAAGTGGCAAAAAAGGCTCGGCCTACACCATGACCATGCCAATCGTCAACCCAAAGTGAATATGAGCCACACAGGTTGGTTGAAATAGCGCAACATGAATGATGGAACCTGGATCCAAGCGTCCCAGGATGCATTTCAGCGAAAACGTTCAACAATGTTCAGCGTGACCAATGTTTCTATCTTGGAAAATGAAATCGCATGATGTATGGAGTGTTTTTGACATATCTTGTCTCAGGATTTGCTTGCAGTCCTACCATATCCCACAAAATGCAGAAGTGCAGTCAATGCAGCTTTTTACCTAAAATGGTAAAAATTGGTCAAAGCCTCATGCGGTTTATTACCTGCCCCTGGAATAACATCAATGGCAATTATAAGAATAATTCTGATAATAGTACAAATTTTGTATGTATGTTTTCAGCCCTACAAAACCATAACTATAGAAGTTTAAATTTATACGTAAAGCTAGATATTTGTAGAAATATCTATATTGATATATAACTATCTATTTATATAGCTAGATATATATCTATGCAGTAACATACATTAGATAGATAGATAGATAGACTGTATATAAGCCTGCAAGTCTTGCACTTGAAGCAGCTTTATGATGTCATTAAGGCTCGATGGTGACACGCGCACCCGGAACAAGGACCACAGGTTGTTAGCGGCCATTTTTCCATCAGTCTCCACTGGAGCTAGAAGTGAGCAGACAGATACTCCTATAGACGCTGCTGGAGCCAGATCATTTGTCTCTGTGATGGACAACGTTTGAAATTCGCCCTTAAGCGGGAGACGGCAGCCTACAACAGTCAAATTGATCGCTGCTTATCACTTCTTTTGTGGTAGGTACAGTTATTCCAGATAGGGGAATGGGTAGGTTAAGTTATTCCAGGGAGGGGAATGCTTATGGGCAAGGCATTATGCTTGATCGGAGGCGGATGAAGTGGCAAAAAAGGCTCGGCCTACACCATGACCATGCCAATCGTCAACCCAAAGTGAATATGAGCCACACAGGTTGGTTGAAATAGCGCAACATGAATGATGGAACCTGGATCCAAGCGTCCCAGGATGCATTTCAGCGAAAACGTTCAACAATGTTCAGCGTGACCAATGTTTCTATCTTGGAAAATGAAATTGCATGATGTATGGAGTGTTTTTGACATATCTTGTCTCAGGATTTGCTTGCAGTCCTACCATATCCCACAAAATGCAGAAGTACAGTCAATGCAGCTTTTTACCTAAAATGGTAAAAATTGGTCAAAGCCTCATGCGGTTTATTACCTGCCCCTGGAATAACATCAATGGCAATTATAAGAATAATGCTGATAATAGTACAAATTTTGTATGTATGTTTTCAGCCCTACAAAACCATAACTATAGAAGTTTAAATTTATACGTAAAGCTAGATATTTGTAGAAATATCTATATTGATATATAACTATCTATTTATATAGCTAGATATATATCTATGCAGTAACATACATTAGATAGATAGATAGATAGATAGACTGTATATAAGCCTGCAAGTCTTGCACTTGAAGCAGCTTTATGATGTCATTAAGGCTCGATGGTGACACGCGCACCCGGAACAAGGACCACAGGTTGTTAGCGGCCATTTTTCCATCAGTCTCCACTGGAGCTAGAAGTGAGCAGACAGATACTCCTATAGACGCTGCTGGAGCCAGATCATTTGTCTCTGTGATGGACAACGTTTGAAATTCGCCCTTAAGCGGGAGACGGCAGCCTACAACAGTCAAATTGATCGCTGCTTATCACTTCTTTTGTGGTAGGTACAGTTATTCCAGATAGGGGAATGGGTAGGTTAAGTTATTCCAGGGAGGGGAATGCTTATGGGCAAGGCATTATGCTTGATCGGAGGCGGATGAAGTGGCAAAAAAGGCTCGGCCTACACCATGACCATGCCAATCGTCAACCCAAAGTGAATATGAGCCACACAGGTTGGTTGAAATAGCGCAACATGAATGATGGAACCTGGATCCAAGCGTCCCAGGATGCATTTCAGCGAAAACGTTCAACAATGTTCAGCGTGACCAATGTTTCTATCTTGGAAAATGAAATTGCATGATGTATGGAGTGTTTTTGACATATCTTGTCTCAGGATTTGCTTGCAGTCCTACCATATCCCACAAAATGCAGAAGTGCAGTCAATGCAGCTTTTTACCTAAAATGGTAAAAATTGGTCAAAGCCTCATGCGGTTTATTACCTGCCCCTGGAATAACATCAATGGCAATTATAAGAATAATGCTGATAATAGTACAAATTTTGTATGTATGTTTTCAGCCCTACAAAACCATAACTATAGAAGTTTAAATTTATACGTAAAGCTAGATATTTGTAGAAATATCTATATTGATATATAACTATCTATTTATATAGCTAGATATATATCTATGCAGTAACATACATTAGATAGATAGATAGATAGATAGACTGTATATAAGCCTGCAAGTCTTGCACTTGAAGCAGCTTTATGATGTCATTAAGGCTCGATGGTGACACGCGCACCCGGAACAAGGACCACAGGTTGTTAGCGGCCATTTTTCCATCAGTCTCCACTGGAGCTAGAAGTGAGCAGACAGATACTCCTATAGACGCTGCTGGAGCCAGATCATTTGTCTCTGTGATGGACAACGTTTGAAATTCGCCCTTAAGCGGGAGACGGCAGCCTACAACAGTCAAATTGATCGCTGCTTATCACTTCTTTTGTGGTAGGTACAGTTATTCCAGATAGGGGAATGGGTAGGTTAAGTTATTCCAGGGAGGGGAATGCTTATGGGCAAGGCATTATGCTTGATCGGAGGCGGATGAAGTGGCAAAAAAGGCTCGGCCTACACCATGACCATGCCAATCGTCAACCCAAAGTGAATATGAGCCACACAGGTTGGTTGAAATAGCGCAACATGAATGATGGAACCTGGATCCAAGCGTCCCAGGATGCATTTCAGCGAAAACGTTCAACAATGTTCAGCGTGACCAATGTTTCTATCTTGGAAAATGAAATCGCATGATGTATGGAGTGTTTTTGACATATCTTGTCTCAGGATTTGCTTGCAGTCCTACCATATCCCACAAAATGCAGAAGTGCAGTCAATGCAGCTTTTTACCTAAAATGGTAAAAATTGGTCAAAGCCTCATGCGGTTTATTACCTGCCCCTGGAATAACATCAATGGCAATTATAAGAATAATGCTGATAATAATACAAATTTTGTATGTATGTTTTCAGCCCTACAAAACCATAACTATAGAAGTTTAAATTTATACGTAAAGCTAGATATTTGTAGAAATATCTATATTGATATATAACTATCTATTTATATAGCTAGATATATATCTATGCAGTAACATGCATTAGATAGATAGATAGATAGACTGTATATAAGCCTGCAAGTCTTGCACTTGAAGCAGCTTTATGATGTCATTAAGGCTCGATGGTGACACGCGCACCCGGAACAAGGACCACAGGTTGTTAGCGGCCATTTTTCCATCAGTCTCCACTGGAGCTAGAAGTGAGCAGACAGATACTCCTATAGACGCTGCTGGAGCCAGATCATTTGTCTCTGTGATGGACAACGTTTGAAATTCGCCCTTAAGCGGGAGACGGCAGCCTACAACAGTCAAATTGATCGCTGCTTATCACTTCTTTTGTGGTAGGTACAGTTATTCCAGATAGGGGAATGGGTAGGTTAAGTTATTCCAGGGAGGGGAATGCTTATGGGCAAGGCATTATGCTTGATCGGAGGCGGATGAAGTGGCAAAAAAGGCTCGGCCTACACCATGACCATGCCAATCGTCAACCCAAAGTGAATATGAGCCACACAGGTTGGTTGAAATAGCGCAACATGAATGATGGAACCTGGATCCAAGCGTCCCAGGATGCATTTCAGCGAAAACGTTCAACAATGTTCAGCGTGACCAATGTTTCTATCTTGGAAAATGAAATCGCATGATGTATGGAGTGTTTTTGACATATCTTGTCTCAGGATTTGCTTGCAGTCCTACCATATCCCACAAAATGCAGAAGTGCAGTCAATGCAGCTTTTTACCTAAAATGGTAAAAATTGGTCAAAGCCTCATGCGGTTTATTACCTGCCCCTGGAATAACATCAATGGCAATTATAAGAATAATGCTGATAATAGTACAAATTTTGTATGTATGTTTTCAGCCCTACAAAACCATAACTATAGAAGTTTAAATTTATACGTAAAGCTAGATATTTGTAGAAATATCTATATTGATATATAACTATCTATTTATATAGCTAGATATATATCTATGCAGTAACATACATTAGATAGATAGATAGATAGACTGTATATAAGCCTGCAAGTCTTGCACTTGAAGCAGCTTTATGATGTCATTAAGGCTCGATGGTGACACGCGCACCCGGAACAAGGACCACAGGTTGTTAGCGGCCATTTTTCCATCAGTCTCCACTGGAGCTAGAAGTGAGCAGACAGATACTCCTATAGACGCTGCTGGAGCCAGATCATTTGTCTCTGTGATGGACAACGTTTGAAATTCGCCCTTAAGCGGGAGACGGCAGCCTACAACAGTCAAATTGATCGCTGCTTATCACTTCTTTTGTGGTAGGTACAGTTATTCCAGATAGGGGAATGGGTAGGTTAAGTTATTCCAGGGAGGGGAATGCTTATGGGCAAGGCATTATGCTTGATCGGAGGCGGATGAAGTGGCAAAAAAGGCTCGGCCTACACCATGACCATGCCAATCGTCAACCCAAAGTGAATATGAGCCACACAGGTTGGTTGAAATAGCGCAACATGAATGATGGAACCTGGATCCAAGCGTCCCAGGATGCATTTCAGCGAAAACGTTCAACAATGTTCAGCGTGACCAATGTTTCTATCTTGGAAAATGAAATTGCATGATGTATGGAGTGTTTTTGACATATCTTGTCTCAGGATTTGCTTGCAGTCCTACCATATCCCACAAAATGCAGAAGTGCAGTCAATGCAGCTTTTTACCTAAAATGGTAAAAATTGGTCAAAGCCTCATGCGGTTTATTACCTGCCCCTGGAATAACATCAATGGCAATTATAAGAATAATGCTGATAATAGTACAAATTTTGTATGTATGTTTTCAGCCCTACAAAACCATAACTATAGAAGTTTAAATTTATACGTAAAGCTAGATATTTGTAGAAATATCTATATTGATATATAACTATCTATTTATATAGCTAGATATATATCTATGCAGTAACATACATTAGATAGATAGATAGATAGATAGATAGATAGATAGATAGACTGTATATAAGCCTGCAAGTCTTGCACTTGAAGCAGCTTTATGATGTCATTAAGGCTCGATGGTGACACGCGCACCCGGAACAAGGACCACAGGTTGTTAGCGGCCATTTTTCCATCAGTCTCCACTGGAGCTAGAAGTGAGCAGACAGATACTCCTATAGACGCTGCTGGAGCCAGATCATTTGTCTCTGTGATGGACAACGTTTGAAATTCGCCCTTAAGCGGGAGACGGCAGCCTACAACAGTCAAATTGATCGCTGCTTATCACTTCTTTTGTGGTAGGTACAGTTATTCCAGATAGGGGAATGGGTAGGTTAAGTTATTCCAGGGAGGGGAATGCTTATGGGCAAGGCATTATGCTTGATCGGAGGCGGATGAAGTGGCAAAAAAGGCTCGGCCTACACCATGACCATGCCAATCGTCAACCCAAAGTGAATATGAGCCACACAGGTTGGTTGAAATAGCGCAACATGAATGATGGAACCTGGATCCAAGCGTCCCAGGATGCATTTCAGCGAAAACGTTCAACAATGTTCAGCGTGACCAATGTTTCTATCTTGGAAAATGAAATTGCATGATGTATGGAGTGTTTTTGACATATCTTGTCTCAGGATTTGCTTGCAGTCCTACCATATCCCACAAAATGCAGAAGTGCAGTCAATGCAGCTTTTTACCTAAAATGGTAAAAATTGGTCAAAGCCTCATGCGGTTTATTACCTGCCCCTGGAATAACATCAATGGCAATTATAAGAATAATGCTGATAATAGTACAAATTTTGTATGTATGTTTTCAGCCCTACAAAACCATAACTATAGAAGTTTAAATTTATACGTAAAGCTAGATATTTGTAGAAATATCTATATTGATATATAACTATCTATTTATATAGCTAGATATATATCTATGCAGTAACATACATTAGATAGATAGATAGATAGATAGACTGTATATAAGCCTGCAAGTCTTGCACTTGAAGCAGCTTTATGATGTCATTAAGGCTCGATGGTGACACGCGCACCCGGAACAAGGACCACAGGTTGTTAGCGGCCATTTTTCCATCAGTCTCCACTGGAGCTAGAAGTGAGCAGACAGATACTCCTATAGACGCTGCTGGAGCCAGATCATTTGTCTCTGTGATGGACAACGTTTGAAATTCGCCCTTAAGCGGGAGACGGCAGCCTACAACAGTCAAATTGATCGCTGCTTATCACTTCTTTTGTGGTAGGTACAGTTATTCCAGATAGGGGAATGGGTAGGTTAAGTTATTCCAGGGAGGGGAATGCTTATGGGCAAGGCATTATGCTTGATCGGAGGCGGATGAAGTGGCAAAAAAGGCTCGGCCTACACCATGACCATGCCAATCGTCAACCCAAAGTGAATATGAGCCACACAGGTTGGTTGAAATAGCGCAACATGAATGATGGAACCTGGATCCAAGCGTCCCAGGATGCATTTCAGCGAAAACGTTCAACAATGTTCAGCGTGACCAATGTTTCTATCTTGGAAAATGAAATCGCATGATGTATGGAGTGTTTTTGACATATCTTGTCTCAGGATTTGCTTGCAGTCCTACCATATCCCACAAAATGCAGAAGTGCAGTCAATGCAGCTTTTTACCTAAAATGGTAAAAATTGGTCAAAGCCTCATGCGGTTTATTACCTGCCCCTGGAATAACATCAATGGCAATTATAAGAATAATGCTGATAATAATACAAATTTTGTATGTATGTTTTCAGCCCTACAAAACCATAACTATAGAAGTTTAAATTTATATGTAAAGCTAGATATTTGTAGAAATATCTATATTGATATATAACTATCTATTTATATAGCTAGATATATATCTATGCAGTAACATACATTAGATAGATAGATAGATAGACTGTATATAAGCCTGCAAGTCTTGCACTTGAAGCAGCTTTATGATGTCATTAAGGCTCGATGGTGACACGCGCACCCGGAACAAGGACCACAGGTTGTTAGCGGCCATTTTTCCATCAGTCTCCACTGGAGCTAGAAGTGAGCAGACAGATACTCCTATAGACGCTGCTGGAGCCAGATCATTTGTCTCTGTGATGGACAACGTTTGAAATTCGCCCTTAAGCGGGAGACGGCAGCCTACAACAGTCAAATTGATCGCTGCTTATCACTTCTTTTGTGGTAGGTACAGTTATTCCAGATAGGGGAATGGGTAGGTTAAGTTATTCCAGGGAGGGGAATGCTTATGGGCAAGGCATTATGCTTGATCGGAGGCGGATGAAGTGGCAAAAAAGGCTCGGCCTACACCATGACCATGCCAATCGTCAACCCAAAGTGAATATGAGCCACACAGGTTGGTTGAAATAGCGCAACATGAATGATGGAACCTGGATCCAAGCGTCCCAGGATGCATTTCAGCGAAAACGTTCAACAATGTTCAGCGTGACCAATGTTTCTATCTTGGAAAATGAAATCGCATGATGTATGGAGTGTTTTTGACATATCTTGTCTCAGGATTTGCTTGCAGTCCTACCATATCCCACAAAATGCAGAAGTGCAGTCAATGCAGCTTTTTACCTAAAATGGTAAAAATTGGTCAAAGCCTCATGCGGTTTATTACCTGCCCCTGGAATAACATCAATGGCAATTATAAGAATAATGCTGATAATAATACAAATTTTGTATGTATGTTTTCAGCCCTACAAAACCATAACTATAGAAGTTTAAATTTATATGTAAAGCTAGATATTTGTAGAAATATCTATATTGATATATAACTATCTATTTATATAGCTAGATATATATCTATGCAGTAACATGCATTAGATAGATAGATAGATAGACTGTATATAAGCCTGCAAGTCTTGCACTTGAAGCAGCTTTATGATGTCATTAAGGCTCGATGGTGACACGCGCACCCGGAACAAGGACCACAGGTTGTTAGCGGCCATTTTTCCATCAGTCTCCACTGGAGCTAGAAGTGAGCAGACAGATACTCCTATAGACGCTGCTGGAGCCAGATCATTTGTCTCTGTGATGGACAACGTTTGAAATTCGCCCTTAAGCGGGAGACGGCAGCCTACAACAGTCAAATTGATCGCTGCTTATCACTTCTTTTGTGGTAGGTACAGTTATTCCAGATAGGGGAATGGGTAGGTTAAGTTATTCCAGGGAGGGGAATGCTTATGGGCAAGGCATTATGCTTGATCGGAGGCGGATGAAGTGGCAAAAAAGGCTCGGCCTACACCATGACCATGCCAATCGTCAACCCAAAGTGAATATGAGCCACACAGGTTGGTTGAAATAGCGCAACATGAATGATGGAACCTGGATCCAAGCGTCCCAGGATGCATTTCAGCGAAAACGTTCAACAATGTTCAGCGTGACCAATGTTTCTATCTTGGAAAATGAAATCGCATGATGTATGGAGTGTTTTTGACATATCTTGTCTCAGGATTTGCTTGCAGTCCTACCATATCCCACAAAATGCAGAAGTGCAGTCAATGCAGCTTTTTACCTAAAATGGTAAAAATTGGTCAAAGCCTCATGCGGTTTATTACCTGCCCCTGGAATAACATCAATGGCAATTATAAGAATAATTCTGATAATAGTACAAATTTTGTATGTATGTTTTCAGCCCTACAAAACCATAACTATAGAAGTTTAAATTTATACGTAAAGCTAGATATTTGTAGAAATATCTATATTGATATATAACTATCTATTTATATAGCTAGATATATATCTATGCAGTAACATACATTAGATAGATAGATAGATAGATAGATAGATAGATAGACTGTATATAAGCCTGCAAGTCTTGCACTTGAAGCAGCTTTATGATGTCATTAAGGCTCGATGGTGACACGCGCACCCGGAACAAGGACCACAGGTTGTTAGCGGCCATTTTTCCATCAGTCTCCACTGGAGCTAGAAGTGAGCAGACAGATACTCCTATAGACGCTGCTGGAGCCAGATCATTTGTCTCTGTGATGGACAACGTTTGAAATTCGCCCTTAAGCGGGAGACGGCAGCCTACAACAGTCAAATTGATCGCTGCTTATCACTTCTTTTGTGGTAGGTACAGTTATTCCAGATAGGGGAATGGGTAGGTTAAGTTATTCCAGGGAGGGGAATGCTTATGGGCAAGGCATTATGCTTGATCGGAGGCGGATGAAGTGGCAAAAAGGGCTCGGCCTACACCATGACCATGCCAATCGTCAACCCAAAGTGAATATGAGCCACACAGGTTGGTTGAAATAGCGCAACATGAATGATGGAACCTGGATCCAAGCGTCCCAGGATGCATTTCAGCGAAAACGTTCAACAATGTTCAGCGTGACCAATGTTTCTATCTTGGAAAATGAAATTGCATGATGTATGGAGTGTTTTTGACATATCTTGTCTCAGGATTTGCTTGCAGTCCTACCATATCCCACAAAATGCAGAAGTGCAGTCAATGCAGCTTTTTACCTAAAATGGTAAAAATTGGTCAAAGCCTCATGCGGTTTATTACCTGCTCCTGGAATAACATCAATGGCAATTATAAGAATAATGCTGATAATAGTACAAATTTTGTATGTATGTTTTCAGCCCTACAAAACCATAACTATAGAAGTTTAAATTTATACGTAAAGCTAGATATTTGTAGAAATATCTATATTGATATATAACTATCTATTTATATAGCTAGATATATATCTATGCAGTAACATACATTAGATAGATAGATAGATAGATAGATAGATAGATAGATAGATAGATAGACTGTATATAAGCCTGCAAGTCTTGCACTTGAAGCAGCTTTATGATGTCATTAAGGCTCGATGGTGACACGCGCACCCGGAACAAGGACCACAGGTTGTTAGCGGCCATTTTTCCATCAGTCTCCACTGGAGCTAGAAGTGAGCAGACAGATACTCCTATAGACGCTGCTGGAGCCAGATCATTTGTCTCTGTGATGGACAACGTTTGAAATTCGCCCTTAAGCGGGAGACGGCAGCCTACAACAGTCAAATTGATCGCTGCTTATCACTTCTTTTGTGGTAGGTACAGTTATTCCAGATAGGGGAATGGGTAGGTTAAGTTATTCCAGGGAGGGGAATGCTTATGGGCAAGGCATTATGCTTGATCGGAGGCGGATGAAGTTGCAAAAAAGGCTCGGCCTACACCATGACCATGCCAATCGTCAACCCAAAGTGAATATGAGCCACACAGGTTGGTTGAAATAGCGCAACATGAATGATGGAACCTGGATCCAAGCGTCCCAGGATGCATTTCAGCGAAAACGTTCAACAATGTTCAGCGTGACCAATGTTTCTATCTTGGAAAATGAAATTGCATGATGTATGGAGTGTTTTTGACATATCTTGTCTCAGGATTTGCTTGCAGTCCTACCATATCCCACAAAATGCAGAAGTGCAGTCAATGCAGCTTTTTACCTAAAATGGTAAAAATTGGTCAAAGCCTCATGCGGTTTATTACCTGCCCCTGGAATAACATCAATGGCAATTATAAGAATAATGCTGATAATAGTACAAATTTTGTATGTATGTTTTCAGCCCTACAAAACCATAACTATAGAAGTTTAAATTTATACGTAAAGCTAGATATTTGTAGAAATATCTATATTGATATATAACTATCTATTTATATAGCTAGATATATATCTATGCAGTAACATACATTAGATAGATAGATAGATAGATAGATAGACTGTATATAAGCCTGCAAGTCTTGCACTTGAAGCAGCTTTATGATGTCATTAAGGCTCGATGGTGACACGCGCACCCGGAACAAGGACCACAGGTTGTTAGCGGCCATTTTTCCATCAGTCTCCACTGGAGCTAGAAGTGAGCAGACAGATACTCCTATAGACGCTGCTGGAGCCAGATCATTTGTCTCTGTGATGGACAACGTTTGAAATTCGCCCTTAAGCGGGAGACGGCAGCCTACAACAGTCAAATTGATCGCTGCTTATCACTTCTTTTGTGGTAGGTACAGTTATTCCAGATAGGGGAATGGGTAGGTTAAGTTATTCCAGGGAGGGGAATGCTTATGGGCAAGGCATTATGCTTGATCGGAGGCGGATGAAGTTGCAAAAAAGGCTCGGCCTACACCATGACCATGCCAATCGTCAACCCAAAGTGAATATGAGCCACACAGGTTGGTTGAAATAGCGCAACATGAATGATGGAACCTGGATCCAAGCGTCCCAGGATGCATTTCAGCGAAAACGTTCAACAATGTTCAGCGTGACCAATGTTTCTATCTTGGAAAATGAAATTGCATGATGTATGGAGTGTTTTTGACATATCTTGTCTCAGGATTTGCTTGCAGTCCTACCATATCCCACAAAATGCAGAAGTGCAGTCAATGCAGCTTTTTACCTAAAATGGTAAAAATTGGTCAAAGCCTCATGCGGTTTATTACCTGCCCCTGGAATAACATCAATGGCAATTATAAGAATAATGCTGATAATAGTACAAATTTTGTATGTATGTTTTCAGCCCTACAAAACCATAACTATAGAAGTTTAAATTTATACGTAAAGCTAGATATTTGTAGAAATATCTATATTGATATATAACTATCTATTTATATAGCTAGATATATATCTATGCAGTAACATACATTAGATAGATAGATAGATAGATAGATAGACTGTATATAAGCCTGCAAGTCTTGCACTTGAAGCAGCTTTATGATGTCATTAAGGCTCGATGGTGACACGCGCACCCGGAACAAGGACCACAGGTTGTTAGCGGCCATTTTTCCATCAGTCTCCACTGGAGCTAGAAGTGAGCAGACAGATACTCCTATAGACGCTGCTGGAGCCAGATCATTTGTCTCTGTGATGGACAACGTTTGAAATTCGCCCTTAAGCGGGAGACGGCAGCCTACAACAGTCAAATTGATCGCTGCTTATCACTTCTTTTGTGGTAGGTACAGTTATTCCAGATAGGGGAATGGGTAGGTTAAGTTATTCCAGGGAGGGGAATGCTTATGGGCAAGGCATTATGCTTGATCGGAGGCGGATGAAGTGGCAAAAAAGGCTCGGCCTACACCATGACCATGCCAATCGTCAACCCAAAGTGAATATGAGCCACACAGGTTGGTTGAAATAGCGCAACATGAATGATGGAACCTGGATCCAAGCGTCCCAGGATGCATTTCAGCGAAAACGTTCAACAATGTTCAGCGTGACCAATGTTTCTATCTTGGAAAATGAAATCGCATGATGTATGGAGTGTTTTTGACATATCTTGTCTCAGGATTTGCTTGCAGTCCTACCATATCCCACAAAATGCAGAAGTGCAGTCAATGCAGCTTTTTACCTAAAATGGTAAAAATTGGTCAAAGCCTCATGCGGTTTATTACCTGCCCCTGGAATAACATCAATGGCAATTATAAGAATAATGCTGATAATAATACAAATTTTGTATGTATGTTTTCAGCCCTACAAAACCATAACTATAGAAGTTTAAATTTATATGTAAAGCTAGATATTTGTAGAAATATCTATATTGATATATAACTATCTATTTATATAGCTAGATATATATCTATGCAGTAACATACATTAGATAGATAGATAGATAGACTGTATATAAGCCTGCAAGTCTTGCACTTGAAGCAGCTTTATGATGTCATTAAGGCTCGATGGTGACACGCGCACCCGGAACAAGGACCACAGGTTGTTAGCGGCCATTTTTCCATCAGTCTCCACTGGAGCTAGAAGTGAGCAGACAGATACTCCTATAGACGCTGCTGGAGCCAGATCATTTGTCTCTGTGATGGACAACGTTTGAAATTCGCCCTTAAGCGGGAGACGGCAGCCTACAACAGTCAAATTGATCGCTGCTTATCACTTCTTTTGTGGTAGGTACAGTTATTCCAGATAGGGGAATGGGTAGGTTAAGTTATTCCAGGGAGGGGAATGCTTATGGGCAAGGCATTATGCTTGATCGGAGGCGGATGAAGTGGCAAAAAAGGCTCGGCCTACACCATGACCATGCCAATCGTCAACCCAAAGTGAATATGAGCCACACAGGTTGGTTGAAATAGCGCAACATGAATGATGGAACCTGGATCCAAGCGTCCCAGGATGCATTTCAGCGAAAACGTTCAACAATGTTCAGCGTGACCAATGTTTCTATCTTGGAAAATGAAATCGCATGATGTATGGAGTGTTTTTGACATATCTTGTCTCAGGATTTGCTTGCAGTCCTACCATATCCCACAAAATGCAGAAGTGCAGTCAATGCAGCTTTTTACCTAAAATGGTAAAAATTGGTCAAAGCCTCATGCGGTTTATTACCTGCCCCTGGAATAACATCAATGGCAATTATAAGAATAATGCTGATAATAGTACAAATTTTGTATGTATGTTTTCAGCCCTACAAAACCATAACTATAGAAGTTTAAATTTATACGTAAAGCTAGATATTTGTAGAAATATCTATATTGATATATAACTATCTATTTATATAGCTAGATATATATCTATGCAGTAACATACATTAGATAGATAGATAGATAGATAGACTGTATATAAGCCTGCAAGTCTTGCACTTGAAGCAGCTTTATGATGTCATTAAGGCTCGATGGTGACACGCGCACCCGGAACAAGGACCACAGGTTGTTAGCGGCCATTTTTCCATCAGTCTCCACTGGAGCTAGAAGTGAGCAGACAGATACTCCTATAGACGCTGCTGGAGCCAGATCATTTGTCTCTGTGATGGACAACGTTTGAAATTCGCCCTTAAGCGGGAGACGGCAGCCTACAACAGTCAAATTGATCGCTGCTTATCACTTCTTTTGTGGTAGGTACAGTTATTCCAGATAGGGGAATGGGTAGGTTAAGTTATTCCAGGGAGGGGAATGCTTATGGGCAAGGCATTATGCTTGATCGGAGGCGGATGAAGTGGCAAAAAAGGCTCGGCCTACACCATGACCATGCCAATCGTCAACCCAAAGTGAATATGAGCCACACAGGTTGGTTGAAATAGCGCAACATGAATGATGGAACCTGGATCCAAGCGTCCCAGGATGCATTTCAGCGAAAACGTTCAACAATGTTCAGCGTGACCAATGTTTCTATCTTGGAAAATGAAATCGCATGATGTATGGAGTGTTTTTGACATATCTTGTCTCAGGATTTGCTTGCAGTCCTACCATATCCCACAAAATGCAGAAGTGCAGTCAATGCAGCTTTTTACCTAAAATGGTAAAAATTGGTCAAAGCCTCATGCGGTTTATTACCTGCCCCTGGAATAACATCAATGGCAATTATAAGAATAATGCTGATAATAATACAAATTTTGTATGTATGTTTTCAGCCCTACAAAACCATAACTATAGAAGTTTAAATTTATATGTAAAGCTAGATATTTGTAGAAATATCTATATTGATATATAACTATCTATTTATATAGCTAGATATATATCTATGCAGTAACATACATTAGATAGATAGATAGATAGACTGTATATAAGCCTGCAAGTCTTGCACTTGAAGCAGCTTTATGATGTCATTAAGGCTCGATGGTGACACGCGCACCCGGAACAAGGACCACAGGTTGTTAGCGGCCATTTTTCCATCAGTCTCCACTGGAGCTAGAAGTGAGCAGACAGATACTCCTATAGACGCTGCTGGAGCCAGATCATTTGTCTCTGTGATGGACAACGTTTGAAATTCGCCCTTAAGCGGGAGACGGCAGCCTACAACAGTCAAATTGATCGCTGCTTATCACTTCTTTTGTGGTAGGTACAGTTATTCCAGATAGGGGAATGGGTAGGTTAAGTTATTCCAGGGAGGGGAATGCTTATGGGCAAGGCATTATGCTTGATCGGAGGCGGATGAAGTGGCAAAAAAGGCTCGGCCTACACCATGACCATGCCAATCGTCAACCCAAAGTGAATATGAGCCACACAGGTTGGTTGAAATAGCGCAACATGAATGATGGAACCTGGATCCAAGCGTCCCAGGATGCATTTCAGCGAAAACGTTCAACAATGTTCAGCGTGACCAATGTTTCTATCTTGGAAAATGAAATCGCATGATGTATGGAGTGTTTTTGACATATCTTGTCTCAGGATTTGCTTGCAGTCCTACCATATCCCACAAAATGCAGAAGTGCAGTCAATGCAGCTTTTTACCTAAAATGGTAAAAATTGGTCAAAGCCTCATGCGGTTTATTACCTGCCCCTGGAATAACATCAATGGCAATTATAAGAATAATGCTGATAATAGTACAAATTTTGTATGTATGTTTTCAGCCCTACAAAACCATAACTATAGAAGTTTAAATTTATACGTAAAGCTAGATATTTGTAGAAATATCTATATTGATATATAACTATCTATTTATATAGCTAGATATATATCTATGCAGTAACATACATTAGATAGATAGATAGATAGATAGACTGTATATAAGCCTGCAAGTCTTGCACTTGAAGCAGCTTTATGATGTCATTAAGGCTCGATGGTGACACGCGCACCCGGAACAAGGACCACAGGTTGTTAGCGGCCATTTTTCCTTCAGTCTCCACTGGAGCTAGAAGTGAGCAGACAGATACTCCTATAGACGCTGCTGGAGCCAGATCATTTGTCTCTGTGATGGACAACGTTTGAAATTCGCCCTTAAGCGGGAGACGGCAGCCTACAACAGTCAAATTGATCGCTGCTTATCACTTCTTTTGTGGTAGGTACAGTTATTCCAGATAGGGGAATGGGTAGGTTAAGTTATTCCAGGGAGGGGAATGCTTATGGGCAAGGCATTATGCTTGATCGGAGGCGGATGAAGTGGCAAAAAAGGCTCGGCCTACACCATGACCATGCCAATCGTCAACCCAAAGTGAATATGAGCCACACAGG
Source organism: Eleutherodactylus coqui (assembly GCF_035609145.1). Lineage (NCBI taxonomy): Eukaryota > Metazoa > Chordata > Amphibia > Anura > Eleutherodactylidae > Eleutherodactylus > Eleutherodactylus coqui. The sequence goes on from NC_089849.1 coordinate 106,356,378, forward strand.
TTGGTTGAAATAGCGCAACATGAATGATGGAACCTGGATCCAAGCGTCCCAGGATGCATTTCAGCGAAAACGTTCAACAATGTTCAGCGTGACCAATGTTTCTATCTTGGAAAATGAAATCGCATGATGTATGGAGTGTTTTTGACATATCTTGTCTCAGGATTTGCTTGCAGTCCTACCATATCCCACAAAATGCAGAAGTGCAGTCAATGCAGCTTTTTACCTAAAATGGTAAAAATTGGTCAAAGCCTCATGCGGTTTATTACCTGCCCCTGGAATAACATCAATGGCAATTATAAGAATAATGCTGATAATAATACAAATTTTGTATGTATGTTTTCAGCCCTACAAAACCATAACTATAGAAGTTTAAATTTATATGTAAAGCTAGATATTTGTAGAAATATCTATATTGATATATAACTATCTATTTATATAGCTAGATATATATCTATGCAGTAACATACATTAGATAGATAGATAGATAGACTGTATATAAGCCTGCAAGTCTTGCACTTGAAGCAGCTTTATGATGTCATTAAGGCTCGATGGTGACACGCGCACCCGGAACAAGGACCACAGGTTGTTAGCGGCCATTTTTCCATCAGTCTCCACTGGAGCTAGAAGTGAGCAGACAGATACTCCTATAGACGCTGCTGGAGCCAGATCATTTGTCTCTGTGATGGACAACGTTTGAAATTCGCCCTTAAGCGGGAGACGGCAGCCTACAACAGTCAAATTGATCGCTGCTTATCACTTCTTTTGTGGTAGGTACAGTTATTCCAGATAGGGGAATGGGTAGGTTAAGTTATTCCAGGGAGGGGAATGCTTATGGGCAAGGCATTATGCTTGATCGGAGGCGGATGAAGTGGCAAAAAAGGCTCGGCCTACACCATGACCATGCCAATCGTCAACCCAAAGTGAATATGAGCCACACAGGTTGGTTGAAATAGCGCAACATGAATGATGGAACCTGGATCCAAGCGTCCCAGGATGCATTTCAGCGAAAACGTTCAACAATGTTCAGCGTGACCAATGTTTCTATCTTGGAAAATGAAATCGCATGATGTATGGAGTGTTTTTGACATATCTTGTCTCAGGATTTGCTTGCAGTCCTACCATATCCCACAAAATGCAGAAGTGCAGTCAATGCAGCTTTTTACCTAAAATGGTAAAAATTGGTCAAAGCCTCATGCGGTTTATTACCTGCCCCTGGAATAACATCAATGGCAATTATAAGAATAATGCTGATAATAGTACAAATTTTGTATGTATGTTTTCAGCCCTACAAAACCATAACTATAGAAGTTTAAATTTATACGTAAAGCTAGATATTTGTAGAAATATCTATATTGATATATAACTATCTATTTATATAGCTAGATATATATCTATGCAGTAACATACATTAGATAGATAGATAGATAGATAGACTGTATATAAGCCTGCAAGTCTTGCACTTGAAGCAGCTTTATGATGTCATTAAGGCTCGATGGTGACACGCGCACCCGGAACAAGGACCACAGGTTGTTAGCGGCCATTTTTCCATCAGTCTCCACTGGAGCTAGAAGTGAGCAGACAGATACTCCTATAGACGCTGCTGGAGCCAGATCATTTGTCTCTGTGATGGACAACGTTTGAAATTCGCCCTTAAGCGGGAGACGGCAGCCTACAACAGTCAAATTGATCGCTGCTTATCACTTCTTTTGTGGTAGGTACAGTTATTCCAGATAGGGGAATGGGTAGGTTAAGTTATTCCAGGGAGGGGAATGCTTATGGGCAAGGCATTATGCTTGATCGGAGGCGGATGAAGTGGCAAAAAAGGCTCGGCCTACACCATGACCATGCCAATCGTCAACCCAAAGTGAATATGAGCCACACAGGTTGGTTGAAATAGCGCAACATGAATGATGGAACCTGGATCCAAGCGTCCCAGGATGCATTTCAGCGAAAACGTTCAACAATGTTCAGCGTGACCAATGTTTCTATCTTGGAAAATGAAATCGCATGATGTATGGAGTGTTTTTGACATATCTTGTCTCAGGATTTGCTTGCAGTCCTACCATATCCCACAAAATGCAGAAGTGCAGTCAATGCAGCTTTTTACCTAAAATGGTAAAAATTGGTCAAAGCCTCATGCGGTTTATTACCTGCCCCTGGAATAACATCAATGGCAATTATAAGAATAATGCTGATAATAATACAAATTTTGTATGTATGTTTTCAGCCCTACAAAACCATAACTATAGAAGTTTAAATTTATATGTAAAGCTAGATATTTGTAGAAATATCTATATTGATATATAACTATCTATTTATATAGCTAGATATATATCTATGCAGTAACATACATTAGATAGATAGATAGATAGACTGTATATAAGCCTGCAAGTCTTGCACTTGAAGCAGCTTTATGATGTCATTAAGGCTCGATGGTGACACGCGCACCCGGAACAAGGACCACAGGTTGTTAGCGGCCATTTTTCCATCAGTCTCCACTGGAGCTAGAAGTGAGCAGACAGATACTCCTATAGACGCTGCTGGAGCCAGATCATTTGTCTCTGTGATGGACAACGTTTGAAATTCGCCCTTAAGCGGGAGACGGCAGCCTACAACAGTCAAATTGATCGCTGCTTATCACTTCTTTTGTGGTAGGTACAGTTATTCCAGATAGGGGAATGGGTAGGTTAAGTTATTCCAGGGAGGGGAATGCTTATGGGCAAGGCATTATGCTTGATCGGAGGCGGATGAAGTGGCAAAAAAGGCTCGGCCTACACCATGACCATGCCAATCGTCAACCCAAAGTGAATATGAGCCACACAGGTTGGTTGAAATAGCGCAACATGAATGATGGAACCTGGATCCAAGCGTCCCAGGATGCATTTCAGCGAAAACGTTCAACAATGTTCAGCGTGACCAATGTTTCTATCTTGGAAAATGAAATCGCATGATGTATGGAGTGTTTTTGACATATCTTGTCTCAGGATTTGCTTGCAGTCCTACCATATCCCACAAAATGCAGAAGTGCAGTCAATGCAGCTTTTTACCTAAAATGGTAAAAATTGGTCAAAGCCTCATGCGGTTTATTACCTGCCCCTGGAATAACATCAATGGCAATTATAAGAATAATTCTGATAATAGTACAAATTTTGTATGTATGTTTTCAGCCCTACAAAACCATAACTATAGAAGTTTAAATTTATACGTAAAGCTAGATATTTGTAGAAATATCTATATTGATATATAACTATCTATTTATATAGCTAGATATATATCTATGCAGTAACATACATTAGATAGATAGATAGATAGACTGTATATAAGCCTGCAAGTCTTGCACTTGAAGCAGCTTTATGATGTCATTAAGGCTCGATGGTGACACGCGCACCCGGAACAAGGACCACAGGTTGTTAGCGGCCATTTTTCCATCAGTCTCCACTGGAGCTAGAAGTGAGCAGACAGATACTCCTATAGACGCTGCTGGAGCCAGATCATTTGTCTCTGTGATGGACAACGTTTGAAATTCGCCCTTAAGCGGGAGACGGCAGCCTACAACAGTCAAATTGATCGCTGCTTATCACTTCTTTTGTGGTAGGTACAGTTATTCCAGATAGGGGAATGGGTAGGTTAAGTTATTCCAGGGAGGGGAATGCTTATGGGCAAGGCATTATGCTTGATCGGAGGCGGATGAAGTGGCAAAAAAGGCTCGGCCTACACCATGACCATGCCAATCGTCAACCCAAAGTGAATATGAGCCACACAGGTTGGTTGAAATAGCGCAACATGAATGATGGAACCTGGATCCAAGCGTCCCAGGATGCATTTCAGCGAAAACGTTCAACAATGTTCAGCGTGACCAATGTTTCTATCTTGGAAAATGAAATTGCATGATGTATGGAGTGTTTTTGACATATCTTGTCTCAGGATTTGCTTGCAGTCCTACCATATCCCACAAAATGCAGAAGTGCAGTCAATGCAGCTTTTTACCTAAAATGGTAAAAATTGGTCAAAGCCTCATGCGGTTTATTACCTGCCCCTGGAATAACATCAATGGCAATTATAAGAATAATGCTGATAATAGTACAAATTTTGTATGTATGTTTTCAGCCCTACAAAACCATAACTATAGAAGTTTAAATTTATACGTAAAGCTAGATATTTGTAGAAATATCTATATTGATATATAACTATCTATTTATATAGCTAGATATATATCTATGCAGTAACATACATTAGATAGATAGATAGATAGATAGACTGTATATAAGCCTGCAAGTCTTGCACTTGAAGCAGCTTTATGATGTCATTAAGGCTCGATGGTGACACGCGCACCCGGAACAAGGACCACAGGTTGTTAGCGGCCATTTTTCCATCAGTCTCCACTGGAGCTAGAAGTGAGCAGACAGATACTCCTATAGACGCTGCTGGAGTCAGATCATTTGTCTCTGTGATGGACAACGTTTGAAATTCGCCCTTAAGCGGGAGACGGCAGCCTACAACAGTCAAATTGATCGCTGCTTATCACTTCTTTTGTGGTAGGTACAGTTATTCCAGATAGGGGAATGGGTAGGTTAAGTTATTCCAGGGAGGGGAATGCTTATGGGCAAGGCATTATGCTTGATCGGAGGCGGATGAAGTGGCAAAAAAGGCTCGGCCTACACCATGACCATGCCAATCGTCAACCCAAAGTGAATATGAGCCACACAGGTTGGTTGAAATAGCGCAACATGAATGATGGAACCTGGATCCAAGCGTCCCAGGATGCATTTCAGCGAAAACGTTCAACAATGTTCAGCGTGACCAATGTTTCTATCTTGGAAAATGAAATTGCATGATGTATGGAGTGTTTTTGACATATCTTGTCTCAGGATTTGCTTGCAGTCCTACCATATCCCACAAAATGCAGAAGTGCAGTCAATGCAGCTTTTTACCTAAAATGGTAAAAATTGGTCAAAGCCTCATGCGGTTTATTACCTGCCCCTGGAATAACATCAATGGCAATTATAAGAATAATTCTGATAATAGTACAAATTTTGTATGTATGTTTTCAGCCCTACAAAACCATAACTATAGAAGTTTAAATTTATACGTAAAGCTAGATATTTGTAGAAATATCTATATTGATATATAACTATCTATTTATATAGCTAGATATATATCTATGCAGTAACATACATTAGATAGATAGATAGATAGACTGTATATAAGCCTGCAAGTCTTGCACTTGAAGCAGCTTTATGATGTCATTAAGGCTCGATGGTGACACGCGCACCCGGAACAAGGACCACAGGTTGTTAGCGGCCATTTTTCCATCAGTCTCCACTGGAGCTAGAAGTGAGCAGACAGATACTCCTATAGACGCTGCTGGAGCCAGATCATTTGTCTCTGTGATGGACAACGTTTGAAATTCGCCCTTAAGCGGGAGACGGCAGCCTACAACAGTCAAATTGATCGCTGCTTATCACTTCTTTTGTGGTAGGTACAGTTATTCCAGATAGGGGAATGGGTAGGTTAAGTTATTCCAGGGAGGGGAATGCTTATGGGCAAGGCATTATGCTTGATCGGAGGCGGATGAAGTGGCAAAAAAGGCTCGGCCTACACCATGACCATGCCAATCGTCAACCCAAAGTGAATATGAGCCACACAGGTTGGTTGAAATAGCGCAACATGAATGATGGAACCTGGATCCAAGCGTCCCAGGATGCATTTCAGCGAAAACGTTCAACAATGTTCAGCGTGACCAATGTTTCTATCTTGGAAAATGAAATCGCATGATGTATGGAGTGTTTTTGACATATCTTGTCTCAGGATTTGCTTGCAGTCCTACCATATCCCACAAAATGCAGAAGTGCAGTCAATGCAGCTTTTTACCTAAAATGGTAAAAATTGGTCAAAGCCTCATGCGGTTTATTACCTGCCCCTGGAATAACATCAATGGCAATTATAAGAATAATTCTGATAATAGTACAAATTTTGTATGTATGTTTTCAGCCCTACAAAACCATAACTATAGAAGTTTAAATTTATACGTAAAGCTAGATATTTGTAGAAATATCTATATTGATATATAACTATCTATTTATATAGCTAGATATATATCTATGCAGTAACATACATTAGATAGATAGATAGATAGACTGTATATAAGCCTGCAAGTCTTGCACTTGAAGCAGCTTTATGATGTCATTAAGGCTCGATGGTGACACGCGCACCCGGAACAAGGACCACAGGTTGTTAGCGGCCATTTTTCCATCAGTCTCCACTGGAGCTAGAAGTGAGCAGACAGATACTCCTATAGACGCTGCTGGAGCCAGATCATTTGTCTCTGTGATGGACAACGTTTGAAATTCGCCCTTAAGCGGGAGACGGCAGCCTACAACAGTCAAATTGATCGCTGCTTATCACTTCTTTTGTGGTAGGTACAGTTATTCCAGATAGGGGAATGGGTAGGTTAAGTTATTCCAGGGAGGGGAATGCTTATGGGCAAGGCATTATGCTTGATCGGAGGCGGATGAAGTGGCAAAAAAGGCTCGGCCTACACCATGACCATGCCAATCGTCAACCCAAAGTGAATATGAGCCACACAGGTTGGTTGAAATAGCGCAACATGAATGATGGAACCTGGATCCAAGCGTCCCAGGATGCATTTCAGCGAAAACGTTCAACAATGTTCAGCGTGACCAATGTTTCTATCTTGGAAAATGAAATTGCATGATGTATGGAGTGTTTTTGACATATCTTGTCTCAGGATTTGCTTGCAGTCCTACCATATCCCACAAAATGCAGAAGTGCAGTCAATGCAGCTTTTTACCTAAAATGGTAAAAATTGGTCAAAGCCTCATGCGGTTTATTACCTGCCCCTGGAATAACATCAATGGCAATTATAAGAATAATGCTGATAATAGTACAAATTTTGTATGTATGTTTTCAGCCCTACAAAACCATAACTATAGAAGTTTAAATTTATACGTAAAGCTAGATATTTGTAGAAATATCTATATTGATATATAACTATCTATTTATATAGCTAGATATATATCTATGCAGTAACATACATTAGATAGATAGATAGATAGATAGACTGTATATAAGCCTGCAAGTCTTGCACTTGAAGCAGCTTTATGATGTCATTAAGGCTCGATGGTGACACGCGCACCCGGAACAAGGACCACAGGTTGTTAGCGGCCATTTTTCCATCAGTCTCCACTGGAGCTAGAAGTGAGCAGACAGATACTCCTATAGACGCTGCTGGAGTCAGATCATTTGTCTCTGTGATGGACAACGTTTGAAATTCGCCCTTAAGCGGGAGACGGCAGCCTACAACAGTCAAATTGATCGCTGCTTATCACTTCTTTTGTGGTAGGTACAGTTATTCCAGATAGGGGAATGGGTAGGTTAAGTTATTCCAGGGAGGGGAATGCTTATGGGCAAGGCATTATGCTTGATCGGAGGCGGATGAAGTGGCAAAAAAGGCTCGGCCTACACCATGACCATGCCAATCGTCAACCCAAAGTGAATATGAGCCACACAGGTTGGTTGAAATAGCGCAACATGAATGATGGAACCTGGATCCAAGCGTCCCAGGATGCATTTCAGCGAAAACGTTCAACAATGTTCAGCGTGACCAATGTTTCTATCTTGGAAAATGAAATTGCATGATGTATGGAGTGTTTTTGACATATCTTGTCTCAGGATTTGCTTGCAGTCCTACCATATCCCACAAAATGCAGAAGTGCAGTCAATGCAGCTTTTTACCTAAAATGGTAAAAATTGGTCAAAGCCTCATGCGGTTTATTACCTGCCCCTGGAATAACATCAATGGCAATTATAAGAATAATTCTGATAATAGTACAAATTTTGTATGTATGTTTTCAGCCCTACAAAACCATAACTATAGAAGTTTAAATTTATACGTAAAGCTAGATATTTGTAGAAATATCTATATTGATATATAACTATCTATTTATATAGCTAGATATATATCTATGCAGTAACATACATTAGATAGATAGATAGATAGACTGTATATAAGCCTGCAAGTCTTGCACTTGAAGCAGCTTTATGATGTCATTAAGGCTCGATGGTGACACGCGCACCCGGAACAAGGACCACAGGTTGTTAGCGGCCATTTTTCCATCAGTCTCCACTGGAGCTAGAAGTGAGCAGACAGATACTCCTATAGACGCTGCTGGAGCCAGATCATTTGTCTCTGTGATGGACAACGTTTGAAATTCGCCCTTAAGCGGGAGACGGCAGCCTACAACAGTCAAATTGATCGCTGCTTATCACTTCTTTTGTGGTAGGTACAGTTATTCCAGATAGGGGAATGGGTAGGTTAAGTTATTCCAGGGAGGGGAATGCTTATGGGCAAGGCATTATGCTTGATCGGAGGCGGATGAAGTGGCAAAAAAGGCTCGGCCTACACCATGACCATGCCAATCGTCAACCCAAAGTGAATATGAGCCACACAGGTTGGTTGAAATAGCGCAACATGAATGATGGAACCTGGATCCAAGCGTCCCAGGATGCATTTCAGCGAAAACGTTCAACAATGTTCAGCGTGACCAATGTTTCTATCTTGGAAAATGAAATCGCATGATGTATGGAGTGTTTTTGACATATCTTGTCTCAGGATTTGCTTGCAGTCCTACCATATCCCACAAAATGCAGAAGTGCAGTCAATGCAGCTTTTTACCTAAAATGGTAAAAATTGGTCAAAGCCTCATGCGGTTTATTACCTGCCCCTGGAATAACATCAATGGCAATTATAAGAATAATGCTGATAATAATACAAATTTTGTATGTATGTTTTCAGCCCTACAAAACCATAACTATAGAAGTTTAAATTTATACGTAAAGCTAGATATTTGTAGAAATATCTATATTGATATATAACTATCTATTTATATAGCTAGATATATATCTATGCAGTAACATACATTAGATAGATAGATAGATAGACTGTATATAAGCCTGCAAGTCTTGCACTTGAAGCAGCTTTATGATGTCATTAAGGCTCGATGGTGACACGCGCACCCGGAACAAGGACCACAGGTTGTTAGCGGCCATTTTTCCATCAGTCTCCACTGGAGCTAGAAGTGAGCAGACAGATACTCCTATAGACGCTGCTGGAGCCAGATCATTTGTCTCTGTGATGGACAACGTTTGAAATTCGCCCTTAAGCGGGAGACGGCAGCCTACAACAGTCAAATTGATCGCTGCTTATCACTTCTTTTGTGGTAGGTACAGTTATTCCAGATAGGGGAATGGGTAGGTTAAGTTATTCCAGGGAGGGGAATGCTTATGGGCAAGGCATTATGCTTGATCGGAGGCGGATGAAGTGGCAAAAAAGGCTCGGCCTACACCATGACCATGCCAATCGTCAACCCAAAGTGAATATGAGCCACACAGGTTGGTTGAAATAGCGCAACATGAATGATGGAACCTGGATCCAAGCGTCCCAGGATGCATTTCAGCGAAAACGTTCAACAATGTTCAGCGTGACCAATGTTTCTATCTTGGAAAATGAAATCGCATGATGTATGGAGTGTTTTTGACATATCTTGTCTCAGGATTTGCTTGCAGTCCTACCATATCCCACAAAATGCAGAAGTGCAGTCAATGCAGCTTTTTACCTAAAATGGTAAAAATTGGTCAAAGCCTCATGCGGTTTATTACCTGCCCCTGGAATAACATCAATGGCAATTATAAGAATAATGCTGATAATAATACAAATTTTGTATGTATGTTTTCAGCCCTACAAAACCATAACTATAGAAGTTTAAATTTATACGTAAAGCTAGATATTTGTAGAAATATCTATATTGATATATAACTATCTATTTATATAGCTAGATATATATCTATGCAGTAACATACATTAGATAGATAGATAGATAGATAGATAGATAGATAGATAGATAGACTGTATATAAGCCTGCAAGTCTTGCACTTGAAGCAGCTTTATGATGTCATTAAGGCTCGATGGTGACACGCGCACCCGGAACAAGGACCACAGGTTGTTAGCGGCCATTTTTCCATCAGTCTCCACTGGAGCTAGAAGTGAGCAGACAGATACTCCTATAGACGCTGCTGGAGTCAGATCATTTGTCTCTGTGATGGACAACGTTTGAAATTCGCCCTTAAGCGGGAGACGGCAGCCTACAACAGTCAAATTGATCGCTGCTTATCACTTCTTTTGTGGTAGGTACAGTTATTCCAGATAGGGGAATGGGTAGGTTAAGTTATTCCAGGGAGGGGAATGCTTATGGGCAAGGCATTATGCTTGATCGGAGGCGGATGAAGTGGCAAAAAAGGCTCGGCCTACACCATGACCATGCCAATCGTCAACCCAAAGTGAATATGAGCCACACAGGTTGGTTGAAATAGCGCAACATGAATGATGGAACCTGGATCCAAGCGTCCCAGGATGCATTTCAGCGAAAACGTTCAACAATGTTCAGCGTGACCAATGTTTCTATCTTGGAAAATGAAATTGCATGATGTATGGAGTGTTTTTGACATATCTTGTCTCAGGATTTGCTTGCAGTCCTACCATATCCCACAAAATGCAGAAGTGCAGTCAATGCAGCTTTTTACCTAAAATGGTAAAAATTGGTCAAAGCCTCATGCGGTTTATTACCTGCCCCTGGAATAACATCAATGGCAATTATAAGAATAATTCTGATAATAGTACAAATTTTGTATGTATGTTTTCAGCCCTACAAAACCATAACTATAGAAGTTTAAATTTATACGTAAAGCTAGATATTTGTAGAAATATCTATATTGATATATAACTATCTATTTATATAGCTAGATATATATCTATGCAGTAACATACATTAGATAGATAGATAGATAGACTGTATATAAGCCTGCAAGTCTTGCACTTGAAGCAGCTTTATGATGTCATTAAGGCTCGATGGTGACACGCGCACCCGGAACAAGGACCACAGGTTGTTAGCGGCCATTTTTCCATCAGTCTCCACTGGAGCTAGAAGTGAGCAGACAGATACTCCTATAGACGCTGCTGGAGCCAGATCATTTGTCTCTGTGATGGACAACGTTTGAAATTCGCCCTTAAGCGGGAGACGGCAGCCTACAACAGTCAAATTGATCGCTGCTTATCACTTCTTTTGTGGTAGGTACAGTTATTCCAGATAGGGGAATGGGTAGGTTAAGTTATTCCAGGGAGGGGAATGCTTATGGGCAAGGCATTATGCTTGATCGGAGGCGGATGAAGTGGCAAAAAAGGCTCGGCCTACACCATGACCATGCCAATCGTCAACCCAAAGTGAATATGAGCCACACAGGTTGGTTGAAATAGCGCAACATGAATGATGGAACCTGGATCCAAGCGTCCCAGGATGCATTTCAGCGAAAACGTTCAACAATGTTCAGCGTGACCAATGTTTCTATCTTGGAAAATGAAATCGCATGATGTATGGAGTGTTTTTGACATATCTTGTCTCAGGATTTGCTTGCAGTCCTACCATATCCCACAAAATGCAGAAGTGCAGTCAATGCAGCTTTTTACCTAAAATGGTAAAAATTGGTCAAAGCCTCATGCGGTTTATTACCTGCCCCTGGAATAACATCAATGGCAATTATAAGAATAATTCTGATAATAGTACAAATTTTGTATGTATGTTTTCAGCCCTACAAAACCATAACTATAGAAGTTTAAATTTATACGTAAAGCTAGATATTTGTAGAAATATCTATATTGATATATAACTATCTATTTATATAGCTAGATATATATCTATGCAGTAACATACATTAGATAGATAGATAGATAGACTGTATATAAGCCTGCAAGTCTTGCACTTGAAGCAGCTTTATGATGTCATTAAGGCTCGATGGTGACACGCGCACCCGGAACAAGGACCACAGGTTGTTAGCGGCCATTTTTCCATCAGTCTCCACTGGAGCTAGAAGTGAGCAGACAGATACTCCTATAGACGCTGCTGGAGCCAGATCATTTGTCTCTGTGATGGACAACGTTTGAAATTCGCCCTTAAGCGGGAGACGGCAGCCTACAACAGTCAAATTGATCGCTGCTTATCACTTCTTTTGTGGTAGGTACAGTTATTCCAGATAGGGGAATGGGTAGGTTAAGTTATTCCAGGGAGGGGAATGCTTATGGGCAAGGCATTATGCTTGATCGGAGGCGGATGAAGTGGCAAAAAAGGCTCGGCCTACACCATGACCATGCCAATCGTCAACCCAAAGTGAATATGAGCCACACAGGTTGGTTGAAATAGCGCAACATGAATGATGGAACCTGGATCCAAGCGTCCCAGGATGCATTTCAGCGAAAACGTTCAACAATGTTCAGCGTGACCAATGTTTCTATCTTGGAAAATGAAATTGCATGATGTATGGAGTGTTTTTGACATATCTTGTCTCAGGATTTGCTTGCAGTCCTACCATATCCCACAAAATGCAGAAGTGCAGTCAATGCAGCTTTTTACCTAAAATGGTAAAAATTGGTCAAAGCCTCATGCGGTTTATTACCTGCCCCTGGAATAACATCAATGGCAATTATAAGAATAATGCTGATAATAGTACAAATTTTGTATGTATGTTTTCAGCCCTACAAAACCATAACTATAGAAGTTTAAATTTATACGTAAAGCTAGATATTTGTAGAAATATCTATATTGATATATAACTATCTATTTATATAGCTAGATATATATCTATGCAGTAACATACATTAGATAGATAGATAGATAGATAGACTGTATATAAGCCTGCAAGTCTTGCACTTGAAGCAGCTTTATGATGTCATTAAGGCTCGATGGTGACACGCGCACCCGGAACAAGGACCACAGGTTGTTAGCGGCCATTTTTCCATCAGTCTCCACTGGAGCTAGAAGTGAGCAGACAGATACTCCTATAGACGCTGCTGGAGTCAGATCATTTGTCTCTGTGATGGACAACGTTTGAAATTCGCCCTTAAGCGGGAGACGGCAGCCTACAACAGTCAAATTGATCGCTGCTTATCACTTCTTTTGTGGTAGGTACAGTTATTCCAGATAGGGGAATGGGTAGGTTAAGTTATTCCAGGGAGGGGAATGCTTATGGGCAAGGCATTATGCTTGATCGGAGGCGGATGAAGTGGCAAAAAAGGCTCGGCCTACACCATGACCATGCCAATCGTCAACCCAAAGTGAATATGAGCCACACAGGTTGGTTGAAATAGCGCAACATGAATGATGGAACCTGGATCCAAGCGTCCCAGGATGCATTTCAGCGAAAACGTTCAACAATGTTCAGCGTGACCAATGTTTCTATCTTGGAAAATGAAATTGCATGATGTATGGAGTGTTTTTGACATATCTTGTCTCAGGATTTGCTTGCAGTCCTACCATATCCCACAAAATGCAGAAGTGCAGTCAATGCAGCTTTTTACCTAAAATGGTAAAAATTGGTCAAAGCCTCATGCGGTTTATTACCTGCCCCTGGAATAACATCAATGGCAATTATAAGAATAATTCTGATAATAGTACAAATTTTGTATGTATGTTTTCAGCCCTACAAAACCATAACTATAGAAGTTTAAATTTATACGTAAAGCTAGATATTTGTAGAAATATCTATATTGATATATAACTATCTATTTATATAGCTAGATATATATCTATGCAGTAACATACATTAGATAGATAGATAGATAGACTGTATATAAGCCTGCAAGTCTTGCACTTGAAGCAGCTTTATGATGTCATTAAGGCTCGATGGTGACACGCGCACCCGGAACAAGGACCACAGGTTGTTAGCGGCCATTTTTCCATCAGTCTCCACTGGAGCTAGAAGTGAGCAGACAGATACTCCTATAGACGCTGCTGGAGCCAGATCATTTGTCTCTGTGATGGACAACGTTTGAAATTCGCCCTTAAGCGGGAGACGGCAGCCTACAACAGTCAAATTGATCGCTGCTTATCACTTCTTTTGTGGTAGGTACAGTTATTCCAGATAGGGGAATGGGTAGGTTAAGTTATTCCAGGGAGGGGAATGCTTATGGGCAAGGCATTATGCTTGATCGGAGGCGGATGAAGTGGCAAAAAAGGCTCGGCCTACACCATGACCATGCCAATCGTCAACCCAAAGTGAATATGAGCCACACAGGTTGGTTGAAATAGCGCAACATGAATGATGGAACCTGGATCCAAGCGTCCCAGGATGCATTTCAGCGAAAACGTTCAACAATGTTCAGCGTGACCAATGTTTCTATCTTGGAAAATGAAATCGCATGATGTATGGAGTGTTTTTGACATATCTTGTCTCAGGATTTGCTTGCAGTCCTACCATATCCCACAAAATGCAGAAGTGCAGTCAATGCAGCTTTTTACCTAAAATGGTAAAAATTGGTCAAAGCCTCATGCGGTTTATTACCTGCCCCTGGAATAACATCAATGGCAATTATAAGAATAATGCTGATAATAATACAAATTTTGTATGTATGTTTTCAGCCCTACAAAACCATAACTATAGAAGTTTAAATTTATATGTAAAGCTAGATATTTGTAGAAATATCTATATTGATATATAACTATCTATTTATATAGCTAGATATATATCTATGCAGTAACATACATTAGATAGATAGATAGATAGACTGTATATAAGCCTGCAAGTCTTGCACTTGAAGCAGCTTTATGATGTCATTAAGGCTCGATGGTGACACGCGCACCCGGAACAAGGACCACAGGTTGTTAGCGGCCATTTTTCCATCAGTCTCCACTGGAGCTAGAAGTGAGCAGACAGATACTCCTATAGACGCTGCTGGAGCCAGATCATTTGTCTCTGTGATGGACAACGTTTGAAATTCGCCCTTAAGCGGGAGACGGCAGCCTACAACAGTCAAATTGATCGCTGCTTATCACTTCTTTTGTGGTAGGTACAGTTATTCCAGATAGGGGAATGGGTAGGTTAAGTTATTCCAGGGAGGGGAATGCTTATGGGCAAGGCATTATGCTTGATCGGAGGCGGATGAAGTGGCAAAAAAGGCTCGGCCTACACCATGACCATGCCAATCGTCAACCCAAAGTGAATATGAGCCACACAGGTTGGTTGAAATAGCGCAACATGAATGATGGAACCTGGATCCAAGCGTCCCAGGATGCATTTCAGCGAAAACGTTCAACAATGTTCAGCGTGACCAATGTTTCTATCTTGGAAAATGAAATCGCATGATGTATGGAGTGTTTTTGACATATCTTGTCTCAGGATTTGCTTGCAGTCCTACCATATCCCACAAAATGCAGAAGTGCAGTCAATGCAGCTTTTTACCTAAAATGGTAAAAATTGGTCAAAGCCTCATGCGGTTTATTACCTGCCCCTGGAATAACATCAATGGCAATTATAAGAATAATTCTGATAATAGTACAAATTTTGTATGTATGTTTTCAGCCCTACAAAACCATAACTATAGAAGTTTAAATTTATACGTAAAGCTAGATATTTGTAGAAATATCTATATTGATATATAACTATCTATTTATATAGCTAGATATATATCTATGCAGTAACATACATTAGATAGATAGATAGATAGACTGTATATAAGCCTGCAAGTCTTGCACTTGAAGCAGCTTTATGATGTCATTAAGGCTCGATGGTGACACGCGCACCCGGAACAAGGACCACAGGTTGTTAGCGGCCATTTTTCCATCAGTCTCCACTGGAGCTAGAAGTGAGCAGACAGATACTCCTATAGACGCTGCTGGAGCCAGATCATTTGTCTCTGTGATGGACAACGTTTGAAATTCGCCCTTAAGCGGGAGACGGCAGCCTACAACAGTCAAATTGATCGCTGCTTATCACTTCTTTTGTGGTAGGTACAGTTATTCCAGATAGGGGAATGGGTAGGTTAAGTTATTCCAGGGAGGGGAATGCTTATGGGCAAGGCATTATGCTTGATCGGAGGCGGATGAAGTGGCAAAAAAGGCTCGGCCTACACCATGACCATGCCAATCGTCAACCCAAAGTGAATATGAGCCACACAGGTTGGTTGAAATAGCGCAACATGAATGATGGAACCTGGATCCAAGCGTCCCAGGATGCATTTCAGCGAAAACGTTCAACAATGTTCAGCGTGACCAATGTTTCTATCTTGGAAAATGAAATTGCATGATGTATGGAGTGTTTTTGACATATCTTGTCTCAGGATTTGCTTGCAGTCCTACCATATCCCACAAAATGCAGAAGTGCAGTCAATGCAGCTTTTTACCTAAAATGGTAAAAATTGGTCAAAGCCTCATGCGGTTTATTACCTGCCCCTGGAATAACATCAATGGCAATTATAAGAATAATGCTGATAATAGTACAAATTTTGTATGTATGTTTTCAGCCCTACAAAACCATAACTATAGAAGTTTAAATTTATACGTAAAGCTAGATATTTGTAGAAATATCTATATTGATATATAACTATCTATTTATATAGCTAGATATATATCTATGCAGTAACATACATTAGATAGATAGATAGATAGATAGACTGTATATAAGCCTGCAAGTCTTGCACTTGAAGCAGCTTTATGATGTCATTAAGGCTCGATGGTGACACGCGCACCCGGAACAAGGACCACAGGTTGTTAGCGGCCATTTTTCCATCAGTCTCCACTGGAGCTAGAAGTGAGCAGACAGATACTCCTGTAGACGCTGCTGGAGTCAGATCATTTGTCTCTGTGATGGACAACGTTTGAAATTCGCCCTTAAGCGGGAGACGGCAGCCTACAACAGTCAAATTGATCGCTGCTTATCACTTCTTTTGTGGTAGGTACAGTTATTCCAGATAGGGGAATGGGTAGGTTAAGTTATTCCAGGGAGGGGAATGCTTATGGGCAAGGCATTATGCTTGATCGGAGGCGGATGAAGTGGCAAAAAAGGCTCGGCCTACACCATGACCATGCCAATCGTCAACCCAAAGTGAATATGAGCCACACAGGTTGGTTGAAATAGCGCAACATGAATGATGGAACCTGGATCCAAGCGTCCCAGGATGCATTTCAGCGAAAACGTTCAACAATGTTCAGCGTGACCAATGTTTCTATCTTGGAAAATGAAATTGCATGATGTATGGAGTGTTTTTGACATATCTTGTCTCAGGATTTGCTTGCAGTCCTACCATATCCCACAAAATGCAGAAGTGCAGTCAATGCAGCTTTTTACCTAAAATGGTAAAAATTGGTCAAAGCCTCATGCGGTTTATTACCTGCCCCTGGAATAACATCAATGGCAATTATAAGAATAATTCTGATAATAGTACAAATTTTGTATGTATGTTTTCAGCCCTACAAAACCATAACTATAGAAGTTTAAATTTATACGTAAAGCTAGATATTTGTAGAAATATCTATATTGATATATAACTATCTATTTATATAGCTAGATATATATCTATGCAGTAACATACATTAGATAGATAGATAGATAGACTGTATATAAGCCTGCAAGTCTTGCACTTGAAGCAGCTTTATGATGTCATTAAGGCTCGATGGTGACACGCGCACCCGGAACAAGGACCACAGGTTGTTAGCGGCCATTTTTCCATCAGTCTCCACTGGAGCTAGAAGTGAGCAGACAGATACTCCTATAGACGCTGCTGGAGCCAGATCATTTGTCTCTGTGATGGACAACGTTTGAAATTCGCCCTTAAGCGGGAGACGGCAGCCTACAACAGTCAAATTGATCGCTGCTTATCACTTCTTTTGTGGTAGGTACAGTTATTCCAGATAGGGGAATGGGTAGGTTAAGTTATTCCAGGGAGGGGAATGCTTATGGGCAAGGCATTATGCTTGATCGGAGGCGGATGAAGTGGCAAAAAACGCTCGGCCTACACCATGACCATGCCAATCGTCAACCCAAAGTGAATATGAGCCACACAGGTTGGTTGAAATAGCGCAACATGAATGATGGAACCTGGATCCAAGCGTCCCAGGATGCATTTCAGCGAAAACGTTCAACAATGTTCAGCGTGACCAATGTTTCTATCTTGGAAAATGAAATTGCATGATGTATGGAGTGTTTTTGACATATCTTGTCTCAGGATTTGCTTGCAGTCCTACCATATCCCACAAAATGCAGAAGTGCAGTCAATGCAGCTTTTTACCTAAAATGGTAAAAATTGGTCAAAGCCTCATGCGGTTTATTACCTGCCCCTGGAATAACATCAATGGCAATTATAAGAATAATGCTGATAATAGTACAAATTTTGTATGTATGTTTTCAGCCCTACAAAACCATAACTATAGAAGTTTAAATTTATACGTAAAGCTAGATATTTGTAGAAATATCTATATTGATATATAACTATCTATTTATATAGCTAGATATATATCTATGCAGTAACATACATTAGATAGATAGATAGATAGATAGACTGTATATAAGCCTGCAAGTCTTGCACTTGAAGCAGCTTTATGATGTCATTAAGGCTCGATGGTGACACGCGCACCCGGAACAAGGACCACAGGTTGTTAGCGGCCATTTTTCCATCAGTCTCCACTGGAGCTAGAAGTGAGCAGACAGATACTCCTATAGACGCTGCTGGAGCCAGATCATTTGTCTCTGTGATGGACAACGTTTGAAATTCGCCCTTAAGCGGGAGACGGCAGCCTACAACAGTCAAATTGATCGCTGCTTATCACTTCTTTTGTGGTAGGTACAGTTATTCCAGATAGGGGAATGGGTAGGTTAAGTTTTTCCAGGGAGGGGAATGCTTATGGGCAAGGCATTATGCTTGATCGGAGGCGGATGAAGTGGCAAAAAAGGCTCGGCCTACACCATGACCATGCCAATCGTCAACCCAAAGTGAATATGAGCCACACAGGTTGGTTGAAATAGCGCAACATGAATGATGGAACCTGGATCCAAGCGTCCCAGGATGCATTTCAGCGAAAACGTTCAACAATGTTCAGCGTGACCAATGTTTCTATCTTGGAAAATGAAATCGCATGATGTATGGAGTGTTTTTGACATATCTTGTCTCAGGATTTGCTTGCAGTCCTACCATATCCCACAAAATGCAGAAGTGCAGTCAATGCAGCTTTTTACCTAAAATGGTAAAAATTGGTCAAAGCCTCATGCGGTTTATTACCTGCCCCTGGAATAACATCAATGGCAATTATAAGAATAATGCTGATAATAATACAAATTTTGTATGTATGTTTTCAGCCCTACAAAACCATAACTATAGAAGTTTAAATTTATATGTAAAGCTAGATATTTGTAGAAATATCTATATTGATATATAACTATCTATTTATATAGCTAGATATATATCTATGCAGTAACATACATTAGATAGATAGATAGATAGATAGATAGATAGACTGTATATAAGCCTGCAAGTCTTGCACTTGAAGCAGCTTTATGATGTCATTAAGGCTCGATGGTGACATGCGCACCCGGAACAAGGACCACAGGTTGTTAGCGGCCATTTTTCCATCAGTCTCCACTGGAGCTAGAAGTGAGCAGACAGATACTCCTATAGACGCTGCTGGAGCCAGATCATTTGTCTCTGTGATGGACAACGTTTGAAATTCGCCCTTAAGCGGGAGACGGCAGCCTACAACAGTCAAATTGATCGCTGCTTATCACTTCTTTTGTGGTAGGTACAGTTATTCCAGATAGGGGAATGGGTAGGTTAAGTTATTCCAGGGAGGGGAATGCTTATGGGCAAGGCATTATGCTTGATCGGAGGCGGATGAAGTGGCAAAAAAGGCTCGGCCTACACCATGACCATGCCAATCGTCAACCCAAAGTGAATATGAGCCACACAGGTTGGTTGAAATAGCGCAACATGAATGATGGAACCTGGATCCAAGCGTCCCAGGATGCATTGCAGCGAAAACGTTCAACAATGTTCAGCGTGACCAATGTTTCTATCTTGGAAAATGAAATTGCATGATGTATGGAGTGTTTTTGACATATCTTGTCTCAGGATTTGCTTGCAGTCCTACCATATCCCACAAAATGCAGAAGTGCAGTCAATGCAGCTTTTTACCTAAAATGGTAAAAATTGGTCAAAGCCTCATGCGGTTTATTACCTGCCCCTGGAATAACATCAATGGCAATTATAAGAATAATTCTGATAATAGTACAAATTTTGTATGTATGTTTTCAGCCCTACAAAACCATAACTATAGAAGTTTAAATTTATACGTAAAGCTAGATATTTGTAGAAATATCTATATTGATATATAACTATCTATTTATATAGCTAGATATATATCTATGCAGTAACATACATTAGATAGATAGATAGACTGTATATAAGCCTGCAAGTCTTGCACTTGAAGCAGCTTTATGATGTCATTAAGGCTCGATGGTGACACGCGCACCCGGAACAAGGACCACAGGTTGTTAGCGGCCATTTTTCCATCAGTCTCCACTGGAGCTAGAAGTGAGCAGACAGATACTCCTATAGACGCTGCTGGAGCCAGATCATTTGTCTCTGTGATGGACAACGTTTGAAATTCGCCCTTAAGCGGGAGACGGCAGCCTACAACAGTCAAATTGATCGCTGCTTATCACTTCTTTTGTGGTAGGTACAGTTATTCCAGATAGGGGAATGGGTAGGTTAAGTTATTCCAGGGAGGGGAATGCTTATGGGCAAGGCATTATGCTTGATCGGAGGCGGATGAAGTGGCAAAAAAGGCTCGGCCTACACCATGACCATGCCAATCGTCAACCCAAAGTGAATATGAGCCACACAGGTTGGTTGAAATAGCGCAACATGAATGATGGAACCTGGATCCAAGCGTCCCAGGATGCATTTCAGCGAAAACGTTCAACAATGTTCAGCGTGACCAATGTTTCTATCTTGGAAAATGAAATTGCATGATGTATGGAGTGTTTTTGACATATCTTGTCTCAGGATTTGCTTGCAGTCCTACCATATCCCACAAAATGCAGAAGTGCAGTCAATGCAGCTTTTTACCTAAAATGGTAAAAATTGGTCAAAGCCTCATGCGGTTTATTACCTGCCCCTGGAATAACATCAATGGCAATTATAAGAATAATTCTGATAATAGTACAAATTTTGTATGTATGTTTTCAGCCCTACAAAACCATAACTATAGAAGTTTAAATTTATACGTAAAGCTAGATATTTGTAGAAATATCTATATTGATATATAACTATCTATTTATATAGCTAGATATATATCTATGCAGTAACATACATTAGATAGATAGATAGATAGATAGACTGTATATAAGCCTGCAAGTCTTGCACTTGAAGCAGCTTTATGATGTCATTAAGGCTCGATGGTGACACGCGCACCCGGAACAAGGACCACAGGTTGTTAGCGGCCATTTTTCCATCAGTCTCCACTGGAGCTAGAAGTGAGCAGACAGATACTCCTATAGACGCTGCTGGAGCCAGATCATTTGTCTCTGTGATGGACAACGTTTGAAATTCGCCCTTAAGCGGGAGACGGCAGCCTACAACAGTCAAATTGATCGCTGCTTATCACTTCTTTTGTGGTAGGTACAGTTATTCCAGATAGGGGAATGGGTAGGTTAAGTTATTCCAGGGAGGGGAATGCTTATGGGCAAGGCATTATGCTTGATCGGAGGCGGATGAAGTGGCAAAAAAGGCTCGGCCTACACCATGACCATGCCAATCGTCAACCCAAAGTGAATATGAGCCACACAGGTTGGTTGAAATAGCGCAACATGAATGATGGAACCTGGATCCAAGCGTCCAGGATGCATTTCAGCGAAAACGTTCAACAATGTTCAGCGTGACCAATGTTTCTATCTTGGAAAATGAAATTGCATGATGTATGGAGTGTTTTTGACATATCTTGTCTCAGGATTTGCTTGCAGTCCTACCATATCCCACAAAATGCAGAAGTGCAGTCAATGCAGCTTTTTACCTACAATGGTAAAAATTGGTCAAATTGGAAGAGCCTCATGCGGTTTATTACCTGCCCCTGGAATAACATCAATGGCAATTATAAGAATAATGCTGATAATAATACAAATTTTGTATGTATGTTTTCAGCCCTACAAAACCATAACTATAGAAGTTTAAATTTATACGTAAAGCTAGATATTTGTAGAAATATCTATATTGATATATAACTATCTATTTATATAGCTAGATATATATCTATGCAGTAACATACATTAGATAGATAGATAGATAGATAGATAGATAGATAGATAGATAGATAGACTGTATATAAGCCTGCAAGTCTTGCACTTGAAGCAGCTTTATGATGTCATTAAGGCTCGATGGTGACACGCGCACCCGGAACAAGGACCACAGGTGTTAGCGGCCATTTTTCCATCAGTCTCCACTGGAGCTAGAAGTGAGCAGAGCAGATACTCCTATAGACGCTGCTGGAGCCAGATCATTTGTCTCTGTGATGGACAACGTTTGAAATTCGCCCTTAAGCGGGAGACGGCAGCCTACAAACAGTCAAATTGATCGCTGCTATATCACTTCTTTTGTGGTAGGTACAGTTATTCCAGATAGGGGAATGGGTAGGTTAAGTTATTCCAGGAGGGGAATGCTTATGGGCAAGGCATTATGCTTGATCGGAGGCGGATGAAGTGGCAAAAAAGGCTCGGCCTACACCATGACCATGCCAATCGTCAACCCAAAGTGAATATGAGCCACACAGGTTGGTCTGAAATAGCGCAACATGAATGATGGAACCTGGATCCAAGCGTCCCAGGATGCATTTCAGCGAAAACGTTCAACATTGTTCAGCGTGACCAATGTTTCTATCTTGAAAATGAAATCGCATGATGTATGGAGTGTTTTTGACATATCTTGTCTCAGGATTTGCTTGCAGTCCTACCATATCCCACAAAATGCAGAAGTGCAGTCAATGCAGCTTTTTACCTAAAATGGTAAAAATTGGTCAAAGCCTCATGCGGTTTATTACCTGCCCCTGGAATAACATCAATGGCAATTATAAGAATAATTCTGATAATAGTACAAAATTTTGTATGTATGTTTTCAGCCCTACAAAACCATAACTATAGAAGTTTAAATTTATACGTAAAGCTAGATATTTGTAGAAATATCTATATTGATATATAACTATCTATTTATATAGCTAGATATATATCTATGCAGTAAACATACATTAGATAGATAGATAGATAGATAGACTGTATATAAGCCTGCAAGTCTTGCACTTGAAAGCAGCTTTATGATGTCATTAAGGCTCGATGGTGACACGCGCACCCGGAACAAGGACCACAGGTTGTTAGCGGGCCATTTTTCCATCAGTCTCCACTGGAGCTAGAAGTGAGCAGACAGATACTCCTATAGACGCTGCTGGAGCCAGATCATTTGTCTCTGTGATGGACAACGTTTGAAATTCGCCCTTAAGCGGGAGACGGCAGCCTACAACAGTCAAATTGATCGCTGCTTATCACTTCTTTTGTGGTAGGTACAGTTATTCCAGATAGGGGAATGGGTAGGTTAAGTTATTCCAGGGAGGGAATGCTTATGGGCAAGGCATTATGCTTGATCGGAGGCGGATGAAGTGGGCAAAAAAGGCTCGGCCTACACCATGACCATGCCAATCGTCAACCCAAAGTGAATATGAGCCACACAGGTTGGTTGAAATAGCGCAACATGAATGATGGAACCTGGATCCAAGCGTCCCAGGATGCATTGCAGCGAAAACGTTCAACAATGTTCAGCGTGACCAATGTTTCTATCTTGGAAAATGAAATTGCATGATGTATGGAGTGTTTTTGACATATCTTGTCTCAGGATTTGCTTGCAGTCCTACCATATCCCACAAAATGCAGAAGTGCAGTCAATGCAGCTTTTTACCTAAAATGGTAAATATTGGTCAAAGCCTCATGCGGTTTATTACCTGCCCCTGGAATAACATCAATGGCAATTATAAGAATAATGCTGATAATAATACAAAATTTTGTATGTATGTTTTCAGCCCTACAAAACCATAACTATAGAAGTTTAAATTTATACGTAAAGCTAGATATTTGTAGAAATATCTATATTGATATATAACTATCTATTTATATAGCTAGATATATATATCTATGCAGTAACATACATTAGATAGATAGATAGATAGATAGATAGATAGACTGTATATAAGCCTGCAAGTCTTGCACTTGAAGCAGCTTTATGATGTCATTAAGGCTCGATGGTGACACGCGCACCCGGAACAAGGAACCACAAGGTTGTTAGCGGCCATTTTTCCATCAGTCTCCACTGGAGCTAGAAGTGAGCAGACAGATACTCCTATAGACGCTGCTGGAGCCAGATCATTTGTCTCTGTGATGGACAACGTTTGAAATTCGCCCTTAAGCGGGAGACGGCAGCCTACAACAGTCAAATTGATCGCTGCTTATCACTTCTTTTGTGGTAGGTACAGTTACTTCCAGATAGGGGAATGGGTAGGTTAAGTTATTCCAGGGAGGGGAATGCTTATGGGCAAGGCATTATGCTTGATCGGAGGCGGATGAAGTGGCAAAAAAGGCTCGGCCTACACCATGACCATGCCAATCGTCAACCCAAAGTGAATATGAGCCACACAGGTTGGTTGAAATAGCGCAACATGAATGATGGAACCTGGATCCCAAGCGTCCCAGGATGCATTTCAGCGAAAACGTTCAACAATGTTCAGCGTGACCAATGTTTCTATCTTGGAAAATGAAATCGCATGATGTATGGAGTGTTTTTGACATATCTTGTCTCAGGATTTGCTTGCAGTCCTACCATATCCCACAAAATGCAGAAGTGCAGTCAATGCAGCTTTTTACCTAAAATGGTAAAAATTGGTCAAAAGCCTCATGCGGTTTATTACCTGCCCCTGGAATAACATCATGGCAATTATAAGAATAATGCTGATAATAATACAAATTTTGTATGTATGTTTTTCAGCCCTACAAAACCATAACTATAGAAGTTTAAATTTATACGTAAAGCTAGATATTTGTAGAAATATCTATATTGATATATAACTATCTATTTATATAGCTAGATATATATCTATGCAGTAACATACATTAGATAGATAGATAGATAGATAGATAGATAGATAGATAGATAGATAGACTGTATATAAGCCTGCAAGTCTTGCACTTGAAGCAGCTTTATGATGTCATTAAGGCTCGATGGTGACACGCGCACCCGGAACAAGGACCACAGGTTGTTAGCGGCCATTTTTCCATCAGTCTCCACTGGAGCTAGAAGTGAGCAGACAGATACTCCTATAGACGCTGCTGGAGCCAGATCATTTGTCTCTGTGATGGACAACGTTTGAAATTCGCCCTTAAGCGGGAGACGGCAGCCTACAACAGTCAAATTGATCGCTGCTTATCACTTCTTTTGTGGTAGGTACAGTTATTCCAGATAGGGGAATGGGTAGGTTAAGTTATTCCAGGGAGGGGAATGCTTATGGGCAAGGCAATGAAGTGGCAAAAAAGGCTCGGCCTACACCATGACCATGCCAATCGTCAACCCAAAGTGAATATGAGCCACACAGGTTGGTTGAAATAGCGCAACATGAATGATGGAACCTGGATCCAAGCGTCCCAGGATGCATTTCAGCGAAAACGTTCAACAATGTTCAGCGTGACCAATGTTTCTATCTTGGAAAATGAAATCGCATGATGTATGGAGTGTTTTTGACATATCTTGTCTCAGGATTTGCTTGCAGTCCTACCATATCCCACAAAATGCAGAAGTGCAGTCAATGCAGCTTTTTACCTAAAATGGTAAAAATTGGTCAAAGCCTCATGCGGTTTATTACCTGCCCCTGGAATAACATCAATGGCAATTATAAGAATAATTCTGATAATAGTACAAATTTTGTATGTATGTTTTCAGCCCTACAAAACCATAACTATAGAAGTTTAAATTTATACGTAAAGCTAGATATTTGTAGAAATATCTATATTGATATATAACTATCTATTTATATAGCTAGATATATATCTATGCAGTAACATACATTAGATAGATAGATAGATAGATAGACTGTATATAAGCCTGCAAGTCTTGCACTTGAAGCAGCTTTATGATGTCATTAAGGCTCGATGGTGACACGCGCACCCGGAACAAGGACCACAGGTTGTTAGCGGCCATTTTTCCATCAGTCTCCACTGGAGCTAGAAGTGAGCAGACAGATACTCCTATAGACGCTGCTGGAGCCAGATCATTTGTCTCTGTGATGGACAACGTTTGAAATTCGCCCTTAAGCGGGAGACGGCAGCCTACAACAGTCAAATTGATCGCTGCTTATCACTTCTTTTGTGGTAGGTACAGTTATTCCAGATAGGGGAATGGGTAGGTTAAGTTATTCCAGGGAGGGGAATGCTTATGGGCAAGGCATTATGCTTGATCGGAGGCGGATGAAGTGGCAAAAAAGGCTCGGCCTACACCATGACCATGCCAATCGTCAACCCAAAGTGAATATGAGCCACACAGGTTGGTTGAAATAGCGCAACATGAATGATGGAACCTGGATCCAAGCGTCCCAGGATGCATTGCAGCGAAAACGTTCAACAATGTTCAGCGTGACCAATGTTTCTATCTTGGAAAATGAAATTGCATGATGTATGGAGTGTTTTTGACATATCTTGTCTCAGGATTTGCTTGCAGTCCTACCATATCCCACAAAATGCAGAAGTGCAGTCAATGCAGCTTTTTACCTAAAATGGTAAAAATTGGTCAAAGCCTCATGCGGTTTATTACCTGCCCCTGGAATAACATCAATGGCAATTATAAGAATAATGCTGATAATAATACAAATTTTGTATGTATGTTTTCAGCCCTACAAAACCATAACTATAGAAGTTTAAATTTATACGTAAAGCTAGATATTTGTAGAAATATCTATATTGATATATAACTATCTATTTATATAGCTAGATATATATCTATGCAGTAACATACATTAGATAGATAGATAGATAGATAGATAGATAGACTGTATATAAGCCTGCAAGTCTTGCACTTGAAGCAGCTTTATGATGTCATTAAGGCTCGATGGTGACACGCGCACCCGGAACAAGGACCACAGGTTGTTAGCGGCCATTTTTCCATCAGTCTCCACTGGAGCTAGAAGTGAGCAGACAGATACTCCTATAGACGCTGCTGGAGCCAGATCATTTGTCTCTGTGATGGACAACGTTTGAAATTCGCCCTTAAGCGGGAGACGGCAGCCTACAACAGTCAAATTGATCGCTGCTTATCACTTCTTTTGTGGTAGGTACAGTTATTCCAGATAGGGGAATGGGTAGGTTAAGTTATTCCAGGGAGGGGAATGCTTATGGGCAAGGCATTATGCTTGATCGGAGGCGGATGAAGTGGCAAAAAAGGCTCGGCCTACACCATGACCATGCCAATCGTCAACCCAAAGTGAATATGAGCCACACAGGTTGGTTGAAATAGCGCAACATGAATGATGGAACCTGGATCCAAGCGTCCCAGGATGCATTTCAGCGAAAACGTTCAACAATGTTCAGCGTGACCAATGTTTCTATCTTGGAAAATGAAATCGCATGATGTATGGAGTGTTTTTGACATATCTTGTCTCAGGATTTGCTTGCAGTCCTACCATATCCCACAAAATGCAGAAGTGCAGTCAATGCAGCTTTTTACCTAAAATGGTAAAAATTGGTCAAAGCCTCATGCGGTTTATTACCTGCCCCTGGAATAACATCAATGGCAATTATAAGAATAATGCTGATAATAATACAAATTTTGTATGTATGTTTTCAGCCCTACAAAACCATAACTATAGAAGTTTAAATTTATACGTAAAGCTAGATATTTGTAGAAATATCTATATTGATATATAACTATCTATTTATATAGCTAGATATATATCTATGCAGTAACATACATTAGATAGATAGATAGATAGATAGATAGACTGTATATAAGCCTGCAAGTCTTGCACTTGAAGCAGCTTTATGATGTCATTAAGGCTCGATGGTGACACGCGCACCCGGAACAAGGACCACAGGTTGTTAGCGGCCATTTTTCCATCAGTCTCCACTGGAGCTAGAAGTGAGCAGACAGATACTCCTATAGACGCTGCTGGAGCCAGATCATTTGTCTCTGTGATGGACAACGTTTGAAATTCGCCCTTAAGCGGGAGACGGCAGCCTACAACAGTCAAATTGATCGCTGCTTATCACTTCTTTTGTGGTAGGTACAGTTATTCCAGATAGGGGAATGGGTAGGTTAAGTTATTCCAGGGAGGGGAATGCTTATGGGCAAGGCATTATGCTTGATCGGAGGCGGATGAAGTGGCAAAAAAGGCTCGGCCTACACCATGACCATGCCAATCGTCAACCCAAAGTGAATATGAGCCACACAGGTTGGTTGAAATAGCGCAACATGAATGATGGAACCTGGATCCAAGCGTCCCAGGATGCATTTCAGCGAAAACGTTCAACAATGTTCAGCGTGACCAATGTTTCTATCTTGGAAAATGAAATCGCATGATGTATGGAGTGTTTTTGACATATCTTGTCTCAGGATTTGCTTGCAGTCCTACCATATCCCACAAAATGCAGAAGTGCAGTCAATGCAGCTTTTTACCTAAAATGGTAAAAATTGGTCAAAGCCTCATGCGGTTTATTACCTGCCCCTGGAATAACATCAATGGCAATTATAAGAATAATTCTGATAATAGTACAAATTTTGTATGTATGTTTTCAGCCCTACAAAACCATAACTATAGAAGTTTAAATTTATACGTAAAGCTAGATATTTGTAGAAATATCTATATTGATATATAACTATCTATTTATATAGCTAGATATATATCTATGCAGTAACATACATTAGATAGATAGATAGATAGACTGTATATAAGCCTGCAAGTCTTGCACTTGAAGCAGCTTTATGATGTCATTAAGGCTCGATGGTGACACGCGCACCCGGAACAAGGACCACAGGTTGTTAGCGGCCATTTTTCCATCAGTCTCCACTGGAGCTAGAAGTGAGCAGACAGATACTCCTATAGACGCTGCTGGAGCCAGATCATTTGTCTCTGTGATGGACAACGTTTGAAATTCGCCCTTAAGCG
The DNA here is from genome assembly GCF_035609145.1 of Eleutherodactylus coqui. Taxonomy (NCBI): domain Eukaryota; kingdom Metazoa; phylum Chordata; class Amphibia; order Anura; family Eleutherodactylidae; genus Eleutherodactylus; species Eleutherodactylus coqui. The sequence goes on from NC_089849.1 coordinate 106,385,447, forward strand.
GGAGACGGCAGCCTACAACAGTCAAATTGATCGCTGCTTATCACTTCTTTTGTGGTAGGTACAGTTATTCCAGATAGGGGAATGGGTAGGTTAAGTTATTCCAGGGAGGGGAATGCTTATGGGCAAGGCATTATGCTTGATCGGAGGCGGATGAAGTGGCAAAAAAGGCTCGGCCTACACCATGACCATGCCAATCGTCAACCCAAAGTGAATATGAGCCACACAGGTTGGTTGAAATAGCGCAACATGAATGATGGAACCTGGATCCAAGCGTCCCAGGATGCATTGCAGCGAAAACGTTCAACAATGTTCAGCGTGACCAATGTTTCTATCTTGGAAAATGAAATTGCATGCTGTATGGAGTGTTTTTGACATATCTTGTCTCAGGATTTGCTTGCAGTCCTACCATATCCCACAAAATGCAGAAGTGCAGTCAATGCAGCTTTTTACCTAAAATGGTAAAAATTGGTCAAAGCCTCATGCGGTTTATTACCTGCCCCTGGAATAACATCAATGGCAATTATAAGAATAATGCTGATACTAATACAAATTTTGTATGTATGTTTTCAGCCCTACAAAACCATAACTATAGAAGTTTAAATTTATACGTAAAGCTAGATATTTGTAGAAATATCTATATTGATATATAACTATCTATTTATATAGCTAGATATATATCTATGCAGTAACATACATTAGATAGATAGATAGATAGATAGATAGATAGATAGATAGATAGATAGATAGACTGTATATAAGCCTGCAAGTCTTGCACTTGAAGCAGCTTTATGATGTCATTAAGGCTCGATGGTGACACGCGCACCCGGAACAAGGACCACAGGTTGTTAGCGGCCATTTTTCCATCAGTCTCCACTGGAGCTAGAAGTGAGCAGACAGATACTCCTATAGACGCTGCTGGAGCCAGATCATTTGTCTCTGTGATGGACAACGTTTGAAATTCGCCCTTAAGCGGGAGACGGCAGCCTACAACAGTCAAATTGATCGCTGCTTATCACTTCTTTTGTGGTAGGTACAGTTATTCCAGATAGGGGAATGGGTAGGTTAAGTTATTCCAGGGAGGGGAATGCTTATGGGCAAGGCATTATGCTTGATCGGAGGCGGATGAAGTGGCAAAAAAGGCTCGGCCTACACCATGACCATGCCAATCGTCAACCCAAAGTGAATATGAGCCACACAGGTTGGTTGAAATAGCGCAACATGAATGATGGAACCTGGATCCAAGCGTCCCAGGATGCATTTCAGCGAAAACGTTCAACAATGTTCAGCGTGACCAATGTTTCTATCTTGGAAAATGAAATCGCATGATGTATGGAGTGTTTTTGACATATCTTGTCTCAGGATTTGCTTGCAGTCCTACCATATCCCACAAAATGCAGAAGTGCAGTCAATGCAGCTTTTTACCTAAAATGGTAAAAATTGGTCAAAGCCTCATGCGGTTTATTACCTGCCCCTGGAATAACATCAATGGCAATTATAAGAATAATTCTGATAATAGTACAAATTTTGTATGTATGTTTTCAGCCCTACAAAACCATAACTATAGAAGTTTAAATTTATACGTAAAGCTAGATATTTGTAGAAATATCTATATTGATATATAACTATCTATTTATATAGCTAGATATATATCTATGCAGTAACATACATTAGATAGATAGATAGATAGACTGTATATAAGCCTGCAAGTCTTGCACTTGAAGCAGCTTTATGATGTCATTAAGGCTCGATGGTGACACGCGCACCCGGAACAAGGACCACAGGTTGTTAGCGGCCATTTTTCCATCAGTCTCCACTGGAGCTAGAAGTGAGCAGACAGATACTCCTATAGACGCTGCTGGAGCCAGATCATTTGTCTCTGTGATGGACAACGTTTGAAATTCGCCCTTAAGCGGGAGACGGCAGCCTACAACAGTCAAATTGATCGCTGCTTATCACTTCTTTTGTGGTAGGTACAGTTATTCCAGATAGGGGAATGGGTAGGTTAAGTTATTCCAGGGAGGGGAATGCTTATGGGCAAGGCATTATGCTTGATCGGAGGCGGATGAAGTGGCAAAAAAGGCTCGGCCTACACCATGACCATGCCAATCGTCAACCCAAAGTGAATATGAGCCACACAGGTTGGTTGAAATAGCGCAACATGAATGATGGAACCTGGATCCAAGCGTCCCAGGATGCATTGCAGCGAAAACGTTCAACAATGTTCAGCGTGACCAATGTTTCTATCTTGGAAAATGAAATTGCATGCTGTATGGAGTGTTTTTGACATATCTTGTCTCAGGATTTGCTTGCAGTCCTACCATATCCCACAAAATGCAGAAGTGCAGTCAATGCAGCTTTTTACCTAAAATGGTAAAAATTGGTCAAAGCCTCATGCGGTTTATTACCTGCCCCTGGAATAACATCAATGGCAATTATAAGAATAATGCTGATACTAATACAAATTTTGTATGTATGTTTTCAGCCCTACAAAACCATAACTATAGAAGTTTAAATTTATACGTAAAGCTAGATATTTGTAGAAATATCTATATTGATATATAACTATCTATTTATATAGCTAGATATATATCTATGCAGTAACATACATTAGATAGATAGATAGATAGATAGATAGATAGATAGATAGACTGTATATAAGCCTGCAAGTCTTGCACTTGAAGCAGCTTTATGATGTCATTAAGGCTCGATGGTGACACGCGCACCCGGAACAAGGACCACAGGTTGTTAGCGGCCATTTTTCCATCAGTCTCCACTGGAGCTAGAAGTGAGCAGACAGATACTCCTATAGACGCTGCTGGAGCCAGATCATTTGTCTCTGTGATGGACAACGTTTGAAATTCGCCCTTAAGCGGGAGACGGCAGCCTACAACAGTCAAATTGATCGCTGCTTATCACTTCTTTTGTGGTAGGTACAGTTATTCCAGATAGGGGAATGGGTAGGTTAAGTTATTCCAGGGAGGGGAATGCTTATGGGCAAGGCATTATGCTTGATCGGAGGCGGATGAAGTGGCAAAAAAGGCTCGGCCTACACCATGACCATGCCAATCGTCAACCCAAAGTGAATATGAGCCACACAGGTTGGTTGAAATAGCGCAACATGAATGATGGAACCTGGATCCAAGCGTCCCAGGATGCATTTCAGCGAAAACGTTCAACAATGTTCAGCGTGACCAATGTTTCTATCTTGGAAAATGAAATCGCATGATGTATGGAGTGTTTTTGACATATCTTGTCTCAGGATTTGCTTGCAGTCCTACCATATCCCACAAAATGCAGAAGTGCAGTCAATGCAGCTTTTTACCTAAAATGGTAAAAATTGGTCAAAGCCTCATGCGGTTTATTACCTGCCCCTGGAATAACATCAATGGCAATTATAAGAATAATTCTGATAATAGTACAAATTTTGTATGTATGTTTTCAGCCCTACAAAACCATAACTATAGAAGTTTAAATTTATACGTAAAGCTAGATATTTGTAGAAATATCTATATTGATATATAACTATCTATTTATATAGCTAGATATATATCTATGCAGTAACATACATTAGATAGATAGATAGATAGACTGTATATAAGCCTGCAAGTCTTGCACTTGAAGCAGCTTTATGATGTCATTAAGGCTCGATGGTGACACGCGCACCCGGAACAAGGACCACAGGTTGTTAGCGGCCATTTTTCCATCAGTCTCCACTGGAGCTAGAAGTGAGCAGACAGATACTCCTATAGACGCTGCTGGAGCCAGATCATTTGTCTCTGTGATGGACAACGTTTGAAATTCGCCCTTAAGCGGGAGACGGCAGCCTACAACAGTCAAATTGATCGCTGCTTATCACTTCTTTTGTGGTAGGTACAGTTATTCCAGATAGGGGAATGGGTAGGTTAAGTTATTCCAGGGAGGGGAATGCTTATGGGCAAGGCATTATGCTTGATCGGAGGCGGATGAAGTGGCAAAAAAGGCTCGGCCTACACCATGACCATGCCAATCGTCAACCCAAAGTGAATATGAGCCACACAGCTTGGTTGAAATAGCGCAACATGAATGATGGAACCTGGATCCAAGCGTCCCAGGATGCATTTCAGCGAAAACGTTCAACAATGTTCAGCGTGACCAATGTTTCTATCTTGGAAAATGAAATCGCATGATGTATGGAGTGTTTTTGACATATCTTGTCTCAGGATTTGCTTGCAGTCCTACCATATCCCACAAAATGCAGAAGTGCAGTCAATGCAGCTTTTTACCTAAAATGGTAAAAATTGGTCAAAGCCTCATGCGGTTTATTACCTGCCCCTGGAATAACATCAATGGCAATTATAAGAATAATTCTGATAATAGTACAAATTTTGTATGTATGTTTTCAGCCCTACAAAACCATAACTATAGAAGTTTAAATTTATACGTAAAGCTAGATATTTGTAGAAATATCTATATTGATATATAACTATCTATTTATATAGCTAGATATATATCTATGCAGTAACATACATTAGATAGATAGATAGATAGACTGTATATAAGCCTGCAAGTCTTGCACTTGAAGCAGCTTTATGATGTCATTAAGGCTCGATGGTGACACGCGCACCCGGAACAAGGACCACAGGTTGTTAGCGGCCATTTTTCCATCAGTCTCCACTGGAGCTAGAAGTGAGCAGACAGATACTCCTATAGACGCTGCTGGAGCCAGATCATTTGTCTCTGTGATGGACAACGTTTGAAATTCGCCCTTAAGCGGGAGACGGCAGCCTACAACAGTCAAATTGATCGCTGCTTATCACTTCTTTTGTGGTAGGTACAGTTATTCCAGATAGGGGAATGGGTAGGTTAAGTTATTCCAGGGAGGGGAATGCTTATGGGCAAGGCATTATGCTTGATCGGAGGCGGATGAAGTGGCAAAAAAGGCTCGGCCTACACCATGACCATGCCAATCGTCAACCCAAAGTGAATATGAGCCACACAGGTTGGTTGAAATAGCGCAACATGAATGATGGAACCTGGATCCAAGCGTCCCAGGATGCATTGCAGCGAAAACGTTCAACAATGTTCAGCGTGACCAATGTTTCTATCTTGGAAAATGAAATTGCATGATGTATGGAGTGTTTTTGACATATCTTGTCTCAGGATTTGCTTGCAGTCCTACCATATCCCACAAAATGCAGAAGTGCAGTCAATGCAGCTTTTTACCTAAAATGGTAAAAATTGGTCAAAGCCTCATGCGGTTTATTACCTGCCCCTGGAATAACATCAATGGCAATTATAAGAATAATTCTGATAATAGTACAAATTTTGTATGTATGTTTTCAGCCCTACAAAACCATAACTATAGAAGTTTAAATTTATACGTAAAGCTAGATATTTGTAGAAATATCTATATTGATATATAACTATCTATTTATATAGCTAGATATATATCTATGCAGTAACATACATTAGATAGATAGATAGATAGACTGTATATAAGCCTGCAAGTCTTGCACTTGAAGCAGCTTTATGATGTCATTAAGGCTCGATGGTGACACGCGCACCCGGAACAAGGACCACAGGTTGTTAGCGGCCATTTTTCCATCAGTCTCCACTGGAGCTAGAAGTGAGCAGACAGATACTCCTATAGACGCTGCTGGAGCCAGATCATTTGTCTCTGTGATGGACAACGTTTGAAATTCGCCCTTAAGCGGGAGACGGCAGCCTACAACAGTCAAATTGATCGCTGCTTATCACTTCTTTTGTGGTAGGTACAGTTATTCCAGATAGGGGAATGGGTAGGTTAAGTTATTCCAGGGAGGGGAATGCTTATGGGCAAGGCATTATGCTTGATCGGAGGCGGATGAAGTGGCAAAAAAGGCTCGGCCTACACCATGACCATGCCAATCGTCAACCCAAAGTGAATATGAGCCACACAGGTTGGTTGAAATAGCGCAACATGAATGATGGAACCTGGATCCAAGCGTCCCAGGATGCATTTCAGCGAAAACGTTCAACAATGTTCAGCGTGACCAATGTTTCTATCTTGGAAAATGAAATTGCATGATGTATGGAGTGTTTTTGACATATCTTGTCTCAGGATTTGCTTGCAGTCCTACCATATCCCACAAAATGCAGAAGTGCAGTCAATGCAGCTTTTTACCTAAAATGGTAAAAATTGGTCAAAGCCTCATGCGGTTTATTACCTGCCCCTGGAATAACATCAATGGCAATTATAAGAATAATGCTGATAATAATACAAATTTTGTATGTATGTTTTCAGCCCTACAAAACCATAACTATAGAAGTTTAAATTTATACGTAAAGCTAGATATTTGTAGAAATATCTATATTGATATATAACTATCTATTTATATAGCTAGATATATATCTATGCAGTAACATACATTAGATAGATAGATAGATAGATAGATAGATAGATAGACTGTATATAAGCCTGCAAGTCTTGCACTTGAAGCAGCTTTATGATGTCATTAAGGCTCGATGGTGACACGCGCACCCGGAACAAGGACCACAGGTTGTTAGCGGCCATTTTTCCATCAGTCTCCACTGGAGCTAGAAGTGAGCAGACAGATACTCCTATAGACGCTGCTGGAGCCAGATCATTTGTCTCTGTGATGGACAACGTTTGAAATTCGCCCTTAAGCGGGAGACGGCAGCCTACAACAGTCAAATTGATCGCTGCTTATCACTTCTTTTGTGGTAGGTACAGTTATTCCAGATAGGGGAATGGGTAGGTTAAGTTATTCCAGGGAGGGGAATGCTTATGGGCAAGGCATTATGCTTGATCGGAGGCGGATGAAGTGGCAAAAAAGGCTCGGCCTACACCATGACCATGCCAATCGTCAACCCAAAGTGAATATGAGCCACACAGGTTGGTTGAAATAGCGCAACATGAATGATGGAACCTGGATCCAAGCGTCCCAGGATGCATTTCAGCGAAAACGTTCAACAATGTTCAGCGTGACCAATGTTTCTATCTTGGAAAATGAAATCGCATGATGTATGGAGTGTTTTTGACATATCTTGTCTCAGGATTTGCTTGCAGTCCTACCATATCCCACAAAATGCAGAAGTGCAGTCAATGCAGCTTTTTACCTAAAATGGTAAAAATTGGTCAAAGCCTCATGCGGTTTATTACCTGCCCCTGGAATAACATCAATGGCAATTATAAGAATAATTCTGATAATAGTACAAATTTTGTATGTATGTTTTCAGCCCTACAAAACCATAACTATAGAAGTTTAAATTTATACGTAAAGCTAGATATTTGTAGAAATATCTATATTGATATATAACTATCTATTTATATAGCTAGATATATATCTATGCAGTAACATACATTAGATAGATAGATAGATAGATAGATAGATAGATAGATAGATAGATAGATAGACTGTATATAAGCCTGCAAGTCTTGCACTTGAAGCAGCTTTATGATGTCATTAAGGCTCGATGGTGACACGCGCACCCGGAACAAGGACCACAGGTTGTTAGCGGCCATTTTTCCATCAGTCTCCACTGGAGCTAGAAGTGAGCAGACAGATACTCCTATAGACGCTGCTGGAGCCAGATCATTTGTCTCTGTGATGGACAACGTTTGAAATTCGCCCTTAAGCGGGAGACGGCAGCCTACAACAGTCAAATTGATCGCTGCTTATCACTTCTTTTGTGGTAGGTACAGTTATTCCAGATAGGGGAATGGGTAGGTTAAGTTATTCCAGGGAGGGGAATGCTTATGGGCAAGGCATTATGCTTGATCGGAGGCGGATGAAGTGGCAAAAAAGGCTCGGCCTACACCATGACCATGCCAATCGTCAACCCAAAGTGAATATGAGCCACACAGGTTGGTTGAAATAGCGCAACATGAATGATGGAACCTGGATCCAAGCGTCCCAGGATGCATTTCAGCGAAAACGTTCAACAATGTTCAGCGTGACCAATGTTTCTATCTTGGAAAATGAAATTGCATGATGTATGGAGTGTTTTTGACATATCTTGTCTCAGGATTTGCTTGCAGTCCTACCATATCCCACAAAATGCAGAAGTGCAGTCAATGCAGCTTTTTACCTAAAATGGTAAAAATTGGTCAAAGCCTCATGCGGTTTATTACCTGCCCCTGGAATACCATCAATGGCAATTATAAGAATAATGCTGATAATAATACAAATTTTGTATGTATGTTTTCAGCCCTACAAAACCATAACTATAGAAGTTTAAATTTATACGTAAAGCTAGATATTTGTAGAAATATCTATATTGATATATAACTATCTATTTATATAGCTAGATATATATCTATGCAGTAACATACATTAGATAGATAGATAGATAGATAGATAGACTGTATATAAGCCTGCAAGTCTTGCACTTGAAGCAGCTTTATGATGTCATTAAGGCTCGATGGTGACACGCGCACCCGGAACAAGGACCACAGGTTGTTAGCGGCCATTTTTCCATCAGTCTCCACTGGAGCTAGAAGTGAGCAGACAGATACTCCTATAGACGCTGCTGGAGCCAGATCATTTGTCTCTGTGATGGACAACGTTTGAAATTCGCCCTTAAGCGGGAGACGGCAGCCTACAACAGTCAAATTGATCGCTGCTTATCACTTCTTTTGTGGTAGGTACAGTTATTCCAGATAGGGGAATGGGTAGGTTAAGTTATTCCAGGGAGGGGAATGCTTATGGGCAAGGCATTATGCTTGATCGGAGGCGGATGAAGTGGCAAAAAAGGCTCGGCCTACACCATGACCATGCCAATCGTCAACCCAAAGTGAATATGAGCCACACAGGTTGGTTGAAATAGCGCAACATGAATGATGGAACCTGGATCCAAGCGTCCCAGGATGCATTTCAGCGAAAACGTTCAACAATGTTCAGCGTGACCAATGTTTCTATCTTGGAAAATGAAATCGCATGATGTATGGAGTGTTTTTGACATATCTTGTCTCAGGATTTGCTTGCAGTCCTACCATATCCCACAAAATGCAGAAGTGCAGTCAATGCAGCTTTTTACCTAAAATGGTAAAAATTGGTCAAAGCCTCATGCGGTTTATTACCTGCCCCTGGAATAACATCAATGGCAATTATAAGAATAATTCTGATAATAGTACAAATTTTGTATGTATGTTTTCAGCCCTACAAAACCATAACTATAGAAGTTTAAATTTATACGTAAAGCTAGATATTTGTAGAAATATCTATATTGATATATAACTATCTATTTATATAGCTAGATATATATCTATGCAGTAACATACATTAGATAGATAGATAGATAGACTGTATATAAGCCTGCAAGTCTTGCACTTGAAGCAGCTTTATGATGTCATTAAGGCTCGATGGTGACATGCGCACCCGGAACAAGGACCACAGGTTGTTAGCGGCCATTTTTCCATCAGTCTCCACTGGAGCTAGAAGTGAGCAGACAGATACTCCTATAGACGCTGCTGGAGCCAGATCATTTGTCTCTGTGATGGACAACGTTTGAAATTCGCCCTTAAGCGGGAGACGGCAGCCTACAACAGTCAAATTGATCGCTGCTTATCACTTCTTTTGTGGTAGGTACAGTTATTCCAGATAGGGGAATGGGTAGGTTAAGTTATTCCAGGGAGGGGAATGCTTATGGGCAAGGCATTATGCTTGATCGGAGGCGGATGAAGTGGCAAAAAAGGCTCGGCCTACACCATGACCATGCCAATCGTCAACCCAAAGTGAATATGAGCCACACAGGTTGGTTGAAATAGCGCAACATGAATGATGGAACCTGGATCCAAGCGTCCCAGGATGCATTGCAGCGAAAACGTTCAACAATGTTCAGCGTGACCAATGTTTCTATCTTGGAAAATGAAATTGCATGATGTATGGAGTGTTTTTGACATATCTTGTCTCAGGATTTGCTTGCAGTCCTACCATATCCCACAAAATGCAGAAGTGCAGTCAATGCAGCTTTTTACCTAAAATGGTAAAAATTGGTCAAAGCCTCATGCGGTTTATTACCTGCCCCTGGAATAACATCAATGGCAATTATAAGAATAATTCTGATAATAGTACAAATTTTGTATGTATGTTTTCAGCCCTACAAAACCATAACTATAGAAGTTTAAATTTATACGTAAAGCTAGATATTTGTAGAAATATCTATATTGATATATAACTATCTATTTATATAGCTAGATATATATCTATGCAGTAACATACATTAGATAGATAGATAGATAGACTGTATATAAGCCTGCAAGTCTTGCACTTGAAGCAGCTTTATGATGTCATTAAGGCTCGATGGTGACACGCGCACCCGGAACAAGGACCACAGGTTGTTAGCGGCCATTTTTCCATCAGTCTCCACTGGAGCTAGAAGTGAGCAGACAGATACTCCTATAGACGCTGCTGGAGCCAGATCATTTGTCTCTGTGATGGACAACGTTTGAAATTCGCCCTTAAGCGGGAGACGGCAGCCTACAACAGTCAAATTGATCGCTGCTTATCACTTCTTTTGTGGTAGGTACAGTTATTCCAGATAGGGGAATGGGTAGGTTAAGTTATTCCAGGGAGGGGAATGCTTATGGGCAAGGCATTATGCTTGATCGGAGGCGGATGAAGTGGCAAAAAAGGCTCGGCCTACACCATGACCATGCCAATCGTCAACCCAAAGTGAATATGAGCCACACAGGTTGGTTGAAATAGCGCAACATGAATGATGGAACCTGGATCCAAGCGTCCCAGGATGCATTTCAGCGAAAACGTTCAACAATGTTCAGCGTGACCAATGTTTCTATCTTGGAAAATGAAATTGCATGATGTATGGAGTGTTTTTGACATATCTTGTCTCAGGATTTGCTTGCAGTCCTACCATATCCCACAAAATGCAGAAGTGCAGTCAATGCAGCTTTTTACCTAAAATGGTAAAAATTGGTCAAAGCCTCATGCGGTTTATTACCTGCCCCTGGAATAACATCAATGGCAATTATAAGAATAATGCTGATAATAATACAAATTTTGTATGTATGTTTTCAGCCCTACAAAACCATAACTATAGAAGTTTAAATTTATACGTAAAGCTAGATATTTGTAGAAATATCTATATTGATATATAACTATCTATTTATATAGCTAGATATATATCTATGCAGTAACATACATTAGATAGATAGATAGATAGACTGTATATAAGCCTGCAAGTCTTGCACTTGAAGCAGCTTTATGATGTCATTAAGGCTCGATGGTGACACGCGCACCCGGAACAAGGACCACAGGTTGTTAGCGGCCATTTTTCCATCAGTCTCCACTGGAGCTAGAAGTGAGCAGACAGATACTCCTATAGACGCTGCTGGAGCCAGATCATTTGTCTCTGTGATGGACAACGTTTGAAATTCGCCCTTAAGCGGGAGACGGCAGCCTACAACAGTCAAATTGATCGCTGCTTATCACTTCTTTTGTGGTAGGTACAGTTATTCCAGATAGGGGAATGGGTAGGTTAAGTTATTCCAGGGAGGGGAATGCTTATGGGCAAGGCATTATGCTTGATCGGAGGCGGATGAAGTGGCAAAAAAGGCTCGGCCTACACCATGACCATGCCAATCGTCAACCCAAAGTGAATATGAGCCACACAGGTTGGTTGAAATAGCGCAACATGAATGATGGAACCTGGATCCAAGCGTCCCAGGATGCATTTCAGCGAAAACGTTCAACAATGTTCAGCGTGACCAATGTTTCTATCTTGGAAAATGAAATCGCATGATGTATGGAGTGTTTTTGACATATCTTGTCTCAGGATTTGCTTGCAGTCCTACCATATCCCACAAAATGCAGAAGTGCAGTCAATGCAGCTTTTTACCTAAAATGGTAAAAATTGGTCAAAGCCTCATGCGGTTTATTACCTGCCCCTGGAATAACATCAATGGCAATTATAAGAATAATGCTGATAATAGTACAAATTTTGTATGTATGTTTTCAGCCCTACAAAACCATAACTATAGAAGTTTAAATTTATACGTAAAACTAGATATTTGTAGAAATATCTATATTGATATATAACTATCTATTTATATAGCTAGATATATATCTATGCAGTAACATACATTAGATAGATAGATAGATAGATAGACTGTATATAAGCCTGCAAGTCTTGCACTTGAAGCAGCTTTATGATGTCATTAAGGCTCGATGGTGACACGCGCACCCGGAACAAGGACCACAGGTTGTTAGCGGCCATTTTTCCATCAGTCTCCACTGGAGCTAGAAGTGAGCAGACAGATACTCCTATAGACGCTGCTGGAGCCAGATCATTTGTCTCTGTGATGGACAACGTTTGAAATTCGCCCTTAAGCGGGAGACGGCAGCCTACAACAGTCAAATTGATCGCTGCTTATCACTTCTTTTGTGGTAGGTACAGTTATTCCAGATAGGGGAATGGGTAGGTTAAGTTATTCCAGGGAGGGGAATGCTTATGGGCAAGGCATTATGCTTGATCGGAGGCGGATGAAGTGGCAAAAAAGGCTCGGCCTACACCATGACCATGCCAATCGTCAACCCAAAGTGAATATGAGCCACACAGGTTGGTTGAAATAGCGCAACATGAATGATGGAACCTGGATCCAAGCGTCCCAGGATGCATTTCAGCGAAAACGTTCAACAATGTTCAGCGTGACCAATGTTTCTATCTTGGAAAATGAAATCGCATGATGTATGGAGTGTTTTTGACATATCTTGTCTCAGGATTTGCTTGCAGTCCTACCATATCCCACAAAATGCAGAAGTGCAGTCAATGCAGCTTTTTACCTAAAATGGTAAAAATTGGTCAAAGCCTCATGCGGTTTATTACCTGCCCCTGGAATAACATCAATGGCAATTATAAGAATAATGCTGATAATAATACAAATTTTGTATGTATGTTTTCAGCCCTACAAAACCATAACTATAGAAGTTTAAATTTATATGTAAAGCTAGATATTTGTAGAAATATCTATATTGATATATAACTATCTATTTATATAGCTAGATATATATCTATGCAGTAACATACATTAGATAGATAGATAGATAGACTGTATATAAGCCTGCAAGTCTTGCACTTGAAGCAGCTTTATGATGTCATTAAGGCTCGATGGTGACACGCGCACCCGGAACAAGGACCACAGGTTGTTAGCGGCCATTTTTCCATCAGTCTCCACTGGAGCTAGAAGTGAGCAGACAGATACTCCTATAGACGCTGCTGGAGCCAGATCATTTGTCTCTGTGATGGACAACGTTTGAAATTCGCCCTTAAGCGGGAGACGGCAGCCTACAACAGTCAAATTGATCGCTGCTTATCACTTCTTTTGTGGTAGGTACAGTTATTCCAGATAGGGGAATGGATAGGTTAAGTTATTCCAGGGAGGGGAATGCTTATGGGCAAGGCATTATGCTTGATCGGAGGCGGATGAAGTGGCAAAAAAGGCTCGGCCTACACCATGACCATGCCAATCGTCAACCCAAAGTGAATATGAGCCACACAGGTTGGTTGAAATAGCGCAACATGAATGATGGAACCTGGATCCAAGCGTCCCAGGATGCATTTCAGCGAAAACGTTCAACAATGTTCAGCGTGACCAATGTTTCTATCTTGGAAAATGAAATTGCATGATGTATGGAGTGTTTTTGACATATCTTGTCTCAGGATTTGCTTGCAGTCCTACCATATCCCACAAAATGCAGAAGTGCAGTCAATGCAGCTTTTTACCTAAAATGGTAAAAATTGGTCAAAGCCTCATGCGGTTTATTACCTGCCCCTGGAATAACATCAATGGCAATTATAAGAATAATGCTGATAATAATACAAATTTTGTATGTATGTTTTCAGCCCTACAAAACCATAACTATAGAAGTTTAAATTTATACGTAAAGCTAGATATTTGTAGAAATATCTATATTGATATATAACTATCTATTTATATAGCTAGATATATATCTATGCAGTAACATACATTAGATAGATAGATAGATAGATAGATAGATAGATAGATAGATAGATAGATAGATAGATAGACTGTATATAAGCCTGCAAGTCTTGCACTTGAAGCAGCTTTATGATGTCATTAAGGCTCGATGGTGACACGCGCACCCGGAACAAGGACCACAGGTTGTTAGCGGCCATTTTTCCATCAGTCTCCACTGGAGCTAGAAGTGAGCAGACAGATACTCCTATAGACGCTGCTGGAGCCAGATCATTTGTCTCTGTGATGGACAACGTTTGAAATTCGCCCTTAAGCGGGAGACGGCAGCCTACAACAGTCAAATTGATCGCTGCTTATCACTTCTTTTGTGGTAGGTACAGTTATTCCAGATAGGGGAATGGGTAGGTTAAGTTATTCCAGGGAGGGGAATGCTTATGGGCAAGGCATTATGCTTGATCGGAGGCGGATGAAGTGGCAAAAAAGGCTCGGCCTACACCATGACCATGCCAATCGTCAACCCAAAGTGAATATGAGCCACACAGGTTGGTTGAAATAGCGCAACATGAATGATGGAACCTGGATCCAAGCGTCCCAGGATGCATTTCAGCGAAAACGTTCAACAATGTTCAGCGTGACCAATGTTTCTATCTTGGAAAATGAAATCGCATGATGTATGGAGTGTTTTTGACATATCTTGTCTCAGGATTTGCTTGCAGTCCTACCATATCCCACAAAATGCAGAAGTGCAGTCAATGCAGCTTTTTACCTAAAATGGTAAAAATTGGTCAAAGCCTCATGCGGTTTATTACCTGCCCCTGGAATAACATCAATGGCAATTATAAGAATAATTCTGATAATAGTACAAATTTTGTATGTATGTTTTCAGCCCTACAAAACCATAACTATAGAAGTTTAAATTTATACGTAAAGCTAGATATTTGTAGAAATATCTATATTGATATATAACTATCTATTTATATAGCTAGATATATATCTATGCAGTAACATACATTAGATAGATAGATAGATAGACTGTATATAAGCCTGCAAGTCTTGCACTTGAAGCAGCTTTATGATGTCATTAAGGCTCGATGGTGACATGCGCACCCGGAACAAGGACCACAGGTTGTTAGCGGCCATTTTTCCATCAGTCTCCACTGGAGCTAGAAGTGAGCAGACAGATACTCCTATAGACGCTGCTGGAGCCAGATCATTTGTCTCTGTGATGGACAACGTTTGAAATTCGCCCTTAAGCGGGAGACGGCAGCCTACAACAGTCAAATTGATCGCTGCTTATCACTTCTTTTGTGGTAGGTACAGTTATTCCAGATAGGGGAATGGGTAGGTTAAGTTATTCCAGGGAGGGGAATGCTTATGGGCAAGGCATTATGCTTGATCGGAGGCGGATGAAGTGGCAAAAAAGGCTCGGCCTACACCATGACCATGCCAATCGTCAACCCAAAGTGAATATGAGCCACACAGGTTGGTTGAAATAGCGCAACATGAATGATGGAACCTGGATCCAAGCGTCCCAGGATGCATTGCAGCGAAAACGTTCAACAATGTTCAGCGTGACCAATGTTTCTATCTTGGAAAATGAAATTGCATGATGTATGGAGTGTTTTTGACATATCTTGTCTCAGGATTTGCTTGCAGTCCTACCATATCCCACAAAATGCAGAAGTGCAGTCAATGCAGCTTTTTACCTAAAATGGTAAAAATTGGTCAAAGCCTCATGCGGTTTATTACCTGCCCCTGGAATAACATCAATGGCAATTATAAGAATAATTCTGATAATAGTACAAATTTTGTATGTATGTTTTCAGCCCTACAAAACCATAACTATAGAAGTTTAAATTTATACGTAAAGCTAGATATTTGTAGAAATATCTATATTGATATATAACTATCTATTTATATAGCTAGATATATATCTATGCAGTAACATACATTAGATAGATAGATAGATAGACTGTATATAAGCCTGCAAGTCTTGCACTTGAAGCAGCTTTATGATGTCATTAAGGCTCGATGGTGACACGCGCACCCGGAACAAGGACCACAGGTTGTTAGCGGCCATTTTTCCATCAGTCTCCACTGGAGCTAGAAGTGAGCAGACAGATACTCCTATAGACGCTGCTGGAGCCAGATCATTTGTCTCTGTGATGGACAACGTTTGAAATTCGCCCTTAAGCGGGAGACGGCAGCCTACAACAGTCAAATTGATCGCTGCTTATCACTTCTTTTGTGGTAGGTACAGTTATTCCAGATAGGGGAATGGGTAGGTTAAGTTATTCCAGGGAGGGGAATGCTTATGGGCAAGGCATTATGCTTGATCGGAGGCGGATGAAGTGGCAAAAAAGGCTCGGCCTACACCATGACCATGCCAATCGTCAACCCAAAGTGAATATGAGCCACACAGGTTGGTTGAAATAGCGCAACATGAATGATGGAACCTGGATCCAAGCGTCCCAGGATGCATTTCAGCGAAAACGTTCAACAATGTTCAGCGTGACCAATGTTTCTATCTTGGAAAATGAAATCGCATGATGTATGGAGTGTTTTTGACATATCTTGTCTCAGGATTTGCTTGCAGTCCTACCATATCCCACAAAATGCAGAAGTGCAGTCAATGCAGCTTTTTACCTAAAATGGTAAAAATTGGTCAAAGCCTCATGCGGTTTATTACCTGCCCCTGGAATAACATCAATGGCAATTATAAGAATAATTCTGATAATAGTACAAATTTTGTATGTATGTTTTCAGCCCTACAAAACCATAACTATAGAAGTTTAAATTTATACGTAAAGCTAGATATTTGTAGAAATATCTATATTGATATATAACTATCTATTTATATAGCTAGATATATATCTATGCAGTAACATACATTAGATAGATAGATAGATAGACTGTATATAAGCCTGCAAGTCTTGCACTTGAAGCAGCTTTATGATGTCATTAAGGCTCGATGGTGACACGCGCACCCGGAACAAGGACCACAGGTTGTTAGCGGCCATTTTTCCATCAGTCTCCACTGGAGCTAGAAGTGAGCAGACAGATACTCCTATAGACGCTGCTGGAGCCAGATCATTTGTCTCTGTGATGGACAACGTTTGAAATTCGCCCTTAAGCGGGAGACGGCAGCCTACAACAGTCAAATTGATCGCTGCTTATCACTTCTTTTGTGGTAGGTACAGTTATTCCAGATAGGGGAATGGGTAGGTTAAGTTATTCCAAGGAGGGGAATGCTTATGGGCAAGGCATTATGCTTGATCGGAGGCGGATGAAGTGGCAAAAAAGGCTCGGCCTACACCATGACCATGCCAATCGTCAACCCAAAGTGAATATGAGCCACACAGGTTGGTTGAAATAGCGCAACATGAATGATGGAACCTGGATCCAAGCGTCCCAGGATGCATTTCAGCGAAAACGTTCAACAATGTTCAGCGTGACCAATGTTTCTATCTTGGAAAATGAAATTGCATGATGTATGGAGTGTTTTTGACATATCTTGTCTCAGGATTTGCTTGCAGTCCTACCATATCCCACAAAATGCAGAAGTGCAGTCAATGCAGCTTTTTACCTAAAATGGTAAAAATTGGTCAAAGCCTCATGCAGTGTATTACCTGACCCTGGAATAACATCATTGGCAATTATAAGAATAATGCTGATAATAATACAAATTTTGTATGTATGTTTTCAGCCCTACAAAACCATAACTATAGAAGTTTAAATTTATACGTAAAGCTAGATATTTGTAGAAATATCTATATTGATATATAACTATCTATTTATATAGCTAGATATATATCTATGCAGTAACATACATTAGATAGATAGATAGATAGATAGGCTGTATATAAGCCTGCAAGTCTTGCACTTGAAGCAGCTTTATGATGTCATTAAGGCTCGATGGTGACACGCGCACCCGGAACAAGGACCACAGGTTGTTAGCGGCCATTTTTCCATCAGTCTCCACTGGAGCTAGAAGTGAGCAGACAGATACTCCTATAGACGCTGCTGGAGCCAGATCATTTGTCTCTGTGATGGACAACGTTTGAAATTCGCCCTTAAGCGGGAGACGGCAGCCTACAACAGTCAAATTGATCGCTGCTTATCACTTCTTTTGTGGTAGGTACAGTTATTCCAGATAGGGGAATGGGTAGGTTAAGTTATTCCAGGGAGGGGAATGCTTATGGGCAAGGCATTATGCTTGATCGGAGGCGGATGAAGTGGCAAAAAAGGCTCGGCCTACACCATGACCATGCCAATCGTCAACCCAAAGTGAATATGAGCCACACAGGTTGGTTGAAATAGCGCAACATGAATGATGGAACCTGGATCCAAGCGTCCCAGGATGCATTTCAGCGAAAACGTTCAACAATGTTCAGCGTGACCAATGTTTCTATCTTGGAAAATGAAATCGCATGATGTATGGAGTGTTTTTGACATATCTTGTCTCAGGATTTGCTTGCAGTCCTACCATATCCCACAAAATGCAGAAGTGCAGTCAATGCAGCTTTTTACCTAAAATGGTAAAAATTGGTCAAAGCCTCATGCGGTTTATTACCTGCCCCTGGAATAACATCAATGGCAATTATAAGAATAATTCTGATAATAGTACAAATTTTGTATGTATGTTTTCAGCCCTACAAAACCATAACTATAGAAGTTTAAATTTATACGTAAAGCTAGATATTTGTAGAAATATCTATATTGATATATAACTATCTATTTATATAGCTAGATATATATCTATGCAGTAACATACATTAGATAGATAGATAGATAGACTGTATATAAGCCTGCAAGTCTTGCACTTGAAGCAGCTTTATGATGTCATTAAGGCTCGATGGTGACACGCGCACCCGGAACAAGGACCACAGGTTGTTAGCGGCCATTTTTCCATCAGTCTCCACTGGAGCTAGAAGTGAGCAGACAGATACTCCTATAGACGCTGCTGGAGCCAGATCATTTGTCTCTGTGATGGACAACGTTTGAAATTCGCCCTTAAGCGGGAGACGGCAGCCTACAACAGTCAAATTGATCGCTGCTTATCACTTCTTTTGTGGTAGGTACAGTTATTCCAGATAGGGGAATGGGTAGGTTAAGTTATTCCAGGGAGGGGAATGCTTATGGGCAAGGCATTATGCTTGATCGGAGGCGGATGAAGTGGCAAAAAAGGCTCGGCCTACACCATGACCATGCCAATCGTCAACCCAAAGTGAATATGAGCCACACAGGTTGGTTGAAATAGCGCAACATGAATGATGGAACCTGGATCCAAGCGTCCCAGGATGCATTTCAGCGAAAACGTTCAACAATGTTCAGCGTGACCAATGTTTCTATCTTGGAAAATGAAATTGCATGATGTATGGAGTGTTTTTGACATATCTTGTCTCAGGATTTGCTTGCAGTCCTACCATATCCCACAAAATGCAGAAGTGCAGTCAATGCAGCTTTTTACCTAAAATGGTAAAAATTGGTCAAAGCCTCATGCGGTTTATTACCTGCCCCTGGAATAACATCAATGGCAATTATAAGAATAATGCTGATAATAGTACAAATTTTGTATGTATGTTTTCAGCCCTACAAAACCATAACTATAGAAGTTTAAATTTATACGTAAAGCTAAATATTTGTAGAAATATCTATATTGATATATAACTATCTATTTATATAGCTAGATATATATCTATGCAGTAACATACATTAGATAGATAGATAGATAGATAGATAGACTGTATATAAGCCTGCAAGTCTTGCACTTGAAGCAGCTTTATGATGTCATTAAGGCTCGATGGTGACACGCGCACCCGGAACAAGGACCACAGGTTGTTAGCGGCCATTTTTCCATCAGTCTCCACTGGAGCTAGAAGTGAGCAGACAGATACTCCTATAGACGCTGCTGGAGCCAGATCATTTGTCTCTGTGATGGACAACGTTTGAAATTCGCCCTTAAGCGGGAGACGGCAGCCTACAACAGTCAAATTGATCGCTGCTTATCACTTCTTTTGTGGTAGGTACAGTTATTCCAGATAGGGGAATGGGTAGGTTAAGTTATTCCAGGGAGGGGAATGCTTATGGGCAAGGCATTATGCTTGATCGGAGGCGGATGAAGTGGCAAAAAAGGCTCGGCCTACACCATGACCATGCCAATCGTCAACCCAAAGTGAATATGAGCCACACAGGTTGGTTGAAATAGCGCAACATGAATGATGGAACCTGGATCCAAGCGTCCCAGGATGCATTTCAGCGAAAACGTTCAACAATGTTCAGCGTGACCAATGTTTCTATCTTGGAAAATGAAATCGCATGATGTATGGAGTGTTTTTGACATATCTTGTCTCAGGATTTGCTTGCAGTCCTACCATATCCCACAAAATGCAGAAGTGCAGTCAATGCAGCTTTTTACCTAAAATGGTAAAAATTGGTCAAAGCCTCATGCGGTTTATTACCTGCCCCTGGAATAACATCAATGGCAATTATAAGAATAATGCTGATAATAATACAAATTTTGTATGTATGTTTTCAGCCCTACAAAACCATAACTATAGAAGTTTAAATTTATATGTAAAGCTAGATATTTGTAGAAATATCTATATTGATATATAACTATCTATTTATATAGCTAGATATATATCTATGCAGTAACATGCATTAGATAGATAGATAGATAGACTGTATATAAGCCTGCAAGTCTTGCACTTGAAGCAGCTTTATGATGTCATTAAGGCTCGATGGTGACACGCGCACCCGGAACAAGGACCACAGGTTGTTAGCGGCCATTTTTCCATCAGTCTCCACTGGAGCTAGAAGTGAGCAGACAGATACTCCTATAGACGCTGCTGGAGCCAGATCATTTGTCTCTGTGATGGACAACGTTTGAAATTCGCCCTTAAGCGGGAGACGGCAGCCTACAACAGTCAAATTGATCGCTGCTTATCACTTCTTTTGTGGTAGGTACAGTTATTCCAGATAGGGGAATGGGTAGGTTAAGTTATTCCAGGGAGGGGAATGCTTATGGGCAAGGCATTATGCTTGATCGGAGGCGGATGAAGTGGCAAAAAAGGCTCGGCCTACACCATGACCATGCCAATCGTCAACCCAAAGTGAATATGAGCCACACAGGTTGGTTGAAATAGCGCAACATGAATGATGGAACCTGGATCCAAGCGTCCCAGGATGCATTTCAGCGAAAACGTTCAACAATGTTCAGCGTGACCAATGTTTCTATCTTGGAAAATGAAATCGCATGATGTATGGAGTGTTTTTGACATATCTTGTCTCAGGATTTGCTTGCAGTCCTACCATATCCCACAAAATGCAGAAGTGCAGTCAATGCAGCTTTTTACCTAAAATGGTAAAAATTGGTCAAAGCCTCATGCGGTTTATTACCTGCCCCTGGAATAACATCAATGGCAATTATAAGAATAATTCTGATAATAGTACAAATTTTGTATGTATGTTTTCAGCCCTACAAAACCATAACTATAGAAGTTTAAATTTATACGTAAAGCTAGATATTTGTAGAAATATCTATATTGATATATAACTATCTATTTATATAGCTAGATATATATCTATGCAGTAACATACATTAGATAGATAGATAGATAGACTGTATATAAGCCTGCAAGTCTTGCACTTGAAGCAGCTTTATGATGTCATTAAGGCTCGATGGTGACACGCGCACCCGGAACAAGGACCACAGGTTGTTAGCGGCCATTTTTCCATCAGTCTCCACTGGAGCTAGAAGTGAGCAGACAGATACTCCTATAGACGCTGCTGGAGCCAGATCATTTGTCTCTGTGATGGACAACGTTTGAAATTCGCCCTTAAGCGGGAGACGGCAGCCTACAACAGTCAAATTGATCGCTGCTTATCACTTCTTTTGTGGTAGGTACAGTTATTCCAGATAGGGGAATGGGTAGGTTAAGTTATTCCAGGGAGGGGAATGCTTATGGGCAAGGCATTATGCTTGATCGGAGGCGGATGAAGTGGCAAAAAAGGCTCGGCCTACACCATGACCATGCCAATCGTCAACCCAAAGTGAATATGAGCCACACAGGTTGGTTGAAATAGCGCAACATGAATGATGGAACCTGGATCCAAGCGTCCCAGGATGCATTTCAGCGAAAACGTTCAACAATGTTCAGCGTGACCAATGTTTCTATCTTGGAAAATGAAATTGCATGATGTATGGAGTGTTTTTGACATATCTTGTCTCAGGATTTGCTTGCAGTCCTACCATATCCCACAAAATGCAGAAGTGCAGTCAATGCAGCTTTTTACCTAAAATGGTAAAAATTGGTCAAAGCCTCATGCGGTTTATTACCTGCCCCTGGAATAACATCAATGGCAATTATAAGAATAATGCTGATAATAGTACAAATTTTGTATGTATGTTTTCAGCCCTACAAAACCATAACTATAGAAGTTTAAATTTATACGTAAAGCTAGATATTTGTAGAAATATCTATATTGATATATAACTATCTATTTATATAGCTAGATATATATCTATGCAGTAACATACATTAGATAGATAGATAGATAGATAGACTGTATATAAGCCTGCAAGTCTTGCACTTGAAGCAGCTTTATGATGTCATTAAGGCTCGATGGTGACACGCGCACCCGGAACAAGGACCACAGGTTGTTAGCGGCCATTTTTCCATCAGTCTCCACTGGAGCTAGAAGTGAGCAGACAGATACTCCTATAGACGCTGCTGGAGCCAGATCATTTGTCTCTGTGATGGACAACGTTTGAAATTCGCCCTTAAGCGGGAGACGGCAGCCTACAACAGTCAAATTGATCGCTGCTTATCACTTCTTTTGTGGTAGGTACAGTTATTCCAGATAGGGGAATGGGTAGGTTAAGTTATTCCAGGGAGGGGAATGCTTATGGGCAAGGCATTATGCTTGATCGGAGGCGGATGAAGTGGCAAAAAAGGCTCGGCCTACACCATGACCATGCCAATCGTCAACCCAAAGTGAATATGAGCCACACAGGTTGGTTGAAATAGCGCAACATGAATGATGGAACCTGGATCCAAGCGTCCCAGGATGCATTTCAGCGAAAACGTTCAACAATGTTCAGCGTGACCAATGTTTCTATCTTGGAAAATGAAATTGCATGATGTATGGAGTGTTTTTGACATATCTTGTCTCAGGATTTGCTTGCAGTCCTACCATATCCCACAAAATGCAGAAGTGCAGTCAATGCAGCTTTTTACCTAAAATGGTAAAAATTGGTCAAAGCCTCATGCGGTTTATTACCTGCCCCTGGAATAACATCAATGGCAATTATAAGAATAATGCTGATAATAGTACAAATTTTGTATGTATGTTTTCAGCCCTACAAAACCATAACTATAGAAGTTTAAATTTATACGTAAAGCTAGATATTTGTAGAAATATCTATATTGATATATAACTATCTATTTATATAGCTAGATATATATCTATGCAGTAACATACATTAGATAGATAGATAGATAGATAGACTGTATATAAGCCTGCAAGTCTTGCACTTGAAGCAGCTTTATGATGTCATTAAGGCTCGATGGTGACACGCGCACCCGGAACAAGGACCACAGGTTGTTAGCGGCCATTTTTCCATCAGTCTCCACTGGAGCTAGAAGTGAGCAGACAGATACTCCTATAGACGCTGCTGGAGCCAGATCATTTGTCTCTGTGATGGACAACGTTTGAAATTCGCCCTTAAGCGGGAGACGGCAGCCTACAACAGTCAAATTGATCGCTGCTTATCACTTCTTTTGTGGTAGGTACAGTTATTCCAGATAGGGGAATGGGTAGGTTAAGTTATTCCAGGGAGGGGAATGCTTATGGGCAAGGCATTATGCTTGATCGGAGGCGGATGAAGTGGCAAAAAAGGCTCGGCCTACACCATGACCATGCCAATCGTCAACCCAAAGTGAATATGAGCCACACAGGTTGGTTGAAATAGCGCAACATGAATGATGGAACCTGGATCCAAGCGTCCCAGGATGCATTTCAGCGAAAACGTTCAACAATGTTCAGCGTGACCAATGTTTCTATCTTGGAAAATGAAATTGCATGATGTATGGAGTGTTTTTGACATATCTTGTCTCAGGATTTGCTTGCAGTCCTACCATATCCCACAAAATGCAGAAGTGCAGTCAATGCAGCTTTTTACCTAAAATGGTAAAAATTGGTCAAAGCCTCATGCGGTTTATTACCTGCCCCTGGAATAACATCAATGGCAATTATAAGAATAATGCTGATAATAGTACAAATTTTGTATGTATGTTTTCAGCCCTACAAAACCATAACTATAGAAGTTTAAATTTATACGTAAAGCTAGATATTTGTAGAAATATCTATATTGATATATAACTATCTATTTATATAGCTAGATATATATCTATGCAGTAACATACATTAGATAGATAGATAGATAGATAGACTGTATATAAGCCTGCAAGTCTTGCACTTGAAGCAGCTTTATGATGTCATTAAGGCTCGATGGTGACACGCGCACCCGGAACAAGGACCACAGGTTGTTAGCGGCCATTTTTCCATCAGTCTCCACTGGAGCTAGAAGTGAGCAGACAGATACTCCTATAGACGCTGCTGGAGCCAGATCATTTGTCTCTGTGATGGACAACGTTTGAAATTCGCCCTTAAGCGGGAGACGGCAGCCTACAACAGTCAAATTGATCGCTGCTTATCACTTCTTTTGTGGTAGGTACAGTTATTCCAGATAGGGGAATGGGTAGGTTAAGTTATTCCAGGGAGGGGAATGCTTATGGGCAAGGCATTATGCTTGATCGGAGGCGGATGAAGTGGCAAAAAAGGCTCGGCCTACACCATGACCATGCCAATCGTCAACCCAAAGTGAATATGAGCCACACAGGTTGGTTGAAATAGCGCAACATGAATGATGGAACCTGGATCCAAGCGTCCCAGGATGCATTTCAGCGAAAACGTTCAACAATGTTCAGCGTGACCAATGTTTCTATCTTGGAAAATGAAATCGCATGATGTATGGAGTGTTTTTGACATATCTTGTCTCAGGATTTGCTTCCAGTCCTACCATATCCCACAAAATGCAGAAGTGCAGTCAATGCAGCTTTTTACCTAAAATGGTAAAAATTGGTCAAAGCCTCATGCGGTTTATTACCTGCCCCTGGAATAACATCAATGGCAATTATAAGAATAATGCTGATAATAATACAAATTTTGTATGTATGTTTTCAGCCCTACAAAACCATAACTATAGAAGTTTAAATTTATATGTAAAGCTAGATATTTGTAGAAATATCTATATTGATATATAACTATCTATTTATATAGCTAGATATATATCTATGCAGTAACATACATTAGATAGATAGATAGATAGATAGATAGATAGACTGTATATAAGCCTGCAAGTCTTGCACTTGAAGCAGCTTTATGATGTCATTAAGGCTCGATGGTGACACGCGCACCCGGAACAAGGACCACAGGTTGTTAGCGGCCATTTTTCCATCAGTCTCCACTGGAGCTAGAAGTGAGCAGACAGATACTCCTATAGACGCTGCTGGAGCCAGATCATTTGTCTCTGTGATGGACAACGTTTGAAATTCGCCCTTAAGCGGGAGACGGCAGCCTACAACAGTCAAATTGATCGCTGCTTATCACTTCTTTTGTGGTAGGTACAGTTATTCCAGATAGGGGAATGGGTAGGTTAAGTTATTCCAGGGAGGGGAATGCTTATGGGCAAGGCATTATGCTTGATCGGAGGCGGATGAAGTGGCAAAAAAGGCTCGGCCTACACCATGACCATGCCAATCGTCAACCCAAAGTGAATATGAGCCACACAGGTTGGTTGAAATAGCGCAACATGAATGATGGAACCTGGATCCAAGCGTCCCAGGATGCATTGCAGCGAAAACGTTCAACAATGTTCAGCGTGACCAATGTTTCTATCTTGGAAAATGAAATTGCATGATGTATGGAGTGTTTTTGACATATCTTGTCTCAGGATTTGCTTGCAGTCCTACCATATCCCACAAAATGCAGAAGTGCAGTCAATGCAGCTTTTTACCTAAAATGGTAAAAATTGGTCAAAGCCTCATGCGGTTTATTACCTGCCCCTGGAATAACATCAATGGCAATTATAAGAATAATGCTGATAATAGTACAAATTTTGTATGTATGTTTTCAGCCCTACAAAACCATAACTATAGAAGTTTAAATTTATACGTAAAGCTAGATATTTGTAGAAATATCTATATTGATATATAACTATCTATTTATATAGCTAGATATATATCTATGCAGTAACATACATTAGATAGATAGATAGATAGATAGACTGTATATAAGCCTGCAAGTCTTGCACTTGAAGCAGCTTTATGATGTCATTAAGGCTCGATGGTGACACGCGCACCCGGAACAAGGACCACAGGTTGTTAGCGGCCATTTTTCCATCAGTCTCCACTGGAGCTAGAAGTGAGCAGACAGATACTCCTATAGACGCTGCTGGAGCCAGATCATTTGTCTCTGTGATGGACAACGTTTGAAATTCGCCCTTAAGCGGGAGACGGCAGCCTACAACAGTCAAATTGATCGCTGCTTATCACTTCTTTTGTGGTAGGTACAGTTATTCCAGATAGGGGAATGGGTAGGTTAAGTTATTCCAGGGAGGGGAATGCTTATGGGCAAGGCATTATGCTTGATCGGAGGCGGATGAAGTGGCAAAAAAGGCTCGGCCTACACCATGACCATGCCAATCGTCAACCCAAAGTGAATATGAGCCACACAGGTTGGTTGAAATAGCGCAACATGAATGATGGAACCTGGATCCAAGCGTCCCAGGATGCATTTCAGCGAAAACGTTCAACAATGTTCAGCGTGACCAATGTTTCTATCTTGGAAAATGAAATCGCATGATGTATGGAGTGTTTTTGACATATCTTGTCTCAGGATTTGCTTCCAGTCCTACCATATCCCACAAAATGCAGAAGTGCAGTCAATGCAGCTTTTTACCTAAAATGGTAAAAATTGGTCAAAGCCTCATGCGGTTTATTACCTGCCCCTGGAATAACATCAATGGCAATTATAAGAATAATGCTGATAATAATACAAATTTTGTATGTATGTTTTCAGCCCTACAAAACCATAACTATAGAAGTTTAAATTTATATGTAAAGCTAGATATTTGTAGAAATATCTATATTGATATATAACTATCTATTTATATAGCTAGATATATATCTATGCAGTAACATACATTAGATAGATAGATAGATAGATAGATAGATAGATAGACTGTATATAAGCCTGCAAGTCTTGCACTTGAAGCAGCTTTATGATGTCATTAAGGCTCGATGGTGACACGCGCACCCGGAACAAGGACCACAGGTTGTTAGCGGCCATTTTTCCATCAGTCTCCACTGGAGCTAGAAGTGAGCAGACAGATACTCCTATAGACGCTGCTGGAGCCAGATCATTTGTCTCTGTGATGGACAACGTTTGAAATTCGCCCTTAAGCGGGAGACGGCAGCCTACAACAGTCAAATTGATCGCTGCTTATCACTTCTTTTGTGGTAGGTACAGTTATTCCAGATAGGGGAATGGGTAGGTTAAGTTATTCCAGGGAGGGGAATGCTTATGGGCAAGGCATTATGCTTGATCGGAGGCGGATGAAGTGGCAAAAAAGGCTCGGCCTACACCATGACCATGCCAATCGTCAACCCAAAGTGAATATGAGCCACACAGGTTGGTTGAAATAGCGCAACATGAATGATGGAACCTGGATCCAAGCGTCCCAGGATGCATTGCAGCGAAAACGTTCAACAATGTTCAGCGTGACCAATGTTTCTATCTTGGAAAATGAAATTGCATGCTGTATGGAGTGTTTTTGACATATCTTGTCTCAGGATTTGCTTGCAGTCCTACCATATCCCACAAAATGCAGAAGTGCAGTCAATGCAGCTTTTTACCTAAAATGGTAAAAATTGGTCAAAGCCTCATGCGGTTTATTACCTGCCCCTGGAATAACATCAATGGCAATTATAAGAATAATGCTGATAATAATACAAATTTTGTATGTATGTTTTCAGCCCTACAAAACCATAACTATAGAAGTTTAAATTTATACGTAAAGCTAGATATTTGTAGAAATATCTATATTGATATATAACTATCTATTTATATAGCTAGATATATATCTATGCAGTAACATACATTAGATAGATAGATAGATAGATAGACTGTATATAAGCCTGCAAGTCTTGCACTTGAAGCAGCTTTATGATGTCATTAAGGCTCGATGGTGACACGCGCACCCGGAACAAGGACCACAGGTTGTTAGCGGCCATTTTTCCATCAGTCTCCACTGGAGCTAGAAGTGAGCAGACAGATACTCCTATAGACGCTGCTGGAGCCAGATCATTTGTCTCTGTGATGGACAACGTTTGAAATTCGCCCTTAAGCGGGAGACGGCAGCCTACAACAGTCAAATTGATCGCTGCTTATCACTTCTTTTGTGGTAGGTACAGTTATTCCAGATAGGGGAATGGGTAGGTTAAGTTATTCCAGGGAGGGGAATGCTTATGGGCAAGGCATTATGCTTGATCGGAGGCGGATGAAGTGGCAAAAAAGGCTCGGCCTACACCATGACCATGCCAATCGTCAACCCAAAGTGAATATGAGCCACACAGGTTGGTTGAAATAGCGCAACATGAATGATGGAACCTGGATCCAAGCGTCCCAGGATGCATTTCAGCGAAAACGTTCAACAATGTTCAGCGTGACCAATGTTTCTATCTTGGAAAATGAAATCGCATGATGTATGGAGTGTTTTTGACATATCTTGTCTCAGGATTTGCTTCCAGTCCTACCATATCCCACAAAATGCAGAAGTGCAGTCAATGCAGCTTTTTACCTAAAATGGTAAAAATTGGTCAAAGCCTCATGCGGTTTATTACCTGCCCCTGGAATAACATCAATGGCAATTATAAGAATAATGCTGATAATAGTACAAATTTTGTATGTATGTTTTCAGCCCTACAAAACCATAACTATAGAAGTTTAAATTTATACGTAAAGCTAGATATTTGTAGAAATATCTATATTGATATATAACTATCTATTTATATAGCTAGATATATATCTATGCAGTAACATACATTAGATAGATAGATAGATAGATAGATAGATAGACTGTATATAAGCCTGCAAGTCTTGCACTTGAAGCAGCTTTATGATGTCATTAAGGCTCGATGGTGACACGCGCACCCGGAACAAGGACCACAGGTTGTTAGCGGCCATTTTTCCATCAGTCTCCACTGGAGCTAGAAGTGAGCAGACAGATACTCCTATAGACGCTGCTGGAGCCAGATCATTTGTCTCTGTGATGGACAACGTTTGAAATTCGCCCTTAAGCGGGAGACGGCAGCCTACAACAGTCAAATTGATCGCTGCTTATCACTTCTTTTGTGGTAGGTACAGTTATTCCAGATAGGGGAATGGGTAGGTTAAGTTATTCCAGGGAGGGGAATGCTTATGGGCAAGGCATTATGCTTGATCGGAGGCGGATGAAGTGGCAAAAAAGGCTCGGCCTACACCATGACCATGCCAATCGTCAACCCAAAGTGAATATGAGCCACACAGGTTGGTTGAAATAGCGCAACATGAATGATGGAACCTGGATCCAAGCGTCCCAGGATGCATTTCAGCGAAAACGTTCAACAATGTTCAGCGTGACCAATGTTTCTATCTTGGAAAATGAAATCGCATGATGTATGGAGTGTTTTTGACATATCTTGTCTCAGGATTTGCTTGCAGTCCTACCATATCCCACAAAATGCAGAAGTGCAGTCAATGCAGCTTTTTACCTAAAATGGTAAAAATTGGTCAAAGCCTCATGCGGTTTATTACCTGCCCCTGGAATAACATCAATGGCAATTATAAGAATAATTCTGATAATAGTACAAATTTTGTATGTATGTTTTCAGCCCTACAAAACCATAACTATAGAAGTTTAAATTTATACGTAAAGCTAGATATTTGTAGAAATATCTATATTGATATATAACTATCTATTTATATAGCTAGATATATATCTATGCAGTAACATACATTAGATAGATAGATAGATAGACTGTATATAAGCCTGCAAGTCTTGCACTTGAAGCAGCTTTATGATGTCATTAAGGCTCGATGGTGACACGCGCACCCGGAACAAGGACCACAGGTTGTTAGCGGCCATTTTTCCATCAGTCTCCACTGGAGCTAGAAGTGAGCAGACAGATACTCCTATAGACGCTGCTGGAGCCAGATCATTTGTCTCTGTGATGGACAACGTTTGAAATTCGCCCTTAAGCGGGAGACGGCAGCCTACAACAGTCAAATTGATCGCTGCTTATCACTTCTTTTGTGGTAGGTACAGTTATTCCAGATAGGGGAATGGGTAGGTTAAGTTATTCCAGGGAGGGGAATGCTTATGGGCAAGGCATTATGCTTGATCGGAGGCGGATGAAGTGGCAAAAAAGGCTCGGCCTACACCATGACCATGCCAATCGTCAACCCAAAGTGAATATGAGCCACACAGGTTGGTTGAAATAGCGCAACATGAATGATGGAACCTGGATCCAAGCGTCCCAGGATGCATTTCAGCGAAAACGTTCAACAATGTTCAGCGTGACCAATGTTTCTATCTTGGAAAATGAAATTGCATGATGTATGGAGTGTTTTTGACATATCTTGTCTCAGGATTTGCTTGCAGTCCTACCATATCCCACAAAATGCAGAAGTGCAGTCAATGCAGCTTTTTACCTAAAATGGTAAAAATTGGTCAAAGCCTCATGCGGTTTATTACCTGCCCCTGGAATAACATCAATGGCAATTATAAGAATAATGCTGATAATAGTACAAATTTTGTATGTATGTTTTCAGCCCTACAAAACCATAACTATAGAAGTTTAAATTTATACGTAAAGCTAGATATTTGTAGAAATATCTATATTGATATATAACTATCTATTTATATAGCTAGATATATATCTATGCAGTAACATACATTAGATAGATAGATAGATAGATAGACTGTATATAAGCCTGCAAGTCTTGCACTTGAAGCAGCTTTATGATGTCATTAAGGCTCGATGGTGACACGCGCACCCGGAACAAGGACCACAGGTTGTTAGCGGCCATTTTTCCATCAGTCTCCACTGGAGCTAGAAGTGAGCAGACAGATACTCCTATAGACGCTGCTGGAGCCAGATCATTTGTCTCTGTGATGGACAACGTTTGAAATTCGCCCTTAAGCGGGAGACGGCAGCCTACAACAGTCAAATTGATCGCTGCTTATCACTTCTTTTGTGGTAGGTACAGTTATTCCAGATAGGGGAATGGGTAGGTTAAGTTATTCCAGGGAGGGGAATGCTTATGGGCAAGGCATTATGCTTGATCGGAGGCGGATGAAGTGGCAAAAAAGGCTCGGCCTACACCATGACCATGCCAATCGTCAACCCAAAGTGAATATGAGCCACACAGGTTGGTTGAAATAGCGCAACATGAATGATGGAACCTGGATCCAAGCGTCCCAGGATGCATTTCAGCGAAAACGTTCAACAATGTTCAGCGTG
Organism: Eleutherodactylus coqui; assembly: GCF_035609145.1. Taxonomy (NCBI): domain Eukaryota; kingdom Metazoa; phylum Chordata; class Amphibia; order Anura; family Eleutherodactylidae; genus Eleutherodactylus; species Eleutherodactylus coqui. The sequence goes on from NC_089849.1 coordinate 106,417,013, forward strand.
ACCAATGTTTCTATCTTGGAAAATGAAATTGCATGATGTATGGAGTGTTTTTGACATATCTTGTCTCAGGATTTGCTTGCAGTCCTACCATATCCCACAAAATGCAGAAGTGCAGTCAATGCAGCTTTTTACCTAAAATGGTAAAAATTGGTCAAAGCCTCATGCGGTTTATTACCTGCCCCTGGAATAACATCAATGGCAATTATAAGAATAATGCTGATAATAATACAAATTTTGTATGTATGTTTTCAGCCCTACAAAACCATAACTATAGAAGTTTAAATTTATACGTAAAGCTAGATATTTGTAGAAATATCTATATTGATATATAACTATCTATTTATATAGCTAGATATATATCTATGCAGTAACATACATTAGATAGATAGATAGATAGATAGACTGTATATAAGCCTGCAAGTCTTGCACTTGAAGCAGCTTTATGATGTCATTAAGGCTCGATGGTGACACGCGCACCCGGAACAAGGACCACAGGTTGTTAGCGGCCATTTTTCCATCAGTCTCCACTGGAGCTAGAAGTGAGCAGACAGATACTCCTATAGACGCTGCTGGAGCCAGATCATTTGTCTCTGTGATGGACAACGTTTGAAATTCGCCCTTAAGCGGGAGACGGCAGCCTACAACAGTCAAATTGATCGCTGCTTATCACTTCTTTTGTGGTAGGTACAGTTATTCCAGATAGGGGAATGGGTAGGTTAAGTTATTCCAGGGAGGGGAATGCTTATGGGCAAGGCATTATGCTTGATCGGAGGCGGATGAAGTGGCAAAAAAGGCTCGGCCTACACCATGACCATGCCAATCGTCAACCCAAAGTGAATATGAGCCACACAGGTTGGTTGAAATAGCGCAACATGAATGATGGAACCTGGATCCAAGCGTCCCAGGATGCATTTCAGCGAAAACGTTCAACAATGTTCAGCGTGACCAATGTTTCTATCTTGGAAAATGAAATTGCATGATGTATGGAGTGTTTTTGACATATCTTGTCTCAGGATTTGCTTGCAGTCCTACCATATCCCACAAAATGCAGAAGTGCAGTCAATGCAGCTTTTTACCTAAAATGGTAAAAATTGGTCAAAGCCTCATGCGGTTTATTACCTGCCCCTGGAATAACATCAATGGCAATTATAAGAATAATGCTGATAATAGTACAAATTTTGTATGTATGTTTTCAGCCCTACAAAACCATAACTATAGAAGTTTAAATTTATACGTAAAGCTAGATATTTGTAGAAATATCTATATTGATATATAACTATCTATTTATATAGCTAGATATATATCTATGCAGTAACATACATTAGATAGATAGATAGATAGATAGACTGTATATAAGCCTGCAAGTCTTGCACTTGAAGCAGCTTTATGATGTCATTAAGGCTCGATGGTGACACGCGCACCCGGAACAAGGACCACAGGTTGTTAGCGGCCATTTTTCCATCAGTCTCCACTGGAGCTAGAAGTGAGCAGACAGATACTCCTATAGACGCTGCTGGAGCCAGATCATTTGTCTCTGTGATGGACAACGTTTGAAATTCGCCCTTAAGCGGGAGACGGCAGCCTACAACAGTCAAATTGATCGCTGCTTATCACTTCTTTTGTGGTAGGTACAGTTATTCCAGATAGGGGAATGGGTAGGTTAAGTTATTCCAGGGAGGGGAATGCTTATGGGCAAGGCATTATGCTTGATCGGAGGCGGATGAAGTGGCAAAAAAGGCTCGGCCTACACCATGACCATGCCAATCGTCAACCCAAAGTGAATATGAGCCACACAGGTTGGTTGAAATAGCGCAACATGAATGATGGAACCTGGATCCAAGCGTCCCAGGATGCATTTCAGCGAAAACGTTCAACAATGTTCAGCGTGACCAATGTTTCTATCTTGGAAAATGAAATCGCATGATGTATGGAGTGTTTTTGACATATCTTGTCTCAGGATTTGCTTCCAGTCCTACCATATCCCACAAAATGCAGAAGTGCAGTCAATGCAGCTTTTTACCTAAAATGGTAAAAATTGGTCAAAGCCTCATGCGGTTTATTACCTGCCCCTGGAATAACATCAATGGCAATTATAAGAATAATGCTGATAATAATACAAATTTTGTATGTATGTTTTCAGCCCTACAAAACCATAACTATAGAAGTTTAAATTTATATGTAAAGCTAGATATTTGTAGAAATATCTATATTGATATATAACTATCTATTTATATAGCTAGATATATATCTATGCAGTAACATACATTAGATAGATAGATAGATAGATAGATAGATAGACTGTATATAAGCCTGCAAGTCTTGCACTTGAAGCAGCTTTATGATGTCATTAAGGCTCGATGGTGACACGCGCACCCGGAACAAGGACCACAGGTTGTTAGCGGCCATTTTTCCATCAGTCTCCACTGGAGCTAGAAGTGAGCAGACAGATACTCCTATAGACGCTGCTGGAGCCAGATCATTTGTCTCTGTGATGGACAACGTTTGAAATTCGCCCTTAAGCGGGAGACGGCAGCCTACAACAGTCAAATTGATCGCTGCTTATCACTTCTTTTGTGGTAGGTACAGTTATTCCAGATAGGGGAATGGGTAGGTTAAGTTATTCCAGGGAGGGGAATGCTTATGGGCAAGGCATTATGCTTGATCGGAGGCGGATGAAGTGGCAAAAAAGGCTCGGCCTACACCATGACCATGCCAATCGTCAACCCAAAGTGAATATGAGCCACACAGGTTGGTTGAAATAGCGCAACATGAATGATGGAACCTGGATCCAAGCGTCCCAGGATGCATTTCAGCGAAAACGTTCAACAATGTTCAGCGTGACCAATGTTTCTATCTTGGAAAATGAAATCGCATGATGTATGGAGTGTTTTTGACATATCTTGTCTCAGGATTTGCTTCCAGTCCTACCATATCCCACAAAATGCAGAAGTGCAGTCAATGCAGCTTTTTACCTAAAATGGTAAAAATTGGTCAAAGCCTCATGCGGTTTATTACCTGCCCCTGGAATAACATCAATGGCAATTATAAGAATAATGCTGATAATAATACAAATTTTGTATGTATGTTTTCAGCCCTACAAAACCATAACTATAGAAGTTTAAATTTATATGTAAAGCTAGATATTTGTAGAAATATCTATATTGATATATAACTATCTATTTATATAGCTAGATATATATCTATGCAGTAACATACATTAGATAGATAGATAGATAGATAGATAGATAGACTGTATATAAGCCTGCAAGTCTTGCACTTGAAGCAGCTTTATGATGTCATTAAGGCTCGATGGTGACACGCGCACCCGGAACAAGGACCACAGGTTGTTAGCGGCCATTTTTCCATCAGTCTCCACTGGAGCTAGAAGTGAGCAGACAGATACTCCTATAGACGCTGCTGGAGCCAGATCATTTGTCTCTGTGATGGACAACGTTTGAAATTCGCCCTTAAGCGGGAGACGGCAGCCTACAACAGTCAAATTGATCGCTGCTTATCACTTCTTTTGTGGTAGGTACAGTTATTCCAGATAGGGGAATGGGTAGGTTAAGTTATTCCAGGGAGGGGAATGCTTATGGGCAAGGCATTATGCTTGATCGGAGGCGGATGAAGTGGCAAAAAAGGCTCGGCCTACACCATGACCATGCCAATCGTCAACCCAAAGTGAATATGAGCCACACAGGTTGGTTGAAATAGCGCAACATGAATGATGGAACCTGGATCCAAGCGTCCCAGGATGCATTTCAGCGAAAACGTTCAACAATGTTCAGCGTGACCAATGTTTCTATCTTGGAAAATGAAATTGCATGATGTATGGAGTGTTTTTGACATATCTTGTCTCAGGATTTGCTTGCAGTCCTACCATATCCCACAAAATGCAGAAGTGCAGTCAATGCAGCTTTTTACCTAAAATGGTAAAAATTGGTCAAAGCCTCATGCGGTTTATTACCTGCCCCTGGAATAACATCAATGGCAATTATAAGAATAATGCTGATAATAGTACAAATTTTGTATGTATGTTTTCAGCCCTACAAAACCATAACTATAGAAGTTTAAATTTATACGTAAAGCTAGATATTTGTAGAAATATCTATATTGATATATAACTATCTATTTATATAGCTAGATATATATCTATGCAGTAACATACATTAGATAGATAGATAGATAGATAGACTGTATATAAGCCTGCAAGTCTTGCACTTGAAGCAGCTTTATGATGTCATTAAGGCTCGATGGTGACACGCGCACCCGGAACAAGGACCACAGGTTGTTAGCGGCCATTTTTCCATCAGTCTCCACTGGAGCTAGAAGTGAGCAGACAGATACTCCTATAGACGCTGCTGGAGCCAGATCATTTGTCTCTGTGATGGACAACGTTTGAAATTCGCCCTTAAGCGGGAGACGGCAGCCTACAACAGTCAAATTGATCGCTGCTTATCACTTCTTTTGTGGTAGGTACAGTTATTCCAGATAGGGGAATGGGTAGGTTAAGTTATTCCAGGGAGGGGAATGCTTATGGGCAAGGCATTATGCTTGATCGGAGGCGGATGAAGTGGCAAAAAAGGCTCGGCCTACACCATGACCATGCCAATCGTCAACCCAAAGTGAATATGAGCCACACAGGTTGGTTGAAATAGCGCAACATGAATGATGGAACCTGGATCCAAGCGTCCCAGGATGCATTTCAGCGAAAACGTTCAACAATGTTCAGCGTGACCAATGTTTCTATCTTGGAAAATGAAATTGCATGATGTATGGAGTGTTTTTGACATATCTTGTCTCAGGATTTGCTTGCAGTCCTACCATATCCCACAAAATGCAGAAGTGCAGTCAATGCAGCTTTTTACCTAAAATGGTAAAAATTGGTCAAAGCCTCATGCGGTTTATTACCTGCCCCTGGAATAACATCAATGGCAATTATAAGAATAATGCTGATAATAGTACAAATTTTGTATGTATGTTTTCAGCCCTACAAAACCATAACTATAGAAGTTTAAATTTATACGTAAAGCTAGATATTTGTAGAAATATCTATATTGATATATAACTATCTATTTATATAGCTAGATATATATCTATGCAGTAACATACATTAGATAGATAGATAGATAGATAGATAGATAGATAGACTGTATATAAGCCTGCAAGTCTTGCACTTGAAGCAGCTTTATGATGTCATTAAGGCTCGATGGTGACACGCGCACCCGGAACAAGGACCACAGGTTGTTAGCGGCCATTTTTCCATCAGTCTCCACTGGAGCTAGAAGTGAGCAGACAGATACTCCTATAGACGCTGCTGGAGCCAGATCATTTGTCTCTGTGATGGACAACGTTTGAAATTCGCCCTTAAGCGGGAGACGGCAGCCTACAACAGTCAAATTGATCGCTGCTTATCACTTCTTTTGTGGTAGGTACAGTTATTCCAGATAGGGGAATGGGTAGGTTAAGTTATTCCAGGGAGGGGAATGCTTATGGGCAAGGCATTATGCTTGATCGGAGGCGGATGAAGTGGCAAAAAAGGCTCGGCCTACACCATGACCATGCCAATCGTCAACCCAAAGTGAATATGAGCCACACAGGTTGGTTGAAATAGCGCAACATGAATGATGGAACCTGGATCCAAGCGTCCCAGGATGCATTTCAGCGAAAACGTTCAACAATGTTCAGCGTGACCAATGTTTCTATCTTGGAAAATGAAATCGCATGATGTATGGAGTGTTTTTGACATATCTTGTCTCAGGATTTGCTTGCAGTCCTACCATATCCCACAAAATGCAGAAGTGCAGTCAATGCAGCTTTTTACCTAAAATGGTAAAAATTGGTCAAAGCCTCATGCGGTTTATTACCTGCCCCTGGAATAACATCAATGGCAATTATAAGAATAATTCTGATAATAGTACAAATTTTGTATGTATGTTTTCAGCCCTACAAAACCATAACTATAGAAGTTTAAATTTATACGTAAAGCTAGATATTTGTAGAAATATCTATATTGATATATAACTATCTATTTATATAGCTAGATATATATCTATGCAGTAACATACATTAGATAGATAGATAGATAGACTGTATATAAGCCTGCAAGTCTTGCACTTGAAGCAGCTTTATGATGTCATTAAGGCTCGATGGTGACACGCGCACCCGGAACAAGGACCACAGGTTGTTAGCGGCCATTTTTCCATCAGTCTCCACTGGAGCTAGAAGTGAGCAGACAGATACTCCTATAGACGCTGCTGGAGCCAGATCATTTGTCTCTGTGATGGACAACGTTTGAAATTCGCCCTTAAGCGGGAGACGGCAGCCTACAACAGTCAAATTGATCGCTGCTTATCACTTCTTTTGTGGTAGGTACAGTTATTCCAGATAGGGGAATGGGTAGGTTAAGTTATTCCAGGGAGGGGAATGCTTATGGGCAAGGCATTATGCTTGATCGGAGGCGGATGAAGTGGCAAAAAAGGCTCGGCCTACACCATGACCATGCCAATCGTCAACCCAAAGTGAATATGAGCCACACAGGTTGGTTGAAATAGCGCAACATGAATGATGGAACCTGGATCCAAGCGTCCCAGGATGCATTTCAGCGAAAACGTTCAACAATGTTCAGCGTGACCAATGTTTCTATCTTGGAAAATGAAATTGCATGATGTATGGAGTGTTTTTGACATATCTTGTCTCAGGATTTGCTTGCAGTCCTACCATATCCCACAAAATGCAGAAGTGCAGTCAATGCAGCTTTTTACCTAAAATGGTAAAAATTGGTCAAAGCCTCATGCGGTTTATTACCTGCCCCTGGAATAACATCAATGGCAATTATAAGAATAATGCTGATAATAGTACAAATTTTGTATGTATGTTTTCAGCCCTACAAAACCATAACTATAGAAGTTTAAATTTATACGTAAAGCTAGATATTTGTAGAAATATCTATATTGATATATAACTATCTATTTATATAGCTAGATATATATCTATGCAGTAACATACATTAGATAGATAGATAGATAGATAGATAGATAGACTGTATATAAGCCTGCAAGTCTTGCACTTGAAGCAGCTTTATGATGTCATTAAGGCTCGATGGTGACACGCGCACCCGGAACAAGGACCACAGGTTGTTAGCGGCCATTTTTCCATCAGTCTCCACTGGAGCTAGAAGTGAGCAGACAGATACTCCTATAGACGCTGCTGGAGCCAGATCATTTGTCTCTGTGATGGACAACGTTTGAAATTCGCCCTTAAGCGGGAGACGGCAGCCTACAACAGTCAAATTGATCGCTGCTTATCACTTCTTTTGTGGTAGGTACAGTTATTCCAGATAGGGGAATGGGTAGGTTAAGTTATTCCAGGGAGGGGAATGCTTATGGGCAAGGCATTATGCTTGATCGGAGGCGGATGAAGTGGCAAAAAAGGCTCGGCCTACACCATGACCATGCCAATCGTCAACCCAAAGTGAATATGAGCCACACAGGTTGGTTGAAATAGCGCAACATGAATGATGGAACCTGGATCCAAGCGTCCCAGGATGCATTTCAGCGAAAACGTTCAACAATGTTCAGCGTGACCAATGTTTCTATCTTGGAAAATGAAATTGCATGATGTATGGAGTGTTTTTGACATATCTTGTCTCAGGATTTGCTTGCAGTCCTACCATATCCCACAAAATGCAGAAGTGCAGTCAATGCAGCTTTTTACCTAAAATGGTAAAAATTGGTCAAAGCCTCATGCGGTTTATTACCTGCCCCTGGAATAACATCAATGGCAATTATAAGAATAATGCTGATAATAGTACAAATTTTGTATGTATGTTTTCAGCCCTACAAAACCATAACTATAGAAGTTTAAATTTATACGTAAAGCTAGATATTTGTAGAAATATCTATATTGATATATAACTATCTATTTATATAGCTAGATATATATCTATGCAGTAACATACATTAGATAGATAGATAGATAGATAGACTGTATATAAGCCTGCAAGTCTTGCACTTGAAGCAGCTTTATGATGTCATTAAGGCTCGATGGTGACACGCGCACCCGGAACAAGGACCACAGGTTGTTAGCGGCCATTTTTCCATCAGTCTCCACTGGAGCTAGAAGTGAGCAGACAGATACTCCTATAGACGCTGCTGGAGCCAGATCATTTGTCTCTGTGATGGACAACGTTTGAAATTCGCCCTTAAGCGGGAGACGGCAGCCTACAACAGTCAAATTGATCGCTGCTTATCACTTCTTTTGTGGTAGGTACAGTTATTCCAGATAGGGGAATGGGTAGGTTAAGTTATTCCAGGGAGGGGAATGCTTATGGGCAAGGCATTATGCTTGATCGGAGGCGGATGAAGTGGCAAAAAAGGCTCGGCCTACACCATGACCATGCCAATCGTCAACCCAAAGTGAATATGAGCCACACAGGTTGGTTGAAATAGCGCAACATGAATGATGGAACCTGGATCCAAGCGTCCCAGGATGCATTTCAGCGAAAACGTTCAACAATGTTCAGCGTGACCAATGTTTCTATCTTGGAAAATGAAATCGCATGATGTATGGAGTGTTTTTGACATATCTTGTCTCAGGATTTGCTTGCAGTCCTACCATATCCCACAAAATGCAGAAGTGCAGTCAATGCAGCTTTTTACCTAAAATGGTAAAAATTGGTCAAAGCCTCATGCGGTTTATTACCTGCCCCTGGAATAACATCAATGGCAATTATAAGAATAATGCTGATAATAATACAAATTTTGTATGTATGTTTTCAGCCCTACAAAACCATAACTATAGAAGTTTAAATTTATATGTAAAGCTAGATATTTGTAGAAATATCTATATTGATATATAACTATCTATTTATATAGCTAGATATATATCTATGCAGTAACATACATTAGATAGATAGATAGATAGATAGATAGATAGATAGATAGATAGACTGTATATAAGCCTGCAAGTCTTGCACTTGAAGCAGCTTTATGATGTCATTAAGGCTCGATGGTGACACGCGCACCCGGAACAAGGACCACAGGTTGTTAGCGGCCATTTTTCCATCAGTCTCCACTGGAGCTAGAAGTGAGCAGACAGATACTCCTATAGACGCTGCTGGAGCCAGATCATTTGTCTCTGTGATGGACAACGTTTGAAATTCGCCCTTAAGCGGGAGACGGCAGCCTACAACAGTCAAATTGATCGCTGCTTATCACTTCTTTTGTGGTAGGTACAGTTATTCCAGATAGGGGAATGGGTAGGTTAAGTTATTCCAGGGAGGGGAATGCTTATGGGCAAGGCATTATGCTTGATCGGAGGCGGATGAAGTGGCAAAAAAGGCTCGGCCTACACCATGACCATGCCAATCGTCAACCCAAAGTGAATATGAGCCACACAGGTTGGTTGAAATAGCGCAACATGAATGATGGAACCTGGATCCAAGCGTCCCAGGATGCATTTCAGCGAAAACGTTCAACAATGTTCAGCGTGACCAATGTTTCTATCTTGGAAAATGAAATTGCATGATGTATGGAGTGTTTTTGACATATCTTGTCTCAGGATTTGCTTGCAGTCCTACCATATCCCACAAAATGCAGAAGTGCAGTCAATGCAGCTTTTTACCTAAAATGGTAAAAATTGGTCAAAGCCTCATGCGGTTTATTACCTGCCCCTGGAATAACATCAATGGCAATTATAAGAATAATGCTGATAATAGTACAAATTTTGTATGTATGTTTTCAGCCCTACAAAACCATAACTATAGAAGTTTAAATTTATACGTAAAGCTAGATATTTGTAGAAATATCTATATTGATATATAACTATCTATTTATATAGCTAGATATATATCTATGCAGTAACATACATTAGATAGATAGATAGATAGATAGATAGATAGATAGATAGATAGATAGATAGATAGATAGACTGTATATAAGCCTGCAAGTCTTGCACTTGAAGCAGCTTTATGATGTCATTAAGGCTCGATGGTGACACGCGCACCCGGAACAAGGACCACAGGTTGTTAGCGGCCATTTTTCCATCAGTCTCCACTGGAGCTAGAAGTGAGCAGACAGATACTCCTATAGACGCTGCTGGAGCCAGATCATTTGTCTCTGTGATGGACAACGTTTGAAATTCGCCCTTAAGCGGGAGACGGCAGCCTACAACAGTCAAATTGATCGCTGCTTATCACTTCTTTTGTGGTAGGTACAGTTATTCCAGATAGGGGAATGGGTAGGTTAAGTTATTCCAGGGAGGGGAATGCTTATGGGCAAGGCATTATGCTTGATCGGAGGCGGATGAAGTGGCAAAAAAGGCTCGGCCTACACCATGACCATGCCAATCGTCAACCCAAAGTGAATATGAGCCACACAGGTTGGTTGAAATAGCGCAACATGAATGATGGAACCTGGATCCAAGCGTCCCAGGATGCATTTCAGCGAAAACGTTCAACAATGTTCAGCGTGACCAATGTTTCTATCTTGGAAAATGAAATCGCATGATGTATGGAGTGTTTTTGACATATCTTGTCTCAGGATTTGCTTGCAGTCCTACCATATCCCACAAAATGCAGAAGTGCAGTCAATGCAGCTTTTTACCTAAAATGGTAAAAATTGGTCAAAGCCTCATGCGGTTTATTACCTGCCCCTGGAATAACATCAATGGCAATTATAAGAATAATGCTGATAATAATACAAATTTTGTATGTATGTTTTCAGCCCTACAAAACCATAACTATAGAAGTTTAAATTTATATGTAAAGCTAGATATTTGTAGAAATATCTATATTGATATATAACTATCTATTTATATAGCTAGATATATATCTATGCAGTAACATACATTAGATAGATAGATAGATAGATAGATAGATAGATAGATAGATAGACTGTATATAAGCCTGCAAGTCTTGCACTTGAAGCAGCTTTATGATGTCATTAAGGCTCGATGGTGACACGCGCACCCGGAACAAGGACCACAGGTTGTTAGCGGCCATTTTTCCATCAGTCTCCACTGGAGCTAGAAGTGAGCAGACAGATACTCCTATAGACGCTGCTGGAGCCAGATCATTTGTCTCTGTGATGGACAACGTTTGAAATTCGCCCTTAAGCGGGAGACGGCAGCCTACAACAGTCAAATTGATCGCTGCTTATCACTTCTTTTGTGGTAGGTACAGTTATTCCAGATAGGGGAATGGGTAGGTTAAGTTATTCCAGGGAGGGGAATGCTTATGGGCAAGGCATTATGCTTGATCGGAGGCGGATGAAGTGGCAAAAAAGGCTCGGCCTACACCATGACCATGCCAATCGTCAACCCAAAGTGAATATGAGCCACACAGGTTGGTTGAAATAGCGCAACATGAATGATGGAACCTGGATCCAAGCGTCCCAGGATGCATTTCAGCGAAAACGTTCAACAATGTTCAGCGTGACCAATGTTTCTATCTTGGAAAATGAAATTGCATGATGTATGGAGTGTTTTTGACATATCTTGTCTCAGGATTTGCTTGCAGTCCTACCATATCCCACAAAATGCAGAAGTGCAGTCAATGCAGCTTTTTACCTAAAATGGTAAAAATTGGTCAAAGCCTCATGCGGTTTATTACCTGCCCCTGGAATAACATCAATGGCAATTATAAGAATAATGCTGATAATAGTACAAATTTTGTATGTATGTTTTCAGCCCTACAAAACCATAACTATAGAAGTTTAAATTTATACGTAAAGCTAGATATTTGTAGAAATATCTATATTGATATATAACTATCTATTTATATAGCTAGATATATATCTATGCAGTAACATACATTAGATAGATAGATAGATAGATAGATAGATAGATAGATAGATAGATAGATAGATAGATAGACTGTATATAAGCCTGCAAGTCTTGCACTTGAAGCAGCTTTATGATGTCATTAAGGCTCGATGGTGACACGCGCACCCGGAACAAGGACCACAGGTTGTTAGCGGCCATTTTTCCATCAGTCTCCACTGGAGCTAGAAGTGAGCAGACAGATACTCCTATAGACGCTGCTGGAGCCAGATCATTTGTCTCTGTGATGGACAACGTTTGAAATTCGCCCTTAAGCGGGAGACGGCAGCCTACAACAGTCAAATTGATCGCTGCTTATCACTTCTTTTGTGGTAGGTACAGTTATTCCAGATAGGGGAATGGGTAGGTTAAGTTATTCCAGGGAGGGGAATGCTTATGGGCAAGGCATTATGCTTGATCGGAGGCGGATGAAGTGGCAAAAAAGGCTCGGCCTACACCATGACCATGCCAATCGTCAACCCAAAGTGAATATGAGCCACACAGGTTGGTTGAAATAGCGCAACATGAATGATGGAACCTGGATCCAAGCGTCCCAGGATGCATTTCAGCGAAAACGTTCAACAATGTTCAGCGTGACCAATGTTTCTATCTTGGAAAATGAAATTGCATGATGTATGGAGTGTTTTTGACATATCTTGTCTCAGGATTTGCTTGCAGTCCTACCATATCCCACAAAATGCAGAAGTGCAGTCAATGCAGCTTTTTACCTAAAATGGTAAAAATTGGTCAAAGCCTCATGCGGTTTATTACCTGCCCCTGGAATAACATCAATGGCAATTATAAGAATAATGCTGATAATAGTACAAATTTTGTATGTATGTTTTCAGCCCTACAAAACCATAACTATAGAAGTTTAAATTTATACGTAAAGCTAGATATTTGTAGAAATATCTATATTGATATATAACTATCTATTTATATAGCTAGATATATATCTATGCAGTAACATACATTAGATAGATAGATAGATAGATAGACTGTATATAAGCCTGCAAGTCTTGCACTTGAAGCAGCTTTATGATGTCATTAAGGCTCGATGGTGACACGCGCACCCGGAACAAGGACCACAGGTTGTTAGCGGCCATTTTTCCATCAGTCTCCACTGGAGCTAGAAGTGAGCAGACAGATACTCCTATAGACGCTGCTGGAGCCAGATCATTTGTCTCTGTGATGGACAACGTTTGAAATTCGCCCTTAAGCGGGAGACGGCAGCCTACAACAGTCAAATTGATCGCTGCTTATCACTTCTTTTGTGGTAGGTACAGTTATTCCAGATAGGGGAATGGGTAGGTTAAGTTATTCCAGGGAGGGGAATGCTTATGGGCAAGGCATTATGCTTGATCGGAGGCGGATGAAGTGGCAAAAAAGGCTCGGCCTACACCATGACCATGCCAATCGTCAACCCAAAGTGAATATGAGCCACACAGGTTGGTTGAAATAGCGCAACATGAATGATGGAACCTGGATCCAAGCGTCCCAGGATGCATTTCAGCGAAAACGTTCAACAATGTTCAGCGTGACCAATGTTTCTATCTTGGAAAATGAAATCGCATGATGTATGGAGTGTTTTTGACATATCTTGTCTCAGGATTTGCTTGCAGTCCTACCATATCCCACAAAATGCAGAAGTGCAGTCAATGCAGCTTTTTACCTAAAATGGTAAAAATTGGTCAAAGCCTCATGCGGTTTATTACCTGCCCCTGGAATAACATCAATGGCAATTATAAGAATAATGCTGATAATAATACAAATTTTGTATGTATGTTTTCAGCCCTACAAAACCATAACTATAGAAGTTTAAATTTATATGTAAAGCTAGATATTTGTAGAAATATCTATATTGATATATAACTATCTATTTATATAGCTAGATATATATCTATGCAGTAACATACATTAGATAGATAGATAGATAGACTGTATATAAGCCTGCAAGTCTTGCACTTGAAGCAGCTTTATGATGTCATTAAGGCTCGATGGTGACACGCGCACCCGGAACAAGGACCACAGGTTGTTAGCGGCCATTTTTCCATCAGTCTCCACTGGAGCTAGAAGTGAGCAGACAGATACTCCTATAGACGCTGCTGGAGCCAGATCATTTGTCTCTGTGATGGACAACGTTTGAAATTCGCCCTTAAGCGGGAGACGGCAGCCTACAACAGTCAAATTGATCGCTGCTTATCACTTCTTTTGTGGTAGGTACAGTTATTCCAGATAGGGGAATGGGTAGGTTAAGTTATTCCAGGGAGGGGAATGCTTATGGGCAAGGCATTATGCTTGATCGGAGGCGGATGAAGTGGCAAAAAAGGCTCGGCCTACACCATGACCATGCCAATCGTCAACCCAAAGTGAATATGAGCCACACAGGTTGGTTGAAATAGCGCAACATGAATGATGGAACCTGGATCCAAGCGTCCCAGGATGCATTTCAGCGAAAACGTTCAACAATGTTCAGCGTGACCAATGTTTCTATCTTGGAAAATGAAATCGCATGATGTATGGAGTGTTTTTGACATATCTTGTCTCAGGATTTGCTTGCAGTCCTACCATATCCCACAAAATGCAGAAGTGCAGTCAATGCAGCTTTTTACCTAAAATGGTAAAAATTGGTCAAAGCCTCATGCGGTTTATTACCTGCCCCTGGAATAACATCAATGGCAATTATAAGAATAATGCTGATAATAGTACAAATTTTGTATGTATGTTTTCAGCCCTACAAAACCATAACTATAGAAGTTTAAATTTATACGTAAAGCTAGATATTTGTAGAAATATCTATATTGATATATAACTATCTATTTATATAGCTAGATATATATCTATGCAGTAACATACATTAGATAGATAGATAGATAGATAGACTGTATATAAGCCTGCAAGTCTTGCACTTGAAGCAGCTTTATGATGTCATTAAGGCTCGATGGTGACACGCGCACCCGGAACAAGGACCACAGGTTGTTAGCGGCCATTTTTCCATCAGTCTCCACTGGAGCTAGAAGTGAGCAGACAGATACTCCTATAGACGCTGCTGGAGCCAGATCATTTGTCTCTGTGATGGACAACGTTTGAAATTCGCCCTTAAGCGGGAGACGGCAGCCTACAACAGTCAAATTGATCGCTGCTTATCACTTCTTTTGTGGTAGGTACAGTTATTCCAGATAGGGGAATGGGTAGGTTAAGTTATTCCAGGGAGGGGAATGCTTATGGGCAAGGCATTATGCTTGATCGGAGGCGGATGAAGTGGCAAAAAAGGCTCGGCCTACACCATGACCATGCCAATCGTCAACCCAAAGTGAATATGAGCCACACAGGTTGGTTGAAATAGCGCAACATGAATGATGGAACCTGGATCCAAGCGTCCCAGGATGCATTTCAGCGAAAACGTTCAACAATGTTCAGCGTGACCAATGTTTCTATCTTGGAAAATGAAATCGCATGATGTATGGAGTGTTTTTGACATATCTTGTCTCAGGATTTGCTTGCAGTCCTACCATATCCCACAAAATGCAGAAGTGCAGTCAATGCAGCTTTTTACCTAAAATGGTAAAAATTGGTCAAAGCCTCATGCGGTTTATTACCTGCCCCTGGAATAACATCAATGGCAATTATAAGAATAATGCTGATAATAATACAAATTTTGTATGTATGTTTTCAGCCCTACAAAACCATAACTATAGAAGTTTAAATTTAAAGGTAAAGCTAGATATTTGTAGAAATATCTATATTGATATATAACTATCTATTTATATAGCTAGATATATATCTATGCAGTAACATACATTAGATAGATAGATAGATAGACTGTATATAAGCCTGCAAGTCTTGCACTTGAAGCAGCTTTATGATGTCATTAAGGCTCGATGGTGACACGCGCACCCGGAACAAGGACCACAGGTTGTTAGCGGCCATTTTTCCATCAGTCTCCACTGGAGCTAGAAGTGAGCAGACAGATACTCCTATAGACGCTGCTGGAGCCAGATCATTTGTCTCTGTGATGGACAACGTTTGAAATTCGCCCTTAAGCGGGAGACGGCAGCCTACAACAGTCAAATTGATCGCTGCTTATCACTTCTTTTGTGGTAGGTACAGTTATTCCAGATAGGGGAATGGGTAGGTTAAGTTATTCCAGGGAGGGGAATGCTTATGGGCAAGGCATTATGCTTGATCGGAGGCGGATGAAGTGGCAAAAAAGGCTCGGCCTACACCATGACCATGCCAATCGTCAACCCAAAGTGAATATGAGCCACACAGGTTGGTTGAAATAGCGCAACATGAATGATGGAACCTGGATCCAAGCGTCCCAGGATGCATTTCAGCGAAAACGTTCAACAATGTTCAGCGTGACCAATGTTTCTATCTTGGAAAATGAAATCGCATGATGTATGGAGTGTTTTTGACATATCTTGTCTCAGGATTTGCTTGCAGTCCTACCATATCCCACAAAATGCAGAAGTGCAGTCAATGCAGCTTTTTACCTAAAATGGTAAAAATTGGTCAAAGCCTCATGCGGTTTATTACCTGCCCCTGGAATAACATCAATGGCAATTATAAGAATAATGCTGATAATAATACAAATTTTGTATGTATGTTTTCAGCCCTACAAAACCATAACTATAGAAGTTTAAATTTATATGTAAAGCTAGATATTTGTAGAAATATCTATATTGATATATAACTATCTATTTATATAGCTAGATATATATCTATGCAGTAACATACATTAGATAGATAGATAGATAGACTGTATATAAGCCTGCAAGTCTTGCACTTGAAGCAGCTTTATGATGTCATTAAGGCTCGATGGTGACACGCGCACCCGGAACAAGGACCACAGGTTGTTAGCGGCCATTTTTCCATCAGTCTCCACTGGAGCTAGAAGTGAGCAGACAGATACTCCTATAGACGCTGCTGGAGCCAGATCATTTGTCTCTGTGATGGACAACGTTTGAAATTCGCCCTTAAGCGGGAGACGGCAGCCTACAACAGTCAAATTGATCGCTGCTTATCACTTCTTTTGTGGTAGGTACAGTTATTCCAGATAGGGGAATGGGTAGGTTAAGTTATTCCAGGGAGGGGAATGCTTATGGGCAAGGCATTATGCTTGATCGGAGGCGGATGAAGTGGCAAAAAAGGCTCGGCCTACACCATGACCATGCCAATCGTCAACCCAAAGTGAATATGAGCCACACAGGTTGGTTGAAATAGCGCAACATGAATGATGGAACCTGGATCCAAGCGTCCCAGGATGCATTTCAGCGAAAACGTTCAACAATGTTCAGCGTGACCAATGTTTCTATCTTGGAAAATGAAATCGCATGATGTATGGAGTGTTTTTGACATATCTTGTCTCAGGATTTGCTTGCAGTCCTACCATATCCCACAAAATGCAGAAGTGCAGTCAATGCAGCTTTTTACCTAAAATGGTAAAAATTGGTCAAAGCCTCATGCGGTTTATTACCTGCCCCTGGAATAACATCAATGGCAATTATAAGAATAATGCTGATAATAGTACAAATTTTGTATGTATGTTTTCAGCCCTACAAAACCATAACTATAGAAGTTTAAATTTATACGTAAAGCTAGATATTTGTAGAAATATCTATATTGATATATAACTATCTATTTATATAGCTAGATATATATCTATGCAGTAACATACATTAGATAGATAGATAGATAGACTGTATATAAGCCTGCAAGTCTTGCACTTGAAGCAGCTTTATGATGTCATTAAGGCTCGATGGTGACACGCGCACCCGGAACAAGGACCACAGGTTGTTAGCGGCCATTTTTCCATCAGTCTCCACTGGAGCTAGAAGTGAGCAGACAGATACTCCTATAGACGCTGCTGGAGCCAGATCATTTGTCTCTGTGATGGACAACGTTTGAAATTCGCCCTTAAGCGGGAGACGGCAGCCTACAACAGTCAAATTGATCGCTGCTTATCACTTCTTTTGTGGTAGGTACAGTTATTCCAGATAGGGGAATGGGTAGGTTAAGTTATTCCAGGGAGGGGAATGCTTATGGGCAAGGCATTATGCTTGATCGGAGGCGGATGAAGTGGCAAAAAAGGCTCGGCCTACACCATGACCATGCCAATCGTCAACCCAAAGTGAATATGAGCCACACAGGTTGGTTGAAATAGCGCAACATGAATGATGGAACCTGGATCCAAGCGTCCCAGGATGCATTTCAGCGAAAACGTTCAACAATGTTCAGCGTGACCAATGTTTCTATCTTGGAAAATGAAATTGCATGATGTATGGAGTGTTTTTGACATATCTTGTCTCAGGATTTGCTTGCAGTCCTACCATATCCCACAAAATGCAGAAGTGCAGTCAATGCAGCTTTTTACCTAAAATGGTAAAAATTGGTCAAAGCCTCATGCGGTTTATTACCTGCCCCTGGAATAACATCAATGGCAATTATAAGAATAATGCTGATAATAGTACAAATTTTGTATGTATGTTTTCAGCCCTACAAAACCATAACTATAGAAGTTTAAATTTATACGTAAAGCTAGATATTTGTAGAAATATCTATATTGATATATAACTATCTATTTATATAGCTAGATATATATCTATGCAGTAACATACATTAGATAGATAGATAGATAGATAGACTGTATATAAGCCTGCAAGTCTTGCACTTGAAGCAGCTTTATGATGTCATTAAGGCTCGATGGTGACACGCGCACCCGGAACAAGGACCACAGGTTGTTAGCGGCCATTTTTCCATCAGTCTCCACTGGAGCTAGAAGTGAGCAGACAGATACTCCTATAGACGCTGCTGGAGTCAGATCATTTGTCTCTGTGATGGACAACGTTTGAAATTCGCCCTTAAGCGGGAGACGGCAGCCTACAACAGTCAAATTGATCGCTGCTTATCACTTCTTTTGTGGTAGGTACAGTTATTCCAGATAGGGGAATGGGTAGGTTAAGTTATTCCAGGGAGGGGAATGCTTATGGGCAAGGCATTATGCTTGATCGGAGGCGGATGAAGTGGCAAAAAAGGCTCGGCCTACACCATGACCATGCCAATCGTCAACCCAAAGTGAATATGAGCCACACAGGTTGGTTGAAATAGCGCAACATGAATGATGGAACCTGGATCCAAGCGTCCCAGGATGCATTTCAGCGAAAACGTTCAACAATGTTCAGCGTGACCAATGTTTCTATCTTGGAAAATGAAATTGCATGATGTATGGAGTGTTTTTGACATATCTTGTCTCAGGATTTGCTTGCAGTCCTACCATATCCCACAAAATGCAGAAGTGCAGTCAATGCAGCTTTTTACCTAAAATGGTAAAAATTGGTCAAAGCCTCATGCGGTTTATTACCTGCCCCTGGAATAACATCAATGGCAATTATAAGAATAATGCTGATAATAATACAAATTTTGTATGTATGTTTTCAGCCCTACAAAACCATAACTATAGAAGTTTAAATTTATATGTAAAGCTAGATATTTGTAGAAATATCTATATTGATATATAACTATCTATTTATATAGCTAGATATATATCTATGCAGTAACATACATTAGATAGATAGATAGATAGACTGTATATAAGCCTGCAAGTCTTGCACTTGAAGCAGCTTTATGATGTCATTAAGGCTCGATGGTGACACGCGCACCCGGAACAAGGACCACAGGTTGTTAGCGGCCATTTTTCCATCAGTCTCCACTGGAGCTAGAAGTGAGCAGACAGATACTCCTATAGACGCTGCTGGAGCCAGATCATTTGTCTCTGTGATGGACAACGTTTGAAATTCGCCCTTAAGCGGGAGACGGCAGCCTACAACAGTCAAATTGATCGCTGCTTATCACTTCTTTTGTGGTAGGTACAGTTATTCCAGATAGGGGAATGGGTAGGTTAAGTTATTCCAGGGAGGGGAATGCTTATGGGCAAGGCATTATGCTTGATCGGAGGCGGATGAAGTGGCAAAAAAGGCTCGGCCTACACCATGACCATGCCAATCGTCAACCCAAAGTGAATATGAGCCACACAGGTTGGTTGAAATAGCGCAACATGAATGATGGAACCTGGATCCAAGCGTCCCAGGATGCATTTCAGCGAAAACGTTCAACAATGTTCAGCGTGACCAATGTTTCTATCTTGGAAAATGAAATCGCATGATGTATGGAGTGTTTTTGACATATCTTGTCTCAGGATTTGCTTGCAGTCCTACCATATCCCACAAAATGCAGAAGTGCAGTCAATGCAGCTTTTTACCTAAAATGGTAAAAATTGGTCAAAGCCTCATGCGGTTTATTACCTGCCCCTGGAATAACATCAATGGCAATTATAAGAATAATTCTGATAATAGTACAAATTTTGTATGTATGTTTTCAGCCCTACAAAACCATAACTATAGAAGTTTAAATTTATACGTAAAGCTAGATATTTGTAGAAATATCTATATTGATATATAACTATCTATTTATATAGCTAGATATATATCTATGCAGTAACATACATTAGATAGATAGATAGATAGACTGTATATAAGCCTGCAAGTCTTGCACTTGAAGCAGCTTTATGATGTCATTAAGGCTCGATGGTGACACGCGCACCCGGAACAAGGACCACAGGTTGTTAGCGGCCATTTTTCCATCAGTCTCCACTGGAGCTAGAAGTGAGCAGACAGATACTCCTATAGACGCTGCTGGAGCCAGATCATTTGTCTCTGTGATGGACAACGTTTGAAATTCGCCCTTAAGCGGGAGACGGCAGCCTACAACAGTCAAATTGATCGCTGCTTATCACTTCTTTTGTGGTAGGTACAGTTATTCCAGATAGGGGAATGGGTAGGTTAAGTTATTCCAGGGAGGGGAATGCTTATGGGCAAGGCATTATGCTTGATCGGAGGCGGATGAAGTGGCAAAAAACGCTCGGCCTACACCATGACCATGCCAATCGTCAACCCAAAGTGAATATGAGCCACACAGGTTGGTTGAAATAGCGCAACATGAATGATGGAACCTGGATCCAAGCGTCCCAGGATGCATTTCAGCGAAAACGTTCAACAATGTTCAGCGTGACCAATGTTTCTATCTTGGAAAATGAAATTGCATGATGTATGGAGTGTTTTTGACATATCTTGTCTCAGGATTTGCTTGCAGTCCTACCATATCCCACAAAATGCAGAAGTGCAGTCAATGCAGCTTTTTACCTAAAATGGTAAAAATTGGTCAAAGCCTCATGCGGTTTATTACCTGCCCCTGGAATAACATCAATGGCAATTATAAGAATAATGCTGATAATAGTACAAATTTTGTATGTATGTTTTCAGCCCTACAAAACCATAACTATAGAAGTTTAAATTTATACGTAAAGCTAGATATTTGTAGAAATATCTATATTGATATATAACTATCTATTTATATAGCTAGATATATATCTATGCAGTAACATACATTAGATAGATAGATAGATAGATAGATAGATAGACTGTATATAAGCCTGCAAGTCTTGCACTTGAAGCAGCTTTATGATGTCATTAAGGCTCGATGGTGACACGCGCACCCGGAACAAGGACCACAGGTTGTTAGCGGCCATTTTTCCATCAGTCTCCACTGGAGCTAGAAGTGAGCAGACAGATACTCCTATAGACGCTGCTGGAGCCAGATCATTTGTCTCTGTGATGGACAACGTTTGAAATTCGCCCTTAAGCGGGAGACGGCAGCCTACAACAGTCAAATTGATCGCTGCTTATCACTTCTTTTGTGGTAGGTACAGTTATTCCAGATAGGGGAATGGGTAGGTTAAGTTATTCCAGGGAGGGGAATGCTTATGGGCAAGGCATTATGCTTGATCGGAGGCGGATGAAGTGGCAAAAAAGGCTCGGCCTACACCATGACCATGCCAATCGTCAACCCAAAGTGAATATAAGCCACACAGGTTGGTTGAAATAGCGCAACATGAATGATGGAACCTGGATCCAAGCGTCCCAGGATGCATTTCAGCGAAAACGTTCAACAATGTTCAGCGTGACCAATGTTTCTATCTTGGAAAATGAAATTGCATGATGTATGGAGTGTTTTTGACATATCTTGTCTCAGGATTTGCTTGCAGTCCTACCATATCCCACAAAATGCAGAAGTGCAGTCAATGCAGCTTTTTACCTAAAATGGTAAAAATTGGTCAAAGCCTCATGCGGTTTATTACCTGCCCCTGGAATAACATCAATGGCAATTATAAGAATAATGCTGATAATAATACAAATTTTGTATGTATGTTTTCAGCCCTACAAAACCATAACTATAGAAGTTTAAATTTATATGTAAAGCTAGATATTTGTAGAAATATCTATATTGATATATAACTATCTATTTATATAGCTAGATATATATCTATGCAGTAACATACATTAGATAGATAGATAGATAGACTGTATATAAGCCTGCAAGTCTTGCACTTGAAGCAGCTTTATGATGTCATTAAGGCTCGATGGTGACATGCGCACCCGGAACAAGGACCACAGGTTGTTAGCGGCCATTTTTCCATCAGTCTCCACTGGAGCTAGAAGTGAGCAGACAGATACTCCTATAGACGCTGCTGGAGCCAGATCATTTGTCTCTGTGATGGACAACGTTTGAAATTCGCCCTTAAGCGGGAGACGGCAGCCTACAACAGTCAAATTGATCGCTGCTTATCACTTCTTTTGTGGTAGGTACAGTTATTCCAGATAGGGGAATGGGTAGGTTAAGTTATTCCAGGGAGGGGAATGCTTATGGGCAAGGCATTATGCTTGATCGGAGGCGGATGAAGTGGCAAAAAAGGCTCGGCCTACACCATGACCATGCCAATCGTCAACCCAAAGTGAATATGAGCCACACAGGTTGGTTGAAATAGCGCAACATGAATGATGGAACCTGGATCCAAGCGTCCCAGGATGCATTGCAGCGAAAACGTTCAACAATGTTCAGCGTGACCAATGTTTCTATCTTGGAAAATGAAATTGCATGATGTATGGAGTGTTTTTGACATATCTTGTCTCAGGATTTGCTTGCAGTCCTACCATATCCCACAAAATGCAGAAGTGCAGTCAATGCAGCTTTTTACCTAAAATGGTAAAAATTGGTCAAAGCCTCATGCGGTTTATTACCTGCCCCTGGAATAACATCAATGGCAATTATAAGAATAATTCTGATAATAGTACAAATTTTGTATGTATGTTTTCAGCCCTACAAAACCATAACTATAGAAGTTTAAATTTATACGTAAAGCTAGATATTTGTAGAAATATCTATATTGATATATAACTATCTATTTATATAGCTAGATATATATCTATGCAGTAACATACATTAGATAGATAGATAGATAGATAGACTGTATATAAGCCTGCAAGTCTTGCACTTGAAGCAGCTTTATGATGTCATTAAGGCTCGATGGTGACACGCGCACCCGGAACAAGGACCACAGGTTGTTAGCGGCCATTTTTCCATCAGTCTCCACTGGAGCTAGAAGTGAGCAGACAGATACTCCTATAGACGCTGCTGGAGCCAGATCATTTGTCTCTGTGATGGACAACGTTTGAAATTCGCCCTTAAGCGGGAGACGGCAGCCTACAACAGTCAAATTGATCGCTGCTTATCACTTCTTTTGTGGTAGGTACAGTTATTCCAGATAGGGGAATGGGTAGGTTAAGTTATTCCAGGGAGGGGAATGCTTATGGGCAAGGCATTATGCTTGATCGGAGGCGGATGAAGTGGCAAAAAAGGCTCGGCCTACACCATGACCATGCCAATCGTCAACCCAAAGTGAATATGAGCCACACAGGTTGGTTGAAATAGCGCAACATGAATGATGGAACCTGGATCCAAGCGTCCCAGGATGCATTTCAGCGAAAACGTTCAACAATGTTCAGCGTGACCAATGTTTCTATCTTGGAAAATGAAATTGCATGATGTATGGAGTGTTTTTGACATATCTTGTCTCAGGATTTGCTTGCAGTCCTACCATATCCCACAAAATGCAGAAGTGCAGTCAATGCAGCTTTTTACCTAAAATGGTAAAAATTGGTCAAAGCCTCATGCGGTTTATTACCTGCCCCTGGAATAACATCAATGGCAATTATAAGAATAATTCTGATAATAGTACAAATTTTGTATGTATGTTTTCAGCCCTACAAAACCATAACTATAGAAGTTTAAATTTATACGTAAAGCTAGATATTTGTAGAAATATCTATATTGATATATAACTATCTATTTATATAGCTAGATATATATCTATGCAGTAACATACATTAGATAGATAGATAGATAGATAGACTGTATATAAGCCTGCAAGTCTTGCACTTGAAGCAGCTTTATGATGTCATTAAGGCTCGATGGTGACACGCGCACCCGGAACAAGGACCACAGGTTGTTAGCGGCCATTTTTCCATCAGTCTCCACTGGAGCTAGAAGTGAGCAGACAGATACTCCTATAGACGCTGCTGGAGCCAGATCATTTGTCTCTGTGATGGACAATGTTTGAAATTCGCCCTTAAGCGGGAGACGGCAGCCTACAACAGTCAAATTGATCGCTGCTTATCACTTCTTTTGTGGTAGGTACAGTTATTCCAGATAGGGGAATGGGTAGGTTAAGTTATTCCAGGGAGGGGAATGCTTATGGGCAAGGCATTATGCTTGATCGGAGGCGGATGAAGTGGCAAAAAACGCTCGGCCTACACCATGACCATGCCAATCGTCAACCCAAAGTGAATATGAGCCACACAGGTTGGTTGAAATAGCGCAACATGAATGATGGAACCTGGATCCAAGCGTCCCAGGATGCATTTCAGCGAAAACGTTCAACAATGTTCAGCGTGACCAATGTTTCTATCTTGGAAAATGAAATTGCATGATGTATGGAGTGTTTTTGACATATCTTGTCTCAGGATTTGCTTGCAGTCCTACCATATCCCACAAAATGCAGAAGTGCAGTCAATGCAGCTTTTTACCTAAAATGGTAAAAATTGGTCAAAGCCTCATGCGGTTTATTACCTGCCCCTGGAATAACATCAATGGCAATTATAAGAATAATGCTGATAATAGTACAAATTTTGTATGTATGTTTTCAGCCCTACAAAACCATAACTATAGAAGTTTAAATTTATACGTAAAGCTAGATATTTGTAGAAATATCTATATTGATATATAACTATCTATTTATATAGCTAGATATATATCTATGCAGTAACATACATTAGATAGATAGATAGATAGATAGATAGATAGACTGTATATAAGCCTGCAAGTCTTGCACTTGAAGCAGCTTTATGATGTCATTAAGGCTCGATGGTGACACGCGCACCCGGAACAAGGACCACAGGTTGTTAGCGGCCATTTTTCCATCAGTCTCCACTGGAGCTAGAAGTGAGCAGACAGATACTCCTATAGACGCTGCTGGAGCCAGATCATTTGTCTCTGTGATGGACAACGTTTGAAATTCGCCCTTAAGCGGGAGACGGCAGCCTACAACAGTCAAATTGATCGCTGCTTATCACTTCTTTTGTGGTAGGTACAGTTATTCCAGATAGGGGAATGGGTAGGTTAAGTTATTCCAGGGAGGGGAATGCTTATGGGCAAGGCATTATGCTTGATCGGAGGCGGATGAAGTGGCAAAAAAGGCTCGGCCTACACCATGACCATGCCAATCGTCAACCCAAAGTGAATATGAGCCACACAGGTTGGTTGAAATAGCGCAACATGAATGATGGAACCTGGATCCAAGCGTCCCAGGATGCATTTCAGCGAAAACGTTCAACAATGTTCAGCGTGACCAATGTTTCTATCTTGGAAAATGAAATTGCATGATGTATGGAGTGTTTTTGACATATCTTGTCTCAGGATTTGCTTGCAGTCCTACCATATCCCACAAAATGCAGAAGTGCAGTCAATGCAGCTTTTTACCTAAAATGGTAAAAATTGGTCAAAGCCTCATGCGGTTTATTACCTGCCCCTGGAATAACATCAATGGCAATTATAAGAATAATGCTGATAATAATACAAATTTTGTATGTATGTTTTCAGCCCTACAAAACCATAACTATAGAAGTTTAAATTTATATGTAAAGCTAGATATTTGTAGAAATATCTATATTGATATATAACTATCTATTTATATAGCTAGATATATATCTATGCAGTAACATACATTAGATAGATAGATAGATAGACTGTATATAAGCCTGCAAGTCTTGCACTTGAAGCAGCTTTATGATGTCATTAAGGCTCGATGGTGACATGCGCACCCGGAACAAGGACCACAGGTTGTTAGCGGCCATTTTTCCATCAGTCTCCACTGGAGCTAGAAGTGAGCAGACAGATACTCCTATAGACGCTGCTGGAGCCAGATCATTTGTCTCTGTGATGGACAACGTTTGAAATTCGCCCTTAAGCGGGAGACGGCAGCCTACAACAGTCAAATTGATCGCTGCTTATCACTTCTTTTGTGGTAGGTACAGTTATTCCAGATAGGGGAATGGGTAGGTTAAGTTATTCCAGGGAGGGGAATGCTTATGGGCAAGGCATTATGCTTGATCGGAGGCGGATGAAGTGGCAAAAAAGGCTCGGCCTACACCATGACCATGCCAATCGTCAACCCAAAGTGAATATGAGCCACACAGGTTGGTTGAAATAGCGCAACATGAATGATGGAACCTGGATCCAAGCGTCCCAGGATGCATTGCAGCGAAAACGTTCAACAATGTTCAGCGTGACCAATGTTTCTATCTTGGAAAATGAAATTGCATGATGTATGGAGTGTTTTTGACATATCTTGTCTCAGGATTTGCTTGCAGTCCTACCATATCCCACAAAATGCAGAAGTGCAGTCAATGCAGCTTTTTACCTAAAATGGTAAAAATTGGTCAAAGCCTCATGCGGTTTATTACCTGCCCCTGGAATAACATCAATGGCAATTATAAGAATAATTCTGATAATAGTACAAATTTTGTATGTATGTTTTCAGCCCTACAAAACCATAACTATAGAAGTTTAAATTTATACGTAAAGCTAGATATTTGTAGAAATATCTATATTGATATATAACTATCTATTTATATAGCTAGATATATATCTATGCAGTAACATACATTAGATAGATAGATAGATAGATAGACTGTATATAAGCCTGCAAGTCTTGCACTTGAAGCAGCTTTATGATGTCATTAAGGCTCGATGGTGACACGCGCACCCGGAACAAGGACCACAGGTTGTTAGCGGCCATTTTTCCATCAGTCTCCACTGGAGCTAGAAGTGAGCAGACAGATACTCCTATAGACGCTGCTGGAGCCAGATCATTTGTCTCTGTGATGGACAACGTTTGAAATTCGCCCTTAAGCGGGAGACGGCAGCCTACAACAGTCAAATTGATCGCTGCTTATCACTTCTTTTGTGGTAGGT
This sequence comes from Eleutherodactylus coqui, assembly GCF_035609145.1. NCBI lineage: Eukaryota > Metazoa > Chordata > Amphibia > Anura > Eleutherodactylidae > Eleutherodactylus > Eleutherodactylus coqui. Next base: position 106,444,259 of record NC_089849.1, read on the forward strand.
ACAGTTATTCCAGATAGGGGAATGGGTAGGTTAAGTTATTCCAGGGAGGGGAATGCTTATGGGCAAGGCATTATGCTTGATCGGAGGCGGATGAAGTGGCAAAAAAGGCTCGGCCTACACCATGACCATGCCAATCGTCAACCCAAAGTGAATATGAGCCACACAGGTTGGTTGAAATAGCGCAACATGAATGATGGAACCTGGATCCAAGCGTCCCAGGATGCATTTCAGCGAAAACGTTCAACAATGTTCAGCGTGACCAATGTTTCTATCTTGGAAAATGAAATTGCATGATGTATGGAGTGTTTTTGACATATCTTGTCTCAGGATTTGCTTGCAGTCCTACCATATCCCACAAAATGCAGAAGTGCAGTCAATGCAGCTTTTTACCTAAAATGGTAAAAATTGGTCAAAGCCTCATGCGGTTTATTACCTGCCCCTGGAATAACATCAATGGCAATTATAAGAATAATTCTGATAATAGTACAAATTTTGTATGTATGTTTTCAGCCCTACAAAACCATAACTATAGAAGTTTAAATTTATACGTAAAGCTAGATATTTGTAGAAATATCTATATTGATATATAACTATCTATTTATATAGCTAGATATATATCTATGCAGTAACATACATTAGATAGATAGATAGATAGATAGACTGTATATAAGCCTGCAAGTCTTGCACTTGAAGCAGCTTTATGATGTCATTAAGGCTCGATGGTGACACGCGCACCCGGAACAAGGACCACAGGTTGTTAGCGGCCATTTTTCCATCAGTCTCCACTGGAGCTAGAAGTGAGCAGACAGATACTCCTATAGACGCTGCTGGAGCCAGATCATTTGTCTCTGTGATGGACAACGTTTGAAATTCGCCCTTAAGCGGGAGACGGCAGCCTACAACAGTCAAATTGATCGCTGCTTATCACTTCTTTTGTGGTAGGTACAGTTATTCCAGATAGGGGAATGGGTAGGTTAAGTTATTCCAGGGAGGGGAATGCTTATGGGCAAGGCATTATGCTTGATCGGAGGCGGATGAAGTGGCAAAAAAGGCTCGGCCTACACCATGACCATGCCAATCGTCAACCCAAAGTGAATATGAGCCACACAGGTTGGTTGAAATAGCGCAACATGAATGATGGAACCTGGATCCAAGCGTCCCAGGATGCATTTCAGCGAAAACGTTCAACAATGTTCAGCGTGACCAATGTTTCTATCTTGGAAAATGAAATTGCATGATGTATGGAGTGTTTTTGACATATCTTGTCTCAGGATTTGCTTGCAGTCCTACCATATCCCACAAAATGCAGAAGTGCAGTCAATGCAGCTTTTTACCTAAAATGGTAAAAATTGGTCAAAGCCTCATGCGGTTTATTACCTGCCCCTGGAATAACATCAATGGCAATTATAAGAATAATGCTGATAATAATACAAATTTTGTATGTATGTTTTCAGCCCTACAAAACCATAACTATAGAAGTTTAAATTTATACGTAAAGCTAGATATTTGTAGAAATATCTATATTGATATATAACTATCTATTTATATAGCTAGATATATATCTATGCAGTAACATACATTAGATAGATAGATAGATAGATAGATAGATAGATAGATAGATAGATAGACTGTATATAAGCCTGCAAGTCTTGCACTTGAAGCAGCTTTATGATGTCATTAAGGCTCGATGGTGACACGCGCACCCGGAACAAGGACCACAGGTTGTTAGCGGCCATTTTTCCATCAGTCTCCACTGGAGCTAGAAGTGAGCAGACAGATACTCCTATAGACGCTGCTGGAGCCAGATCATTTGTCTCTGTGATGGACAACGTTTGAAATTCGCCCTTAAGCGGGAGACGGCAGCCTACAACAGTCAAATTGATCGCTGCTTATCACTTCTTTTGTGGTAGGTACAGTTATTCCAGATAGGGGAATGGGTAGGTTAAGTTATTCCAGGGAGGGGAATGCTTATGGGCAAGGCATTATGCTTGATCGGAGGCGGATGAAGTGGCAAAAAAGGCTCGGCCTACACCATGACCATGCCAATCGTCAACCCAAAGTGAATATGAGCCACACAGGTTGGTTGAAATAGCGCAACATGAATGATGGAACCTGGATCCAAGCGTCCCAGGATGCATTTCAGCGAAAACGTTCAACAATGTTCAGCGTGACCAATGTTTCTATCTTGGAAAATGAAATCGCATGATGTATGGAGTGTTTTTGACATATCTTGTCTCAGGATTTGCTTGCAGTCCTACCATATCCCACAAAATGCAGAAGTGCAGTCAATGCAGCTTTTTACCTAAAATGGTAAAAATTGGTCAAAGCCTCATGCGGTTTATTACCTGCCCCTGGAATAACATCAATGGCAATTATAAGAATAATTCTGATAATAGTACAAATTTTGTATGTATGTTTTCAGCCCTACAAAACCATAACTATAGAAGTTTAAATTTATACGTAAAGCTAGATATTTGTAGAAATATCTATATTGATATATAACTATCTATTTATATAGCTAGATATATATCTATGCAGTAACATACATTAGATAGATAGATAGATAGACTGTATATAAGCCTGCAAGTCTTGCACTTGAAGCAGCTTTATGATGTCATTAAGGCTCGATGGTGACACGCGCACCCGGAACAAGGACCACAGGTTGTTAGCGGCCATTTTTCCATCAGTCTCCACTGGAGCTAGAAGTGAGCAGACAGATACTCCTATAGACGCTGCTGGAGCCAGATCATTTGTCTCTGTGATGGACAACGTTTGAAATTCGCCCTTAAGCGGGAGACGGCAGCCTACAACAGTCAAATTGATCGCTGCTTATCACTTCTTTTGTGGTAGGTACAGTTATTCCAGATAGGGGAATGGGTAGGTTAAGTTATTCCAGGGAGGGGAATGCTTATGGGCAAGGCATTATGCTTGATCGGAGGCGGATGAAGTGGCAAAAAAGGCTCGGCCTACACCATGACCATGCCAATCGTCAACCCAAAGTGAATATGAGCCACACAGGTTGGTTGAAATAGCGCAACATGAATGATGGAACCTGGATCCAAGCGTCCCAGGATGCATTGCAGCGAAAACGTTCAACAATGTTCAGCGTGACCAATGTTTCTATCTTGGAAAATGAAATTGCATGCTGTATGGAGTGTTTTTGACATATCTTGTCTCAGGATTTGCTTGCAGTCCTACCATATCCCACAAAATGCAGAAGTGCAGTCAATGCAGCTTTTTACCTAAAATGGTAAAAATTGGTCAAAGCCTCATGCGGTTTATTACCTGCCCCTGGAATAACATCAATGGCAATTATAAGAATAATGCTGATACTAATACAAATTTTGTATGTATGTTTTCAGCCCTACAAAACCATAACTATAGAAGTTTAAATTTATACGTAAAGCTAGATATTTGTAGAAATATCTATATTGATATATAACTATCTATTTATATAGCTAGATATATATCTATGCAGTAACATACATTAGATAGATAGATAGATAGATAGATAGATAGATAGATAGATAGATAGATAGATAGATAGATAGACTGTATATAAGCCTGCAAGTCTTGCACTTGAAGCAGCTTTATGATGTCATTAAGGCTCGATGGTGACACGCGCACCCGGAACAAGGACCACAGGTTGTTAGCGGCCATTTTTCCATCAGTCTCCACTGGAGCTAGAAGTGAGCAGACAGATACTCCTATAGACGCTGCTGGAGCCAGATCATTTGTCTCTGTGATGGACAACGTTTGAAATTCGCCCTTAAGCGGGAGACGGCAGCCTACAACAGTCAAATTGATCGCTGCTTATCACTTCTTTTGTGGTAGGTACAGTTATTCCAGATAGGGGAATGGGTAGGTTAAGTTATTCCAGGGAGGGGAATGCTTATGGGCAAGGCATTATGCTTGATCGGAGGCGGATGAAGTGGCAAAAAAGGCTCGGCCTACACCATGACCATGCCAATCGTCAACCCAAAGTGAATATGAGCCACACAGGTTGGTTGAAATAGCGCAACATGAATGATGGAACCTGGATCCAAGCGTCCCAGGATGCATTTCAGCGAAAACGTTCAACAATGTTCAGCGTGACCAATGTTTCTATCTTGGAAAATGAAATTGCATGATGTATGGAGTGTTTTTGACATATCTTGTCTCAGGATTTGCTTGCAGTCCTACCATATCCCACAAAATGCAGAAGTGCAGTCAATGCAGCTTTTTACCTAAAATGGTAAAAATTGGTCAAAGCCTCATGCGGTTTATTACCTGCCCCTGGAATAACATCAATGGCAATTATAAGAATAATGCTGATAATAATACAAATTTTGTATGTATGTTTTCAGCCCTACAAAACCATAACTATAGAAGTTTAAATTTATATGTAAAGCTAGATATTTGTAGAAATATCTATATTGATATATAACTATCTATTTATATAGCTAGATATATATCTATGCAGTAACATACATTAGATAGATAGATAGATAGACTGTATATAAGCCTGCAAGTCTTGCACTTGAAGCAGCTTTATGATGTCATTAAGGCTCGATGGTGACACGCGCACCCGGAACAAGGACCACAGGTTGTTAGCGGCCATTTTTCCATCAGTCTCCACTGGAGCTAGAAGTGAGCAGACAGATACTCCTATAGACGCTGCTGGAGCCAGATCATTTGTCTCTGTGATGGACAACGTTTGAAATTCGCCCTTAAGCGGGAGACGGCAGCCTACAACAGTCAAATTGATCGCTGCTTATCACTTCTTTTGTGGTAGGTACAGTTATTCCAGATAGGGGAATGGGTAGGTTAAGTTATTCCAGGGAGGGGAATGCTTATGGGCAAGGCATTATGCTTGATCGGAGGCGGATGAAGTGGCAAAAAAGGCTCGGCCTACACCATGACCATGCCAATCGTCAACCCAAAGTGAATATGAGCCACACAGGTTGGTTGAAATAGCGCAACATGAATGATGGAACCTGGATCCAAGCGTCCCAGGATGCATTTCAGCGAAAACGTTCAACAATGTTCAGCGTGACCAATGTTTCTATCTTGGAAAATGAAATCGCATGATGTATGGAGTGTTTTTGACATATCTTGTCTCAGGATTTGCTTGCAGTCCTACCATATCCCACAAAATGCAGAAGTGCAGTCAATGCAGCTTTTTACCTAAAATGGTAAAAATTGGTCAAAGCCTCATGCGGTTTATTACCTGCCCCTGGAATAACATCAATGGCAATTATAAGAATAATTCTGATAATAGTACAAATTTTGTATGTATGTTTTCAGCCCTACAAAACCATAACTATAGAAGTTTAAATTTATACGTAAAGCTAGATATTTGTAGAAATATCTATATTGATATATAACTATCTATTTATATAGCTAGATATATATCTATGCAGTAACATACATTAGATAGATAGATAGATAGACTGTATATAAGCCTGCAAGTCTTGCACTTGAAGCAGCTTTATGATGTCATTAAGGCTCGATGGTGACACGCGCACCCGGAACAAGGACCACAGGTTGTTAGCGGCCATTTTTCCATCAGTCTCCACTGGAGCTAGAAGTGAGCAGACAGATACTCCTATAGACGCTGCTGGAGCCAGATCATTTGTCTCTGTGATGGACAACGTTTGAAATTCGCCCTTAAGCGGGAGACGGCAGCCTACAACAGTCAAATTGATCGCTGCTTATCACTTCTTTTGTGGTAGGTACAGTTATTCCAGATAGGGGAATGGGTAGGTTAAGTTATTCCAGGGAGGGGAATGCTTATGGGCAAGGCATTATGCTTGATCGGAGGCGGATGAAGTGGCAAAAAACGCTCGGCCTACACCATGACCATGCCAATCGTCAACCCAAAGTGAATATGAGCCACACAGGTTGGTTGAAATAGCGCAACATGAATGATGGAACCTGGATCCAAGCGTCCCAGGATGCATTTCAGCGAAAACGTTCAACAATGTTCAGCGTGACCAATGTTTCTATCTTGGAAAATGAAATTGCATGATGTATGGAGTGTTTTTGACATATCTTGTCTCAGGATTTGCTTGCAGTCCTACCATATCCCACAAAATGCAGAAGTGCAGTCAATGCAGCTTTTTACCTAAAATGGTAAAAATTGGTCAAAGCCTCATGCGGTTTATTACCTGCCCCTGGAATAACATCAATGGCAATTATAAGAATAATGCTGATAATAGTACAAATTTTGTATGTATGTTTTCAGCCCTACAAAACCATAACTATAGAAGTTTAAATTTATACGTAAAGCTAGATATTTGTAGAAATATCTATATTGATATATAACTATCTATTTATATAGCTAGATATATATCTATGCAGTAACATACATTAGATAGATAGATAGACTGTATATAAGCCTGCAAGTCTTGCACTTGAAGCAGCTTTATGATGTCATTAAGGCTCGATGGTGACACGCGCACCCGGAACAAGGACCACAGGTTGTTAGCGGCCATTTTTCCATCAGTCTCCACTGGAGCTAGAAGTGAGCAGACAGATACTCCTATAGACGCTGCTGGAGCCAGATCATTTGTCTCTGTGATGGACAACGTTTGAAATTCGCCCTTAAGCGGGAGACGGCAGCCTACAACAGTCAAATTGATCGCTGCTTATCACTTCTTTTGTGGTAGGTACAGTTATTCCAGATAGGGGAATGGGTAGGTTAAGTTATTCCAGGGAGGGGAATGCTTATGGGCAAGGCATTATGCTTGATCGGAGGCGGATGAAGTGGCAAAAAAGGCTCGGCCTACATCATGACCATGCCAATCGTCAACCCAAAGTGAATATGAGCCACACAGGTTGGTTGAAATAGCGCAACATGAATGATGGAACCTGGATCCAAGCGTCCCAGGATGCATTTCAGCGAAAACGTTCAACAATGTTCAGCGTGACCAATGTTTCTATCTTGGAAAATGAAATTGCATGATGTATGGAGTGTTTTTGACATATCTTGTCTCAGGATTTGCTTGCAGTCCTACCATATCCCACAAAATGCAGAAGTGCAGTCAATGCAGCTTTTTACCTAAAATGGTAAAAATTGGTCAAAGCCTCATGCGGTTTATTACCTGCCCCTGGAATAACATCAATGGCAATTATAAGAATAATGCTGATAATAATACAAATTTTGTATGTATGTTTTCAGCCCTACAAAACCATAACTATAGAAGTTTAAATTTATATGTAAAGCTAGATATTTGTAGAAATATCTATATTGATATATAACTATCTATTTATATAGCTAGATATATATCTATGCAGTAACATACATTAGATAGATAGATAGATAGACTGTATATAAGCCTGCAAGTCTTGCACTTGAAGCAGCTTTATGATGTCATTAAGGCTCGATGGTGACACGCGCACCCGGAACAAGGACCACAGGTTGTTAGCGGCCATTTTTCCATCAGTCTCCACTGGAGCTAGAAGTGAGCAGACAGATACTCCTATAGACGCTGCTGGAGCCAGATCATTTGTCTCTGTGATGGACAACGTTTGAAATTCGCCCTTAAGCGGGAGACGGCAGCCTACAACAGTCAAATTGATCGCTGCTTATCACTTCTTTTGTGGTAGGTACAGTTATTCCAGATAGGGGAATGGGTAGGTTAAGTTATTCCAGGGAGGGGAATGCTTATGGGCAAGGCATTATGCTTGATCGGAGGCGGATGAAGTGGCAAAAAAGGCTCGGCCTACACCATGACCATGCCAATCGTCAACCCAAAGTGAATATGAGCCACACAGGTTGGTTGAAATAGCGCAACATGAATGATGGAACCTGGATCCAAGCGTCCCAGGATGCATTTCAGCGAAAACGTTCAACAATGTTCAGCGTGACCAATGTTTCTATCTTGGAAAATGAAATTGCATGATGTATGGAGTGTTTTTGACATATCTTGTCTCAGGATTTGCTTGCAGTCCTACCATATCCCACAAAATGCAGAAGTGCAGTCAATGCAGCTTTTTACCTAAAATGGTAAAAATTGGTCAAAGCCTCATGCGGTTTATTACCTGCCCCTGGAATAACATCAATGGCAATTATAAGAATAATTCTGATAATAGTACAAATTTTGTATGTATGTTTTCAGCCCTACAAAACCATAACTATAGAAGTTTAAATTTATACGTAAAGCTAGATATTTGTAGAAATATCTATATTGATATATAACTATCTATTTATATAGCTAGATATATATCTATGCAGTAACATACATTAGATAGATAGATAGATAGATAGATAGACTGTATATAAGCCTGCAAGTCTTGCACTTGAAGCAGCTTTATGATGTCATTAAGGCTCGATGGTGACACGCGCACCCGGAACAAGGACCACAGGTTGTTAGCGGCCATTTTTCCATCAGTCTCCACTGGAGCTAGAAGTGAGCAGACAGATACTCCTATAGACGCTGCTGGAGCCAGATCATTTGTCTCTGTGATGGACAACGTTTGAAATTCGCCCTTAAGCGGGAGACGGCAGCCTACAACAGTCAAATTGATCGCTGCTTATCACTTCTTTTGTGGTAGGTACAGTTATTCCAGATAGGGGAATGGGTAGGTTAAGTTATTCCAGGGAGGGGAATGCTTATGGGCAAGGCATTATGCTTGATCGGAGGCGGATGAAGTGGCAAAAAAGGCTCGGCCTACACCATGACCATGCCAATCGTCAACCCAAAGTGAATATGAGCCACACAGGTTGGTTGAAATAGCGCAACATGAATGATGGAACCTGGATCCAAGCGTCCCAGGATGCATTTCAGCGAAAACGTTCAACAATGTTCAGCGTGACCAATGTTTCTATCTTGGAAAATGAAATTGCATGATGTATGGAGTGTTTTTGACATATCTTGTCTCAGGATTTGCTTGCAGTCCTACCATATCCCACAAAATGCAGAAGTGCAGTCAATGCAGCTTTTTACCTAAAATGGTAAAAATTGGTCAAAGCCTCATGCGGTTTATTACCTGCCCCTGGAATAACATCAATGGCAATTATAAGAATAATTCTGATAATAGTACAAATTTTGTATGTATGTTTTCAGCCCTACAAAACCATAACTATAGAAGTTTAAATTTATACGTAAAGCTAGATATTTGTAGAAATATCTATATTGATATATAACTATCTATTTATATAGCTAGATATATATCTATGCAGTAACATACATTAGATAGATAGATAGATAGATAGATAGACTGTATATAAGCCTGCAAGTCTTGCACTTGAAGCAGCTTTATGATGTCATTAAGGCTCGATGGTGACACGCGCACCCGGAACAAGGACCACAGGTTGTTAGCGGCCATTTTTCCATCAGTCTCCACTGGAGCTAGAAGTGAGCAGACAGATACTCCTATAGACGCTGCTGGAGCCAGATCATTTGTCTCTGTGATGGACAACGTTTGAAATTCGCCCTTAAGCGGGAGACGGCAGCCTACAACAGTCAAATTGATCGCTGCTTATCACTTCTTTTGTGGTAGGTACAGTTATTCCAGATAGGGGAATGGGTAGGTTAAGTTATTCCAGGGAGGGGAATGCTTATGGGCAAGGCATTATGCTTGATCGGAGGCGGATGAAGTGGCAAAAAAGGCTCGGCCTACACCATGACCATGCCAATCGTCAACCCAAAGTGAATATGAGCCACACAGGTTGGTTGAAATAGCGCAACATGAATGATGGAACCTGGATCCAAGCGTCCCAGGATGCATTTCAGCGAAAACGTTCAACAATGTTCAGCGTGACCAATGTTTCTATCTTGGAAAATGAAATTGCATGATGTATGGAGTGTTTTTGACATATCTTGTCTCAGGATTTGCTTGCAGTCCTACCATATCCCACAAAATGCAGAAGTGCAGTCAATGCAGCTTTTTACCTAAAATGGTAAAAATTGGTCAAAGCCTCATGCGGTTTATTACCTGCCCCTGGAATAACATCAATGGCAATTATAAGAATAATGCTGATAATAATACAAATTTTGTATGTATGTTTTCAGCCCTACAAAACCATAACTATAGAAGTTTAAATTTATACGTAAAGCTAGATATTTGTAGAAATATCTATATTGATATATAACTATCTATTTATATAGCTAGATATATATCTATGCAGTAACATACATTAGATAGATAGATAGATAGACTGTATATAAGCCTGCAAGTCTTGCACTTGAAGCAGCTTTATGATGTCATTAAGGCTCGATGGTGACACGCGCACCCGGAACAAGGACCACAGGTTGTTAGCGGCCATTTTTCCATCAGTCTCCACTGGAGCTAGAAGTGAGCAGACAGATACTCCTATAGACGCTGCTGGAGCCAGATCATTTGTCTCTGTGATGGACAACGTTTGAAATTCGCCCTTAAGCGGGAGACGGCAGCCTACAACAGTCAAATTGATCGCTGCTTATCACTTCTTTTGTGGTAGGTACAGTTATTCCAGATAGGGGAATGGGTAGGTTAAGTTATTCCAGGGAGGGGAATGCTTATGGGCAAGGCATTATGCTTGATCGGAGGCGGATGAAGTGGCAAAAAAGGCTCGGCCTACACCATGACCATGCCAATCGTCAACCCAAAGTGAATATGAGCCACACAGGTTGGTTGAAATAGCGCAACATGAATGATGGAACCTGGATCCAAGCGTCCCAGGATGCATTTCAGCGAAAACGTTCAACAATGTTCAGCGTGACCAATGTTTCTATCTTGGAAAATGAAATTGCATGATGTATGGAGTGTTTTTGACATATCTTGTCTCAGGATTTGCTTGCAGTCCTACCATATCCCACAAAATGCAGAAGTGCAGTCAATGCAGCTTTTTACCTAAAATGGTAAAAATTGGTCAAAGCCTCATGCGGTTTATTACCTGCCCCTGGAATAACATCAATGGCAATTATAAGAATAATGCTGATAATAGTACAAATTTTGTATGTATGTTTTCAGCCCTACAAAACCATAACTATAGAAGTTTAAATTTATACGTAAAGCTAGATATTTGTAGAAATATCTATATTGATATATAACTATCTATTTATATAGCTAGATATATATCTATGCAGTAACATACATTAGATAGATAGATAGATAGATAGATAGACTGTATATAAGCCTGCAAGTCTTGCACTTGAAGCAGCTTTATGATGTCATTAAGGCTCGATGGTGACACGCGCACCCGGAACAAGGACCACAGGTTGTTAGCGGCCATTTTTCCATCAGTCTCCACTGGAGCTAGAAGTGAGCAGACAGATACTCCTATAGACGCTGCTGGAGCCAGATCATTTGTCTCTGTGATGGACAACGTTTGAAATTCGCCCTTAAGCGGGAGACGGCAGCCTACAACAGTCAAATTGATCGCTGCTTATCACTTCTTTTGTGGTAGGTACAGTTATTCCAGATAGGGGAATGGGTAGGTTAAGTTATTCCAGGGAGGGGAATGCTTATGGGCAAGGCATTATGCTTGATCGGAGGCGGATGAAGTGGCAAAAAAGGCTCGGCCTACACCATGACCATGCCAATCGTCAACCCAAAGTGAATATGAGCCACACAGGTTGGTTGAAATAGCGCAACATGAATGATGGAACCTGGATCCAAGCGTCCCAGGATGCATTTCAGCGAAAACGTTCAACAATGTTCAGCGTGACCAATGTTTCTATCTTGGAAAATGAAATTGCATGATGTATGGAGTGTTTTTGACATATCTTGTCTCAGGATTTGCTTGCAGTCCTACCATATCCCACAAAATGCAGAAGTGCAGTCAATGCAGCTTTTTACCTAAAATGGTAAAAATTGGTCAAAGCCTCATGCGGTTTATTACCTGCCCCTGGAATAACATCAATGGCAATTATAAGAATAATGCTGATAATAATACAAATTTTGTATGTATGTTTTCAGCCCTACAAAACCATAACTATAGAAGTTTAAATTTATATGTAAAGCTAGATATTTGTAGAAATATCTATATTGATATATAACTATCTATTTATATAGCTAGATATATATCTATGCAGTAACATACATTAGATAGATAGATAGATAGACTGTATATAAGCCTGCAAGTCTTGCACTTGAAGCAGCTTTATGATGTCATTAAGGCTCGATGGTGACATGCGCACCCGGAACAAGGACCACAGGTTGTTAGCGGCCATTTTTCCATCAGTCTCCACTGGAGCTAGAAGTGAGCAGACAGATACTCCTATAGACGCTGCTGGAGCCAGATCATTTGTCTCTGTGATGGACAACGTTTGAAATTCGCCCTTAAGCGGGAGACGGCAGCCTACAACAGTCAAATTGATCGCTGCTTATCACTTCTTTTGTGGTAGGTACAGTTATTCCAGATAGGGGAATGGGTAGGTTAAGTTATTCCAGGGAGGGGAATGCTTATGGGCAAGGCATTATGCTTGATCGGAGGCGGATGAAGTGGCAAAAAAGGCTCGGCCTACACCATGACCATGCCAATCGTCAACCCAAAGTGAATATGAGCCACACAGGTTGGTTGAAATAGCGCAACATGAATGATGGAACCTGGATCCAAGCGTCCCAGGATGCATTGCAGCGAAAACGTTCAACAATGTTCAGCGTGACCAATGTTTCTATCTTGGAAAATGAAATTGCATGATGTATGGAGTGTTTTTGACATATCTTGTCTCAGGATTTGCTTGCAGTCCTACCATATCCCACAAAATGCAGAAGTGCAGTCAATGCAGCTTTTTACCTAAAATGGTAAAAATTGGTCAAAGCCTCATGCGGTTTATTACCTGCCCCTGGAATAACATCAATGGCAATTATAAGAATAATTCTGATAATAGTACAAATTTTGTATGTATGTTTTCAGCCCTACAAAACCATAACTATAGAAGTTTAAATTTATACGTAAAGCTAGATATTTGTAGAAATATCTATATTGATATATAACTATCTATTTATATAGCTAGATATATATCTATGCAGTAACATACATTAGATAGATAGATAGATAGATAGACTGTATATAAGCCTGCAAGTCTTGCACTTGAAGCAGCTTTATGATGTCATTAAGGCTCGATGGTGACACGCGCACCCGGAACAAGGACCACAGGTTGTTAGCGGCCATTTTTCCATCAGTCTCCACTGGAGCTAGAAGTGAGCAGACAGATACTCCTATAGACGCTGCTGGAGCCAGATCATTTGTCTCTGTGATGGACAACGTTTGAAATTCGCCCTTAAGCGGGAGACGGCAGCCTACAACAGTCAAATTGATCGCTGCTTATCACTTCTTTTGTGGTAGGTACAGTTATTCCAGATAGGGGAATGGGTAGGTTAAGTTATTCCAGGGAGGGGAATGCTTATGGGCAAGGCATTATGCTTGATCGGAGGCGGATGAAGTGGCAAAAAAGGCTCGGCCTACACCATGACCATGCCAATCGTTAACCCAAAGTGAATATGAGCCACACAGGTTGGTTGAAATAGCGCAACATGAATGATGGAACCTGGATCCAAGCGTCCCAGGATGCATTTCAGCGAAAACGTTCAACAATGTTCAGCGTGACCAATGTTTCTATCTTGGAAAATGAAATTGCATGATGTATGGAGTGTTTTTGACATATCTTGTCTCAGGATTTGCTTGCAGTCCTACCATATCCCACAAAATGCAGAAGTGCAGTCAATGCAGCTTTTTACCTAAAATGGTAAAAATTGGTCAAAGCCTCATGCGGTTTATTACCTGCCCCTGGAATAACATCAATGGCAATTATAAGAATAATTCTGATAATAGTACAAATTTTGTATGTATGTTTTCAGCCCTACAAAACCATAACTATAGAAGTTTAAATTTATACGTAAAGCTAGATATTTGTAGAAATATCTATATTGATATATAACTATCTATTTATATAGCTAGATATATATCTATGCAGTAACATACATTAGATAGATAGATAGATAGATAGATAGACTGTATATAAGCCTGCAAGTCTTGCACTTGAAGCAGCTTTATGATGTCATTAAGGCTCGATGGTGACACGCGCACCCGGAACAAGGACCACAGGTTGTTAGCGGCCATTTTTCCATCAGTCTCCACTGGAGCTAGAAGTGAGCAGACAGATACTCCTATAGACGCTGCTGGAGCCAGATCATTTGTCTCTGTGATGGACAACGTTTGAAATTCGCCCTTAAGCGGGAGACGGCAGCCTACAACAGTCAAATTGATCGCTGCTTATCACTTCTTTTGTGGTAGGTACAGTTATTCCAGATAGGGGAATGGGTAGGTTAAGTTATTCCAGGGAGGGGAATGCTTATGGGCAAGGCATTATGCTTGATCGGAGGCGGATGAAGTGGCAAAAAAGGCTCGGCCTACACCATGACCATGCCAATCGTCAACCCAAAGTGAATATGAGCCACACAGGTTGGTTGAAATAGCGCAACATGAATGATGGAACCTGGATCCAAGCGTCCCAGGATGCATTTCAGCGAAAACGTTCAACAATGTTCAGCGTGACCAATGTTTCTATCTTGGAAAATGAAATTGCATGATGTATGGAGTGTTTTTGACATATCTTGTCTCAGGATTTGCTTGCAGTCCTACCATATCCCACAAAATGCAGAAGTGCAGTCAATGCAGCTTTTTACCTAAAATGGTAAAAATTGGTCAAAGCCTCATGCGGTTTATTACCTGCCCCTGGAATAACATCAATGGCAATTATAAGAATAATGCTGATAATAATACAAATTTTGTATGTATGTTTTCAGCCCTACAAAACCATAACTATAGAAGTTTAAATTTATACGTAAAGCTAGATATTTGTAGAAATATCTATATTGATATATAACTATCTATTTATATAGCTAGATATATATCTATGCAGTAACATACATTAGATAGATAGATAGATAGATAGATAGATAGATAGATAGATAGATAGATAGATAGACTGTATATAAGCCTGCAAGTCTTGCACTTGAAGCAGCTTTATGATGTCATTAAGGCTCGATGGTGACACGCGCACCCGGAACAAGGACCACAGGTTGTTAGCGGCCATTTTTCCATCAGTCTCCACTGGAGCTAGAAGTGAGCAGACAGATACTCCTATAGACGCTGCTGGAGCCAGATCATTTGTCTCTGTGATGGACAACGTTTGAAATTCGCCCTTAAGCGGGAGACGGCAGCCTACAACAGTCAAATTGATCGCTGCTTATCACTTCTTTTGTGGTAGGTACAGTTATTCCAGATAGGGGAATGGGTAGGTTAAGTTATTCCAGGGAGGGGAATGCTTATGGGCAAGGCATTATGCTTGATCGGAGGCGGATGAAGTGGCAAAAAAGGCTCGGCCTACACCATGACCATGCCAATCGTCAACCCAAAGTGAATATGAGCCACACAGGTTGGTTGAAATAGCGCAACATGAATGATGGAACCTGGATCCAAGCGTCCCAGGATGCATTTCAGCGAAAACGTTCAACAATGTTCAGCGTGACCAATGTTTCTATCTTGGAAAATGAAATCGCATGATGTATGGAGTGTTTTTGACATATCTTGTCTCAGGATTTGCTTGCAGTCCTACCATATCCCACAAAATGCAGAAGTGCAGTCAATGCAGCTTTTTACCTAAAATGGTAAAAATTGGTCAAAGCCTCATGCGGTTTATTACCTGCCCCTGGAATAACATCAATGGCAATTATAAGAATAATTCTGATAATAGTACAAATTTTGTATGTATGTTTTCAGCCCTACAAAACCATAACTATAGAAGTTTAAATTTATACGTAAAGCTAGATATTTGTAGAAATATCTATATTGATATATAACTATCTATTTATATAGCTAGATATATATCTATGCAGTAACATACATTAGATAGATAGATAGATAGACTGTATATAAGCCTGCAAGTCTTGCACTTGAAGCAGCTTTATGATGTCATTAAGGCTCGATGGTGACACGCGCACCCGGAACAAGGACCACAGGTTGTTAGCGGCCATTTTTCCATCAGTCTCCACTGGAGCTAGAAGTGAGCAGACAGATACTCCTATAGACGCTGCTGGAGCCAGATCATTTGTCTCTGTGATGGACAACGTTTGAAATTCGCCCTTAAGCGGGAGACGGCAGCCTACAACAGTCAAATTGATCGCTGCTTATCACTTCTTTTGTGGTAGGTACAGTTATTCCAGATAGGGGAATGGGTAGGTTAAGTTATTCCAGGGAGGGGAATGCTTATGGGCAAGGCATTATGCTTGATCGGAGGCGGATGAAGTGGCAAAAAAGGCTCGGCCTACACCATGACCATGCCAATCGTCAACCCAAAGTGAATATGAGCCACACAGGTTGGTTGAAATAGCGCAACATGAATGATGGAACCTGGATCCAAGCGTCCCAGGATGCATTTCAGCGAAAACGTTCAACAATGTTCAGCGTGACCAATGTTTCTATCTTGGAAAATGAAATTGCATGATGTATGGAGTGTTTTTGACATATCTTGTCTCAGGATTTGCTTGCAGTCCTACCATATCCCACAAAATGCAGAAGTGCAGTCAATGCAGCTTTTTACCTAAAATGGTAAAAATTGGTCAAAGCCTCATGCGGTTTATTACCTGCCCCTGGAATAACATCAATGGCAATTATAAGAATAATGCTGATAATAATACAAATTTTGTATGTATGTTTTCAGCCCTACAAAACCATAACTATAGAAGTTTAAATTTATATGTAAAGCTAGATATTTGTAGAAATATCTATATTGATATATAACTATCTATTTATATAGCTAGATATATATCTATGCAGTAACATACATTAGATAGATAGATAGATAGACTGTATATAAGCCTGCAAGTCTTGCACTTGAAGCAGCTTTATGATGTCATTAAGGCTCGATGGTGACATGCGCACCCGGAACAAGGACCACAGGTTGTTAGCGGCCATTTTTCCATCAGTCTCCACTGGAGCTAGAAGTGAGCAGACAGATACTCCTATAGACGCTGCTGGAGCCAGATCATTTGTCTCTGTGATGGACAACGTTTGAAATTCGCCCTTAAGCGGGAGACGGCAGCCTACAACAGTCAAATTGATCGCTGCTTATCACTTCTTTTGTGGTAGGTACAGTTATTCCAGATAGGGGAATGGGTAGGTTAAGTTATTCCAGGGAGGGGAATGCTTATGGGCAAGGCATTATGCTTGATCGGAGGCGGATGAAGTGGCAAAAAAGGCTCGGCCTACACCATGACCATGCCAATCGTCAACCCAAAGTGAATATGAGCCACACAGGTTGGTTGAAATAGCGCAACATGAATGATGGAACCTGGATCCAAGCGTCCCAGGATGCATTGCAGCGAAAACGTTCAACAATGTTCAGCGTGACCAATGTTTCTATCTTGGAAAATGAAATTGCATGATGTATGGAGTGTTTTTGACATATCTTGTCTCAGGATTTGCTTGCAGTCCTACCATATTCCACAAAATGCAGAAGTGCAGTCAATGCAGCTTTTTACCTAAAATGGTAAAAATTGGTCAAAGCCTCATGCGGTTTATTACCTGCCCCTGGAATAACATCAATGGCAATTATAAGAATAATTCTGATAATAGTACAAATTTTGTATGTATGTTTTCAGCCCTACAAAACCATAACTATAGAAGTTTAAATTTATACGTAAAGCTAGATATTTGTAGAAATATCTATATTGATATATAACTATCTATTTATATAGCTAGATATATATCTATGCAGTAACATACATTAGATAGATAGATAGATAGATAGACTGTATATAAGCCTGCAAGTCTTGCACTTGAAGCAGCTTTATGATGTCATTAAGGCTCGATGGTGACACGCGCACCCGGAACAAGGACCACAGGTTGTTAGCGGCCATTTTTCCATCAGTCTCCACTGGAGCTAGAAGTGAGCAGACAGATACTCCTATAGACGCTGCTGGAGCCAGATCATTTGTCTCTGTGATGGACAACGTTTGAAATTCGCCCTTAAGCGGGAGACGGCAGCCTACAACAGTCAAATTGATCGCTGCTTATCACTTCTTTTGTGGTAGGTACAGTTATTCCAGATAGGGGAATGGGTAGGTTAAGTTATTCCAGGGAGGGGAATGCTTATGGGCAAGGCATTATGCTTGATCGGAGGCGGATGAAGTGGCAAAAAAGGCTCGGCCTACACCATGACCATGCCAATCGTCAACCCAAAGTGAATATGAGCCACACAGGTTGGTTGAAATAGCGCAACATGAATGATGGAACCTGGATCCAAGCGTCCCAGGATGCATTTCAGCGAAAACGTTCAACAATGTTCAGCGTGACCAATGTTTCTATCTTGGAAAATGAAATTGCATGATGTATGGAGTGTTTTTGACATATCTTGTCTCAGGATTTGCTTGCAGTCCTACCATATCCCACAAAATGCAGAAGTGCAGTCAATGCAGCTTTTTACCTAAAATGGTAAAAATTGGTCAAAGCCTCATGCGGTTTATTACCTGCCCCTGGAATAACATCAATGGCAATTATAAGAATAATGCTGATAATAATACAAATTTTGTATGTATGTTTTCAGCCCTACAAAACCATAACTATAGAAGTTTAAATTTATACGTAAAGCTAGATATTTGTAGAAATATCTATATTGATATATAACTATCTATTTATATAGCTAGATATATATCTATGCAGTAACATACATTAGATAGATAGATAGATAGATAGATAGATAGATAGATAGATAGACTGTATATAAGCCTGCAAGTCTTGCACTTGAAGCAGCTTTATGATGTCATTAAGGCTCGATGGTGACACGCGCACCCGGAACAAGGACCACAGGTTGTTAGCGGCCATTTTTCCATCAGTCTCCACTGGAGCTAGAAGTGAGCAGACAGATACTCCTATAGACGCTGCTGGAGCCAGATCATTTGTCTCTGTGATGGACAACGTTTGAAATTCGCCCTTAAGCGGGAGACGGCAGCCTACAACAGTCAAATTGATCGCTGCTTATCACTTCTTTTGTGGTAGGTACAGTTATTCCAGATAGGGGAATGGGTAGGTTAAGTTATTCCAGGGAGGGGAATGCTTATGGGCAAGGCATTATGCTTGATCGGAGGCGGATGAAGTGGCAAAAAAGGCTCGGCCTACACCATGACCATGCCAATCGTCAACCCAAAGTGAATATGAGCCACACAGGTTGGTTGAAATAGCGCAACATGAATGATGGAACCTGGATCCAAGCGTCCCAGGATGCATTTCAGCGAAAACGTTCAACAATGTTCAGCGTGACCAATGTTTCTATCTTGGAAAATGAAATCGCATGATGTATGGAGTGTTTTTGACATATCTTGTCTCAGGATTTGCTTGCAGTCCTACCATATCCCACAAAATGCAGAAGTGCAGTCAATGCAGCTTTTTACCTAAAATGGTAAAAATTGGTCAAAGCCTCATGCGGTTTATTACCTGCCCCTGGAATAACATCAATGGCAATTATAAGAATAATTCTGATAATAGTACAAATTTTGTATGTATGTTTTCAGCCCTACAAAACCATAACTATAGAAGTTTAAATTTATACGTAAAGCTAGATATTTGTAGAAATATCTATATTGATATATAACTATCTATTTATATAGCTAGATATATATCTATGCAGTAACATACATTAGATAGATAGATAGATAGACTGTATATAAGCCTGCAAGTCTTGCACTTGAAGCAGCTTTATGATGTCATTAAGGCTCGATGGTGACACGCGCACCCGGAACAAGGACCACAGGTTGTTAGCGGCCATTTTTCCATCAGTCTCCACTGGAGCTAGAAGTGAGCAGACAGATACTCCTATAGACGCTGCTGGAGCCAGATCATTTGTCTCTGTGATGGACAACGTTTGAAATTCGCCCTTAAGCGGGAGACGGCAGCCTACAACAGTCAAATTGATCGCTGCTTATCACTTCTTTTGTGGTAGGTACAGTTATTCCAGATAGGGGAATGGGTAGGTTAAGTTATTCCAGGGAGGGGAATGCTTATGGGCAAGGCATTATGCTTGATCGGAGGCGGATGAAGTGGCAAAAAAGGCTCGGCCTACACCATGACCATGCCAATCGTCAACCCAAAGTGAATATGAGCCACACAGGTTGGTTGAAATAGCGCAACATGAATGATGGAACCTGGATCCAAGCGTCCCAGGATGCATTTCAGCGAAAACGTTCAACAATGTTCAGCGTGACCAATGTTTCTATCTTGGAAAATGAAATTGCATGATGTATGGAGTGTTTTTGACATATCTTGTCTCAGGATTTGCTTGCAGTCCTACCATATCCCACAAAATGCAGAAGTGCAGTCAATGCAGCTTTTTACCTAAAATGGTAAAAATTGGTCAAAGCCTCATGCGGTTTATTACCTGCCCCTGGAATAACATCAATGGCAATTATAAGAATAATGCTGATAATAATACAAATTTTGTATGTATGTTTTCAGCCCTACAAAACCATAACTATAGAAGTTTAAATTTATATGTAAAGCTAGATATTTGTAGAAATATCTATATTGATATATAACTATCTATTTATATAGCTAGATATATATCTATGCAGTAACATACATTAGATAGATAGATAGATAGATAGACTGTATATAAGCCTGCAAGTCTTGCACTTGAAGCAGCTTTATGATGTCATTAAGGCTCGATGGTGACATGCGCACCCGGAACAAGGACCACAGGTTGTTAGCGGCCATTTTTCCATCAGTCTCCACTGGAGCTAGAAGTGAGCAGACAGATACTCCTATAGACGCTGCTGGAGCCAGATCATTTGTCTCTGTGATGGACAACGTTTGAAATTCGCCCTTAAGCGGGAGACGGCAGCCTACAACAGTCAAATTGATCGCTGCTTATCACTTCTTTTGTGGTAGGTACAGTTATTCCAGATAGGGGAATGGGTAG
Organism: Eleutherodactylus coqui; assembly: GCF_035609145.1. NCBI lineage: Eukaryota > Metazoa > Chordata > Amphibia > Anura > Eleutherodactylidae > Eleutherodactylus > Eleutherodactylus coqui. The sequence continues at coordinate 106,465,144 of NC_089849.1, forward strand.
GTTAAGTTATTCCAGGGAGGGGAATGCTTATGGGCAAGGCATTATGCTTGATCGGAGGCGGATGAAGTGGCAAAAAAGGCTCGGCCTACACCATGACCATGCCAATCGTCAACCCAAAGTGAATATGAGCCACACAGGTTGGTTGAAATAGCGCAACATGAATGATGGAACCTGGATCCAAGCGTCCCAGGATGCATTGCAGCGAAAACGTTCAACAATGTTCAGCGTGACCAATGTTTCTATCTTGGAAAATGAAATTGCATGATGTATGGAGTGTTTTTGACATATCTTGTCTCAGGATTTGCTTGCAGTCCTACCATATCCCACAAAATGCAGAAGTGCAGTCAATGCAGCTTTTTACCTAAAATGGTAAAAATTGGTCAAAGCCTCATGCGGTTTATTACCTGCCCCTGGAATAACATCAATGGCAATTATAAGAATAATTCTGATAATAGTACAAATTTTGTATGTATGTTTTCAGCCCTACAAAACCATAACTATAGAAGTTTAAATTTATACGTAAAGCTAGATATTTGTAGAAATATCTATATTGATATATAACTATCTATTTATATAGCTAGATATATATCTATGCAGTAACATACATTAGATAGATAGATAGATAGATAGACTGTATATAAGCCTGCAAGTCTTGCACTTGAAGCAGCTTTATGATGTCATTAAGGCTCGATGGTGACACGCGCACCCGGAACAAGGACCACAGGTTGTTAGCGGCCATTTTTCCATCAGTCTCCACTGGAGCTAGAAGTGAGCAGACAGATACTCCTATAGACGCTGCTGGAGCCAGATCATTTGTCTCTGTGATGGACAACGTTTGAAATTCGCCCTTAAGCGGGAGACGGCAGCCTACAACAGTCAAATTGATCGCTGCTTATCACTTCTTTTGTGGTAGGTACAGTTATTCCAGATAGGGGAATGGGTAGGTTAAGTTATTCCAGGGAGGGGAATGCTTATGGGCAAGGCATTATGCTTGATCGGAGGCGGATGAAGTGGCAAAAAAGGCTCGGCCTACACCATGACCATGCCAATCGTCAACCCAAAGTGAATATGAGCCACACAGGTTGGTTGAAATAGCGCAACATGAATGATGGAACCTGGATCCAAGCGTCCCAGGATGCATTTCAGCGAAAACGTTCAACAATGTTCAGCGTGACCAATGTTTCTATCTTGGAAAATGAAATTGCATGATGTATGGAGTGTTTTTGACATATCTTGTCTCAGGATTTGCTTGCAGTCCTACCATATCCCACAAAATGCAGAAGTGCAGTCAATGCAGCTTTTTACCTAAAATGGTAAAAATTGGTCAAAGCCTCATGCGGTTTATTACCTGCCCCTGGAATAACATCAATGGCAATTATAAGAATAATGCTGATAATAATACAAATTTTGTATGTATGTTTTCAGCCCTACAAAACCATAACTATAGAAGTTTAAATTTATACGTAAAGCTAGATATTTGTAGAAATATCTATATTGATATATAACTATCTATTTATATAGCTAGATATATATCTATGCAGTAACATACATTAGATAGATAGATAGATAGATAGATAGATAGATAGATAGATAGATAGATAGATAGACTGTATATAAGCCTGCAAGTCTTGCACTTGAAGCAGCTTTATGATGTCATTAAGGCTCGATGGTGACACGCGCACCCGGAACAAGGACCACAGGTTGTTAGCGGCCATTTTTCCATCAGTCTCCACTGGAGCTAGAAGTGAGCAGACAGATACTCCTATAGACGCTGCTGGAGCCAGATCATTTGTCTCTGTGATGGACAACGTTTGAAATTCGCCCTTAAGCGGGAGACGGCAGCCTACAACAGTCAAATTGATCGCTGCTTATCACTTCTTTTGTGGTAGGTACAGTTATTCCAGATAGGGGAATGGGTAGGTTAAGTTATTCCAGGGAGGGGAATGCTTATGGGCAAGGCATTATGCTTGATCGGAGGCGGATGAAGTGGCAAAAAAGGCTCGGCCTACACCATGACCATGCCAATCGTCAACCCAAAGTGAATATGAGCCACACAGGTTGGTTGAAATAGCGCAACATGAATGATGGAACCTGGATCCAAGCGTCCCAGGATGCATTTCAGCGAAAACGTTCAACAATGTTCAGCGTGACCAATGTTTCTATCTTGGAAAATGAAATCGCATGATGTATGGAGTGTTTTTGACATATCTTGTCTCAGGATTTGCTTGCAGTCCTACCATATCCCACAAAATGCAGAAGTGCAGTCAATGCAGCTTTTTACCTAAAATGGTAAAAATTGGTCAAAGCCTCATGCGGTTTATTACCTGCCCCTGGAATAACATCAATGGCAATTATAAGAATAATTCTGATAATAGTACAAATTTTGTATGTATGTTTTCAGCCCTACAAAACCATAACTATAGAAGTTTAAATTTATACGTAAAGCTAGATATTTGTAGAAATATCTATATTGATATATAACTATCTATTTATATAGCTAGATATATATCTATGCAGTAACATACATTAGATAGATAGATAGATAGACTGTATATAAGCCTGCAAGTCTTGCACTTGAAGCAGCTTTATGATGTCATTAAGGCTCGATGGTGACACGCGCACCCGGAACAAGGACCACAGGTTGTTAGCGGCCATTTTTCCATCAGTCTCCACTGGAGCTAGAAGTGAGCAGACAGATACTCCTATAGACGCTGCTGGAGCCAGATCATTTGTCTCTGTGATGGACAACGTTTGAAATTCGCCCTTAAGCGGGAGACGGCAGCCTACAACAGTCAAATTGATCGCTGCTTATCACTTCTTTTGTGGTAGGTACAGTTATTCCAGATAGGGGAATGGGTAGGTTAAGTTATTCCAGGGAGGGGAATGCTTATGGGCAAGGCATTATGCTTGATCGGAGGCGGATGAAGTGGCAAAAAAGGCTCGGCCTACACCATGACCATGCCAATCGTCAACCCAAAGTGAATATGAGCCACACAGGTTGGTTGAAATAGCGCAACATGAATGATGGAACCTGGATCCAAGCGTCCCAGGATGCATTTCAGCGAAAACGTTCAACAATGTTCAGCGTGACCAATGTTTCTATCTTGGAAAATGAAATTGCATGATGTATGGAGTGTTTTTGACATATCTTGTCTCAGGATTTGCTTGCAGTCCTACCATATCCCACAAAATGCAGAAGTGCAGTCAATGCAGCTTTTTACCTAAAATGGTAAAAATTGGTCAAAGCCTCATGCGGTTTATTACCTGCCCCTGGAATAACATCAATGGCAATTATAAGAATAATGCTGATAATAATACAAATTTTGTATGTATGTTTTCAGCCCTACAAAACCATAACTATAGAAGTTTAAATTTATACGTAAAGCTAGATATTTGTAGAAATATCTATATTGATATATAACTATCTATTTATATAGCTAGATATATATCTATGCAGTAACATACATTAGATAGATAGATAGATAGATAGATAGATAGACTGTATATAAGCCTGCAAGTCTTGCACTTGAAGCAGCTTTATGATGTCATTAAGGCTCGATGGTGACACGCGCACCCGGAACAAGGACCACAGGTTGTTAGCGGCCATTTTTCCATCAGTCTCCACTGGAGCTAGAAGTGAGCAGACAGATACTCCTATAGACGCTGCTGGAGCCAGATCATTTGTCTCTGTGATGGACAACGTTTGAAATTCGCCCTTAAGCGGGAGACGGCAGCCTACAACAGTCAAATTGATCGCTGCTTATCACTTCTTTTGTGGTAGGTACAGTTATTCCAGATAGGGGAATGGGTAGGTTAAGTTATTCCAGGGAGGGGAATGCTTATGGGCAAGGCATTATGCTTGATCGGAGGCGGATGAAGTGGCAAAAAAGGCTCGGCCTACACCATGACCATGCCAATCGTCAACCCAAAGTGAATATGAGCCACACAGGTTGGTTGAAATAGCGCAACATGAATGATGGAACCTGGATCCAAGCGTCCCAGGATGCATTTCAGCGAAAACGTTCAACAATGTTCAGCGTGACCAATGTTTCTATCTTGGAAAATGAAATCGCATGATGTATGGAGTGTTTTTGACATATCTTGTCTCAGGATTTGCTTGCAGTCCTACCATATCCCACAAAATGCAGAAGTGCAGTCAATGCAGCTTTTTACCTAAAATGGTAAAAATTGGTCAAAGCCTCATGCGGTTTATTACCTGCCCCTGGAATAACATCAATGGCAATTATAAGAATAATTCTGATAATAGTACAAATTTTGTATGTATGTTTTCAGCCCTACAAAACCATAACTATAGAAGTTTAAATTTATACGTAAAGCTAGATATTTGTAGAAATATCTATATTGATATATAACTATCTATTTATATAGCTAGATATATATCTATGCAGTAACATACATTAGATAGATAGATAGATAGACTGTATATAAGCCTGCAAGTCTTGCACTTGAAGCAGCTTTATGATGTCATTAAGGCTCGATGGTGACACGCGCACCCGGAACAAGGACCACAGGTTGTTAGCGGCCATTTTTCCATCAGTCTCCACTGGAGCTAGAAGTGAGCAGACAGATACTCCTATAGACGCTGCTGGAGCCAGATCATTTGTCTCTGTGATGGACAACGTTTGAAATTCGCCCTTAAGCGGGAGACGGCAGCCTACAACAGTCAAATTGATCGCTGCTTATCACTTCTTTTGTGGTAGGTACAGTTATTCCAGATAGGGGAATGGGTAGGTTAAGTTATTCCAGGGAGGGGAATGCTTATGGGCAAGGCATTATGCTTGATCGGAGGCGGATGAAGTGGCAAAAAAGGCTCGGCCTACACCATGACCATGCCAATCGTCAACCCAAAGTGAATATGAGCCACACAGGTTGGTTGAAATAGCGCAACATGAATGATGGAACCTGGATCCAAGCGTCCCAGGATGCATTTCAGCGAAAACGTTCAACAATGTTCAGCGTGACCAATGTTTCTATCTTGGAAAATGAAATCGCATGATGTATGGAGTGTTTTTGACATATCTTGTCTCAGGATTTGCTTGCAGTCCTACCATATCCCACAAAATGCAGAAGTGCAGTCAATGCAGCTTTTTACCTAAAATGGTAAAAATTGGTCAAAGCCTCATGCGGTTTATTACCTGCCCCTGGAATAACATCAATGGCAATTATAAGAATAATTCTGATAATAGTACAAATTTTGTATGTATGTTTTCAGCCCTACAAAACCATAACTATAGAAGTTTAAATTTATACGTAAAGCTAGATATTTGTAGAAATATCTATATTGATATATAACTATCTATTTATATAGCTAGATATATATCTATGCAGTAACATACATTAGATAGATAGATAGATAGACTGTATATAAGCCTGCAAGTCTTGCACTTGAAGCAGCTTTATGATGTCATTAAGGCTCGATGGTGACACGCGCACCCGGAACAAGGACCACAGGTTGTTAGCGGCCATTTTTCCATCAGTCTCCACTGGAGCTAGAAGTGAGCAGACAGATACTCCTATAGACGCTGCTGGAGCCAGATCATTTGTCTCTGTGATGGACAACGTTTGAAATTCGCCCTTAAGCGGGAGACGGCAGCCTACAACAGTCAAATTGATCGCTGCTTATCACTTCTTTTGTGGTAGGTACAGTTATTCCAGATAGGGGAATGGGTAGGTTAAGTTATTCCAGGGAGGGGAATGCTTATGGGCAAGGCATTATGCTTGATCGGAGGCGGATGAAGTGGCAAAAAAGGCTCGGCCTACACCATGACCATGCCAATCGTCAACCCAAAGTGAATATGAGCCACACAGGTTGGTTGAAATAGCGCAACATGAATGATGGAACCTGGATCCAAGCGTCCCAGGATGCATTTCAGCGAAAACGTTCAACAATGTTCAGCGTGACCAATGTTTCTATCTTGGAAAATGAAATCGCATGATGTATGGAGTATTTTTGACATATCTTGTCTCAGGATTTGCTTGCAGTCCTACCATATCCCACAAAATGCAGAAGTGCAGTCAATGCAGCTTTTTACCTAAAATGGTAAAAATTGGTCAAAGCCTCATGCGGTTTATTACCTGCCCCTGGAATAACATCAATGGCAATTATAAGAATAATTCTGATAATAGTACAAATTTTGTATGTATGTTTTCAGCCCTACAAAACCATAACTATAGAAGTTTAAATTTATACGTAAAGCTAGATATTTGTAGAAATATCTATATTGATATATAACTATCTATTTATATAGCTAGATATATATCTATGCAGTAACATACATTAGATAGATAGATAGATAGACTGTATATAAGCCTGCAAGTCTTGCACTTGAAGCAGCTTTATGATGTCATTAAGGCTCGATGGTGACACGCGCACCCGGAACAAGGACCACAGGTTGTTAGCGGCCATTTTTCCATCAGTCTCCACTGGAGCTAGAAGTGAGCAGACAGATACTCCTATAGACGCTGCTGGAGCCAGATCATTTGTCTCTGTGATGGACAACGTTTGAAATTCGCCCTTAAGCGGGAGACGGCAGCCTACAACAGTCAAATTGATCGCTGCTTATCACTTCTTTTGTGGTAGGTACAGTTATTCCAGATAGGGGAATGGGTAGGTTAAGTTATTCCAGGGAGGGGAATGCTTATGGGCAAGGCATTATGCTTGATCGGAGGCGGATGAAGTGTCAAAAAAGGCTCGGCCTACACCATGACCATGCCAATCGTCAACCCAAAGTGAATATGAGCCACACAGGTTGGTTGAAATAGCGCAACATGAATGATGGAACCTGGATCCAAGCGTCCCAGGATGCATTGCAGCGAAAACGTTCAACAATGTTCAGCGTGACCAATGTTTCTATCTTGGAAAATGAAATTGCATGCTGTATGGAGTGTTTTTGACATATCTTGTCTCAGGATTTGCTTGCAGTCCTACCATATCCCACAAAATGCAGAAGTGCAGTCAATGCAGCTTTTTACCTAAAATGGTAAAAATTGGTCAAAGCCTCATGCGGTTTATTACCTGCCCCTGGAATAACATCAATGGCAATTATAAGAATAATGCTGATACTAATACAAATTTTGTATGTATGTTTTCAGCCCTACAAAACCATAACTATAGAAGTTTAAATTTATACGTAAAGCTAGATATTTGTAGAAATATCTATATTGATATATAACTATCTATTTATATAGCTAGATATATATCTATGCAGTAACATACATTAGATAGATAGATAGATAGATAGATAGATAGATAGATAGATAGATAGATAGACTGTATATAAGCCTGCAAGTCTTGCACTTGAAGCAGCTTTATGATGTCATTAAGGCTCAATGGTGACACGCGCACCCGGAACAAGGACCACAGGTTGTTAGCGGCCATTTTTCCATCAGTCTCCACTGGAGCTAGAAGTGAGCAGACAGATACTCCTATAGACGCTGCTGGAGCCAGATCATTTGTCTCTGTGATGGACAACGTTTGAAATTCGCCCTTAAGCGGGAGACGGCAGCCTACAACAGTCAAATTGATCGCTGCTTATCACTTCTTTTGTGGTAGGTACAGTTATTCCAGATAGGGGAATGGGTAGGTTAAGTTATTCCAGGGAGGGGAATGCTTATGGGCAAGGCATTATGCTTGATCGGAGGCGGATGAAGTGGCAAAAAAGGCTCGGCCTACACCATGACCATGCCAATCGTCAACCCAAAGTGAATATGAGCCACACAGGTTGGTTGAAATAGCGGAACATGAATGATGGAACCTGGATCCAAGCGTCCCAGGATGCATTGCAGCGAAAACGTTCAACAATGTTCAGCGTGACCAATGTTTCTATCTTGGAAAATGAAATTGCATGATGTATGGAGTGTTTTTGACATATCTTGTCTCAGGATTTGCTTGCAGTCCTACCATATCCCACAAAATGCAGAAGTGCAGTCAATGCAGCTTTTTACCTAAAATGGTAAAAATTGGTCAAAGCCTCATGCGGTTTATTACCTGCCCCTGGAATAACATCAATGGCAATTATAAGAATAATGCTGATACTAATACAAATTTTGTATGTATGTTTTCAGCCCTACAAAACCATAACTATAGAAGTTTAAATTTATACGTAAAGCTAGATATTTGTAGAAATATCTATATTGATATATAACTATCTATTTATATAGCTAGATATATATCTATGCAGTAACATACATTAGATAGATAGATAGATAGATAGATAGATAGATAGATAGATAGACTGTATATAAGCCTGCAAGTCTTGCACTTGAAGCAGCTTTATGATGTCATTAAGGCTCGATGGTGACACGCGCACCCGGAACAAGGACCACAGGTTGTTAGCGGCCATTTTTCCATCAGTCTCCACTGGAGCTAGAAGTGAGCAGACAGATACTCCTATAGACGCTGCTGGAGCCAGATCATTTGTCTCTGTGATGGACAACGTTTGAAATTCGCCCTTAAGCGGGAGACGGCAGCCTACAACAGTCAAATTGATCGCTGCTTATCACTTCTTTTGTGGTAGGTACAGTTATTCCAGATAGGGGAATGGGTAGGTTAAGTTATTCCAGGGAGGGGAATGCTTATGGGCAAGGCATTATGCTTGATCGGAGGCGGATGAAGTGGCAAAAAAGGCTCGGCCTACACCATGACCATGCCAATCGTCAACCCAAAGTGAATATGAGCCACACAGGTTGGTTGAAATAGCGCAACATGAATGATGGAACCTGGATCCAAGCGTCCCAGGATGCATTTCAGCGAAAACGTTCAACAATGTTCAGCGTGACCAATGTTTCTATCTTGGAAAATGAAATCGCATGATGTATGGAGTGTTTTTGACATATCTTGTCTCAGGATTTGCTTGCAGTCCTACCATATCCCACAAAATGCAGAAGTGCAGTCAATGCAGCTTTTTACCTAAAATGGTAAAAATTGGTCAAAGCCTCATGCGGTTTATTACCTGCCCCTGGAATAACATCAATGGCAATTATAAGAATAATTCTGATAATAGTACAAATTTTGTATGTATGTTTTCAGCCCTACAAAACCATAACTATAGAAGTTTAAATTTATACGTAAAGCTAGATATTTGTAGAAATATCTATATTGATATATAACTATCTATTTATATAGCTAGATATATATCTATGCAGTAACATACATTAGATAGATAGATAGATAGACTGTATATAAGCCTGCAAGTCTTGCACTTGAAGCAGCTTTATGATGTCATTAAGGCTCGATGGTGACACGCGCACCCGGAACAAGGACCACAGGTTGTTAGCGGCCATTTTTCCATCAGTCTCCACTGGAGCTAGAAGTGAGCAGACAGATACTCCTATAGACGCTGCTGGAGCCAGATCATTTGTCTCTGTGATGGACAACGTTTGAAATTCGCCCTTAAGCGGGAGACGGCAGCCTACAACAGTCAAATTGATCGCTGCTTATCACTTCTTTTGTGGTAGGTACAGTTATTCCAGATAGGGGAATGGGTAGGTTAAGTTATTCCAGGGAGGGGAATGCTTATGGGCAAGGCATTATGCTTGATCGGAGGCGGATGAAGTGGCAAAAAAGGCTCGGCCTACACCATGACCATGCCAATCGTCAACCCAAAGTGAATATGAGCCACACAGGTTGGTTGAAATAGCGCAACATGAATGATGGAACCTGGATCCAAGCGTCCCAGGATGCATTTCAGCGAAAACGTTCAACAATGTTCAGCGTGACCAATGTTTCTATCTTGGAAAATGAAATCGCATGATGTATGGAGTGTTTTTGACATATCTTGTCTCAGGATTTGCTTGCAGTCCTACCATATCCCACAAAATGCAGAAGTGCAGTCAATGCAGCTTTTTACCTAAAATGGTAAAAATTGGTCAAAGCCTCATGCGGTTTATTACCTGCCCCTGGAATAACATCAATGGCAATTATAAGAATAATTCTGATAATAGTACAAATTTTGTATGTATGTTTTCAGCCCTACAAAACCATAACTATAGAAGTTTAAATTTATACGTAAAGCTAGATATTTGTAGAAATATCTATATTGATATATAACTATCTATTTATATAGCTAGATATATATCTATGCAGTAACATACATTAGATAGATAGATAGATAGACTGTATATAAGCCTGCAAGTCTTGCACTTGAAGCAGCTTTATGATGTCATTAAGGCTCGATGGTGACACGCGCACCCGGAACAAGGACCACAGGTTGTTAGCGGCCATTTTTCCATCAGTCTCCACTGGAGCTAGAAGTGAGCAGACAGATACTCCTATAGACGCTGCTGGAGCCAGATCATTTGTCTCTGTGATGGACAACGTTTGAAATTCGCCCTTAAGCGGGAGACGGCAGCCTACAACAGTCAAATTGATCGCTGCTTATCACTTCTTTTGTGGTAGGTACAGTTATTCCAGATAGGGGAATGGGTAGGTTAAGTTATTCCAGGGAGGGGAATGCTTATGGGCAAGGCATTATGCTTGATCGGAGGCGGATGAAGTGTCAAAAAAGGCTCGGCCTACACCATGACCATGCCAATCGTCAACCCAAAGTGAATATGAGCCACACAGGTTGGTTGAAATAGCGCAACATGAATGATGGAACCTGGATCCAAGCGTCCCAGGATGCATTGCAGCGAAAACGTTCAACAATGTTCAGCGTGACCAATGTTTCTATCTTGGAAAATGAAATTGCATGCTGTATGGAGTGTTTTTGACATATCTTGTCTCAGGATTTGCTTGCAGTCCTACCATATCCCACAAAATGCAGAAGTGCAGTCAATGCAGCTTTTTACCTAAAATGGTAAAAATTGGTCAAAGCCTCATGCGGTTTATTACCTGCCCCTGGAATAACATCAATGGCAATTATAAGAATAATGCTGATACTAATACAAATTTTGTATGTATGTTTTCAGCCCTACAAAACCATAACTATAGAAGTTTAAATTTATACGTAAAGCTAGATATTTGTAGAAATATCTATATTGATATATAACTATCTATTTATATAGCTAGATATATATCTATGCAGTAACATACATTAGATAGATAGATAGATAGATAGATAGATAGACTGTATATAAGCCTGCAAGTCTTGCACTTGAAGCAGCTTTATGATGTCATTAAGGCTCGATGGTGACACGCGCACCCGGAACAAGGACCACAGGTTGTTAGCGGCCATTTTTCCATCAGTCTCCACTGGAGCTAGAAGTGAGCAGACAGATACTCCTATAGACGCTGCTGGAGCCAGATCATTTGTCTCTGTGATGGACAACGTTTGAAATTCGCCCTTAAGCGGGAGACGGCAGCCTACAACAGTCAAATTGATCGCTGCTTATCACTTCTTTTGTGGTAGGTACAGTTATTCCAGATAGGGGAATGGGTAGGTTAAGTTATTCCAGGGAGGGGAATGCTTATGGGCAAGGCATTATGCTTGATCGGAGGCGGATGAAGTGGCAAAAAAGGCTCGGCCTACACCATGACCATGCCAATCGTCAACCCAAAGTGAATATGAGCCACACAGGTTGGTTGAAATAGCGCAACATGAATGATGGAACCTGGATCCAAGCGTCCCAGGATGCATTGCAGCGAAAACGTTCAACAATGTTCAGCGTGACCAATGTTTCTATCTTGGAAAATGAAATTGCATGATGTATGGAGTGTTTTTGACATATCTTGTCTCAGGATTTGCTTGCAGTCCTACCATATCCCACAAAATGCAGAAGTGCAGTCAATGCAGCTTTTTACCTAAAATGGTAAAAATTGGTCAAAGCCTCATGCGGTTTATTACCTGCCCCTGGAATAACATCAATGGCAATTATAAGAATAATGCTGATAATAATACAAATTTTGTATGTATGTTTTCAGCCCTACAAAACCATAACTATAGAAGTTTAAATTTATACGTAAAGCTAGATATTTGTAGAAATATCTATATTGATATATAACTATCTATTTATATAGCTAGATATATATCTATGCAGTAACATACATTAGATAGATAGATAGATAGACTGTATATAAGCCTGCAAGTCTTGCACTTGAAGCAGCTTTATGATGTCATTAAGGCTCGATGGTGACACGCGCACCCGGAACAAGGACCACAGGTTGTTAGCGGCCATTTTTCCATCAGTCTCCACTGGAGCTAGAAGTGAGCAGACAGATACTCCTATAGACGCTGCTGGAGCCAGATCATTTGTCTCTGTGATGGACAACGTTTGAAATTCGCCCTTAAGCGGGAGACGGCAGCCTACAACAGTCAAATTGATCGCTGCTTATCACTTCTTTTGTGGTAGGTACAGTTATTCCAGATAGGGGAATGGGTAGGTTAAGTTATTCCAGGGAGGGGAATGCTTATGGGCAAGGCATTATGCTTGATCGGAGGCGGATGAAGTGGCAAAAAAGGCTCGGCCTACACCATGACCATGCCAATCGTCAACCCAAAGTGAATATGAGCCACACAGGTTGGTTGAAATAGCGCAACATGAATGATGGAACCTGGATCCAAGCGTCCCAGGATGCATTTCAGCGAAAACGTTCAACAATGTTCAGCGTGACCAATGTTTCTATCTTGGAAAATGAAATCGCATGATGTATGGAGTGTTTTTGACATATCTTGTCTCAGGATTTGCTTGCAGTCCTACCATATCCCACAAAATGCAGAAGTGCAGTCAATGCAGCTTTTTACCTAAAATGGTAAAAATTGGTCAAAGCCTCATGCGGTTTATTACCTGCCCCTGGAATAACATCAATGGCAATTATAAGAATAATTCTGATAATAGTACAAATTTTGTATGTATGTTTTCAGCCCTACAAAACCATAACTATAGAAGTTTAAATTTATACGTAAAGCTAGATATTTGTAGAAATATCTATATTGATATATAACTATCTATTTATATAGCTAGATATATATCTATGCAGTAACATACATTAGATAGATAGATAGATAGACTGTATATAAGCCTGCAAGTCTTGCACTTGAAGCAGCTTTATGATGTCATTAAGGCTCGATGGTGACACGCGCACCCGGAACAAGGACCACAGGTTGTTAGCGGCCATTTTTCCATCAGTCTCCACTGGAGCTAGAAGTGAGCAGACAGATACTCCTATAGACGCTGCTGGAGCCAGATCATTTGTCTCTGTGATGGACAACGTTTGAAATTCGCCCTTAAGCGGGAGACGGCAGCCTACAACAGTCAAATTGATCGCTGCTTATCACTTCTTTTGTGGTAGGTACAGTTATTCCAGATAGGGGAATGGGTAGGTTAAGTTATTCCAGGGAGGGGAATGCTTATGGGCAAGGCATTATGCTTGATCGGAGGCGGATGAAGTGGCAAAAAAGGCTCGGCCTACACCATGACCATGCCAATCGTCAACCCAAAGTGAATATGAGCCACACAGGTTGGTTGAAATAGCGCAACATGAATGATGGAACCTGGATCCAAGCGTCCCAGGATGCATTTCAGCGAAAACGTTCAACAATGTTCAGCGTGACCAATGTTTCTATCTTGGAAAATGAAATCGCATGATGTATGGAGTGTTTTTGACATATCTTGTCTCAGGATTTGCTTGCAGTCCTACCATATCCCACAAAATGCAGAAGTGCAGTCAATGCAGCTTTTTACCTAAAATGGTAAAAATTGGTCAAAGCCTCATGCGGTTTATTACCTGCCCCTGGAATAACATCAATGGCAATTATAAGAATAATTCTGATAATAGTACAAATTTTGTATGTATGTTTTCAGCCCTACAAAACCATAACTATAGAAGTTTAAATTTATACGTAAAGCTAGATATTTGTAGAAATATCTATATTGATATATAACTATCTATTTATATAGCTAGATATATATCTATGCAGTAACATACATTAGATAGATAGATAGATAGACTGTATATAAGCCTGCAAGTCTTGCACTTGAAGCAGCTTTATGATGTCATTAAGGCTCGATGGTGACACGCGCACCCGGAACAAGGACCACAGGTTGTTAGCGGCCATTTTTCCATCAGTCTCCACTGGAGCTAGAAGTGAGCAGACAGATACTCCTATAGACGCTGCTGGAGCCAGATCATTTGTCTCTGTGATGGACAACGTTTGAAATTCGCCCTTAAGCGGGAGACGGCAGCCTACAACAGTCAAATTGATCGCTGCTTATCACTTCTTTTGTGGTAGGTACAGTTATTCCAGATAGGGGAATGGGTAGGTTAAGTTATTCCAGGGAGGGGAATGCTTATGGGCAAGGCATTATGCTTGATCGGAGGCGGATGAAGTGGCAAAAAAGGCTCGGCCTACACCATGACCATGCCAATCGTCAACCCAAAGTGAATATGAGCCACACAGGTTGGTTGAAATAGCGCAACATGAATGATGGAACCTGGATCCAAGCGTCCCAGGATGCATTTCAGCGAAAACGTTCAACAATGTTCAGCGTGACCAATGTTTCTATCTTGGAAAATGAAATCGCATGATGTATGGAGTGTTTTTGACATATCTTGTCTCAGGATTTGCTTGCAGTCCTACCATATCCCACAAAATGCAGAAGTGCAGTCAATGCAGCTTTTTACCTAAAATGGTAAAAATTGGTCAAAGCCTCATGCGGTTTATTACCTGCCCCTGGAATAACATCAATGGCAATTATAAGAATAATTCTGATAATAGTACAAATTTTGTATGTATGTTTTCAGCCCTACAAAACCATAACTATAGAAGTTTAAATTTATACGTAAAGCTAGATATTTGTAGAAATATCTATATTGATATATAACTATCTATTTATATAGCTAGATATATATCTATGCAGTAACATACATTAGATAGATAGATAGATAGACTGTATATAAGCCTGCAAGTCTTGCACTTGAAGCAGCTTTATGATGTCATTAAGGCTCGATGGTGACACGCGCACCCGGAACAAGGACCACAGGTTGTTAGCGGCCATTTTTCCATCAGTCTCCACTGGAGCTAGAAGTGAGCAGACAGATACTCCTATAGACGCTGCTGGAGCCAGATCATTTGTCTCTGTGATGGACAACGTTTGAAATTCGCCCTTAAGCGGGAGACGGCAGCCTACAACAGTCAAATTGATCGCTGCTTATCACTTCTTTTGTGGTAGGTACAGTTATTCCAGATAGGGGAATGGGTAGGTTAAGTTATTCCAGGGAGGGGAATGCTTATGGGCAAGGCATTATGCTTGATCGGAGGCGGATGAAGTGTCAAAAAAGGCTCGGCCTACACCATGACCATGCCAATCGTCAACCCAAAGTGAATATGAGCCACACAGGTTGGTTGAAATAGCGCAACATGAATGATGGAACCTGGATCCAAGCGTCCCAGGATGCATTGCAGCGAAAACGTTCAACAATGTTCAGCATGACCAATGTTTCTATCTTGGAAAATGAAATTGCATGCTGTATGGAGTGTTTTTGACATATCTTGTCTCAGGATTTGCTTGCAGTCCTACCATATCCCACAAAATGCAGAAGTGCAGTCAATGCAGCTTTTTACCTAAAATGGTAAAAATTGGTCAAAGCCTCATGCGGTTTATTACCTGCCCCTGGAATAACATCAATGGCAATTATAAGAATAATGCTGATACTAATACAAATTTTGTATGTATGTTTTCAGCCCTACAAAACCATAACTATAGAAGTTTAAATTTATACGTAAAGCTAGATATTTGTAGAAATATCTATATTGATATATAACTATCTATTTATATAGCTAGATATATATCTATGCAGTAACATACATTAGATAGATAGATAGATAGATAGATAGATAGATAGATAGACTGTATATAAGCCTGCAAGTCTTGCACTTGAAGCAGCTTTATGATGTCATTAAGGCTCGATGGTGACACGCGCACCCGGAACAAGGACCACAGGTTGTTAGCGGCCATTTTTCCATCAGTCTCCACTGGAGCTAGAAGTGAGCAGACAGATACTCCTATAGACGCTGCTGGAGCCAGATCATTTGTCTCTGTGATGGACAACGTTTGAAATTCGCCCTTAAGCGGGAGACGGCAGCCTACAACAGTCAAATTGATCGCTGCTTATCACTTCTTTTGTGGTAGGTACAGTTATTCCAGATAGGGGAATGGGTAGGTTAAGTTATTCCAGGGAGGGGAATGCTTATGGGCAAGGCATTATGCTTGATCGGAGGCGGATGAAGTGGCAAAAAAGGCTCGGCCTACACCATGACCATGCCAATCGTCAACCCAAAGTGAATATGAGCCACACAGGTTGGTTGAAATAGCGCAACATGAATGATGGAACCTGGATCCAAGCGTCCCAGGATGCATTGCAGCGAAAACGTTCAACAATGTTCAGCGTGACCAATGTTTCTATCTTGGAAAATGAAATTGCATGATGTATGGAGTGTTTTTGACATATCTTGTCTCAGGATTTGCTTGCAGTCCTACCATATCCCACAAAATGCAGAAGTGCAGTCAATGCAGCTTTTTACCTAAAATGGTAAAAATTGGTCAAAGCCTCATGCGGTTTATTACCTGCCCCTGGAATAACATCAATGGCAATTATAAGAATAATGCTGATAATAATACAAATTTTGTATGTATGTTTTCAGCCCTACAAAACCATAACTATAGAAGTTTAAATTTATACGTAAAGCTAGATATTTGTAGAAATATCTATATTGATATATAACTATCTATTTATATAGCTAGATATATATCTATGCAGTAACATACATTAGATAGATAGATAGATAGACTGTATATAAGCCTGCAAGTCTTGCACTTGAAGCAGCTTTATGATGTCATTAAGGCTCGATGGTGACACGCGCACCCGGAACAAGGACCACAGGTTGTTAGCGGCCATTTTTCCATCAGTCTCCACTGGAGCTAGAAGTGAGCAGACAGATACTCCTATAGACGCTGCTGGAGCCAGATCATTTGTCTCTGTGATGGACAACGTTTGAAATTCGCCCTTAAGCGGGAGACGGCAGCCTACAACAGTCAAATTGATCGCTGCTTATCACTTCTTTTGTGGTAGG